>NC_041382.1:296541994-296578000 GCF_002162155.2 Triticum dicoccoides | reverse complement strand
AAGGAGGGCGGCTTGCGCGGTTGGCGGCGGCGGCGCCTGCGTTGACAGGGCGGCTGCGAGTGGGGCACCGGCGGCGGGGAGTATAGGCTGGGTGAGAGAGGTGGGGCAGGGCACCAATGACAGGGAGATCTGGGGCGGGGCTGGATAGGTGGGGCGGCGTGAGGCCCCGGCGTCGGAGGGGAGGTCCGCGGTGGGTCAACCAGAGGCGAGTGGATCCAGGGCGAGATCGGCGGCGATGGGATCAGAGGGGATCGGGGGGAGGTGGTGGGGGTCGTGGTGTGGCCGTTTTTTTATGTCGGGCAGTTGGTGGAGTTTACGAGATCTCCGCGGCTCCTACATAGGGCGCGCCGTGATCCAAATAACTATTCTAATCCTGTGATTAGAATAGTGTTACTCTACCAACGGCGGACCTCCCCTTCAATGCTGGGGCCTCTACAGCATTCACTTATTGCTATTTCTTCAAGTTGGTTTTCTGCTAAGTGAATGTGATCATACCCTTCCCCTCTATGCTATACTCAACCCAATCTATTCACAAATTCTTCATGTGCGTTTTATTTGAAACTCATTTAAAATCTTCACTGTGTTCTTGTCAGCTGAAGAAATTGCGAATGGAACTTTAAAACCTATCTTATCGAAATTTTCGGCTTTGCTGCTCAAACCGTTCCGCATCCCACGGTACACTTATCCACTCACCCACGATCTAACATGATCTCCACCTCTCACTACGTGGGTGACACATGTCATGCGAATGAGAAGGGTCAGGGGCACGTTCGTCCAATTTCTTCGGGCGAGCAGTTTTTCACCGTGGCTATAAATACCCCTCCTTCCCTTCCTTACTTCTTTTACTCCGCTCGATCTCTCTCCAGCTCGAGCTTCTCAAACCCTAGCGCCGCCGCTACTTCATCGCCGCCACTGAGGAAGAGCTTCACTTCCTCGACCTCATCACCGACGTACTCGCGCCGACCGCGGAAATCTTAACTCTGCCGCCGCCGTAGCCGTCTTCCTCCGCCAAGTTAGGGCGTGGAAGATCTGCACAGACGAACTTCACATGTCCTCACTCCAGTTCGTCGTGGTCTTTGTCCAGGGTAATTAAAAGTTACTTTTACTACCCTTGTTGATTCGAATGATTATCTTCAAAATCTTAAAAGGTGTTTTTCTTCATAGGTTCACACACTAAACACCTCACAGGTCATCTGTTCTTGATTCGTTTCTCTAAGCCATGGTTTCTTCAAGATTCCTCAAATGTGTGGATTTTTAATCTACACATCTCTGGAACCTAAGACAAAGAACGCGGAGTGAAATTCTTTAAGACTCATCTGGTCAAATTCCTCTAACTTGTTCTTTTTACAAAACCTTCTGAGAACGCATATGACCTCTCCACATTCCTCGCAACTATACTATGTTCACAGGTACACATGTCAGCTGCTGAATCACTAGGTTCTCATCAACTTAACTCATTTGCAGCGTTCCTCGAAGAAAAGTTGCATACTTCTTCAGAGAATTCAATTGTTCAAATTCCTCAACTGAAGAAAATGGCTGATGGTAAGAAGCCACAGAACGGAGGAAAGAGGCCTGAGGTAAATACAGCGTTTGAGATCCCTGATGAAATATATGCTGGGTACTGCACACCTACTGAAGCAGTGAGGAAATTCAATGAAGACTCTGCTGCCTCTGCTGAGGCCTCTGCTGTCAAGCCAAAGAAGGCTATGTCAAAGAAGCCTGCGCGCAAGCCAAGTGCTTCACCAACAATGCCCTCAAGGCCAAGTTCCTCAGCAATGCCCTCACGGCCAGAATCCTCAAGCCACTGCTCCGCGCGTGATGACTGACCGTGAACTTCTGCTTAGTCTTCACCAGAAGGTGGATCGAAATCACAAATGGGTTAAGAGTCAGTTTGGTTCACTTCTTCACAACATGACTGCCACACACAATGCAGTGAAGAAAAACCACTACTACCTCCATCAAGTCTTCGGTCGCACCTGGGTAATCCTGTCACATCTGTATGGTGAAGAAGATCTGAAGAACATGGGTCTCAAAGAAGATTTTGACTGGTCTGCACCTCCACCAAAAAAATTCAAGAAGGTCAAGGTTCCTTCTCTGGTGGCCAGCTCATATTCTTCATCGCGTGACACTGATGAAAATAAAGACTTGGACGACACTGCAGCAGGCCCTACTATGACAAACGACCCCAACAACGCTGGCGCTCCTTCATCAACTTGATATTCTTCAAGGGCGTTAGTCCTCATATTCGATCCTTTTGGTCATTTGATGACAAAGGGGGAGAATTTTGAGTTAGTCTTCAAGCGAGTCTTTCTATATGGGCGTTTTTTGTTAAGTTACAACTCTCGTTCTTCTGAGACTTTATTGGATCGAGTTGTAAACTTAAACCCGATGGTTCTCTGATACTTTTGATATGGTTCTTCTGAGACTTTATCGAATTACATCAGTCACCATATTTCATGCATTTCAAATTCTTCATTGTGATATATCAAATGCGTGTATGAATTACAAGATATAGGGGGAGATCTCCATGATTCAACTCTTCAAGTGTGCATTGCTTCAAAAGAAAATTCCTCACTATGCACATCTTCAGGGGGAGTTCTTCTATATCTTGCAATCAAATTCCTCAATATTAGTAGTTACACTTCATATGTTTATCCCCCTTGAAAACTTAATCTATATTTTCATCAATCACCGAAAAGGGGTAGATTGTAAGTGCATCTAGTGCCCCTTAGTGATTTTGGTGTATTGAAGACTTATAGGTTAATGGACTAATGTGTTTATGAGTGTACACAGGTCTATAAGTCTATGAGGAGTTTGATATTTACAGAGAAAGTCGACCCCTAAAAATGAAGTTCTTCGTCTGAAGACTTTGGTATTCTGAAGACTTTCTGAAGACTTTGAAAGTGAAGAAAATAGTGTGACCTTGAAGACGTGGTATTCATTCGAGGAACATAAAGCGTGGAGACTTTTGTTTTCATAGTTTCATTTTCTCTTTCTTGAGTCATAGGAAACACCGTACTGTTAAAGGGTGTCGAGGAAATACTAAGGAAAAATTTCCATGTGATGCTCAACTCAAAATCCTACACCTACCAATCCCTTTGAGTGAAGCCATTGGAAATCTCATACAGTCCAGTCATATTCTTCAGTGATAGAGACGAAGTTCTTCTGGTCTCTGAGGAATTTATTCTGACTGAGGAGTTAGGAATTCGCGAGTGTGGATTTCCTACACAATGAGGAACATGATAGCCCTAAGGATTTTGCTACTCAAAATTCCGACCGTTGTTGTGCTATGCGCCAGGTGTCCCAAAATATCTATCCACCTAACGGTCATATCATTGAAGGGCATTTATGCCTTATCATGTCGGGCTGCTCCCTAGGCTATAAATAGCCGCCCCCTACAACCAATAGCTGGTTGCCTGCTCCAAGAGAAACTGACACTTGTCATTTGAGAGCAACCCATCCTCTAAGGAATTTGAGCGAAAATCATCAAGTGAGGAAAAACCAAAAACCCAAAACCCAAACACCTACAAACCCCAAGTGATTGAGCATCACTGAAGAGATTGATCCTGCGTGGATCCGACGCTTGTTACCTTTGAAGACTGTGCTTCTTCCAGACGGTTAGGCGTCATGGTCTAGAGCATCCAAGAGGAATTGTGGATCGCCAAGTGACCGAGTTTGTGAAGGTTTGGAAGTCGCCTGAAGACTTACCACGAGTGATTGGATGAGGTTTGTGTGACCTTAGTTCAAGGAGAATACGGTGAGGACTGCGTGTCCTGAGCTGCGTGTTCAGGACTGGGTGTCCGGGACTGTGTGTCCTCGAGTTTAAATACTCAGCCACTCCAACCAGACGTACAACTGAGACAGCAGTTGGAACTGGTCTACCAAATCATTGTCTTCACCAAGCTTACTGGTTCTATTTCCTCAACTCTTTCATTTCCTCATAATTGTGTTGTGTGCTTGTTCATATCTGTGTTTGAAGATTTTGATTGAAGACTTTCTCAATTTCCTCAGTTCAATTTCTTCAGTCTGTTTGTCTTCATCCTATGTTTACGCTTCTATACTCTGTGCCTGTCTTCAATTCATCATGATGACTATGCTTGTATTCTGTTATGTTTACTTTTGAGTACTCATTGCTCTACTGGTAGTTCTTCGCTAAGGAATTTCCTCCCCAGCAAATTCTTCAGTGAAGAATTTCATAAAAATCTCCTATTCACCCCCCTCTAGTCGATATAACGCACTTTCAGTATGCATCAAATTCATCACTGAGTTTCTTGATCTCAGTTTGAATAGCGACAAGTTCTTAAGTTGTCATAGAGACAACATTTTTCTTCAGATAACGCTCCTTCTTGTACTGTGCTTTCTTGATCTGCCTGGCCTTCTCAAATTTCCATTTTTGTTCTTGAATGAAGTGGGTCAGCATGTGACTTTGGCCAGGAGTCAGCTTGAAATCAGGCATGTGAGTGTTGGGGTTCCTGTGCCAAGCATCAATGTATTCGAGGATCAACTTGGGATCCAAAAGCAGTGGCACATCTGTTCCCTTGGCTCTAGCGGCCCTGACTTGCCTATCTCTGATGATTTCAGCAAGTTCATCATCATTAGCTTCGTCTTCTTCAGATGACACTTGGAAGGCGACCTGCTTCTTCTGAGGACTAGGGTGAGGATCTCGTCCAACAGTGGCCTTTGTCTTCAGTAGAGAGGGTCCCGTTGAAGAATTTGGTGCAGCTGAGGAACTAGCTGAAGCTCCTGAGGCAATTGAGACGCCTGTGGTCCTTTGACACGTCGCGAGATGCACATGTATAGAGGACTTTGTTGGAGCGGCCGAAGACTTTGGCTGAGGAGCTGAGGACTTTTGAGGAGCAGGAGCAGCATGAGGAATTGGTCGTGAGGGCTTTGAGGATTCTGGCCGTGAGGGCATTGCTGAGGAACTTGGCCTTGAGGGCACTGTTGGTGAAGCACTTGGTTTATGCGCAAGCTTCTTTGACATAGCCTTCTTTGGCTTGACAGCAGAGGCCTCAACAGAGGCAGCAGTAGCAGTAGAGTCTTCATTGAATTTCCTCACTGCTTCTCTGGCTTGCTTAGCCAACTTGGCTTGGCACTTGGCCCATTCATCAGGACAGTCCTCACCGCGCTTGAGGCTGGTGGGATCAGCTATTTGGCCAGGTGCCAATGAAGGTCTTGGGCATGGAGGATTGAGTGCGAATTTCTTCATGTACTTGGGAGTAACATACCTGTACTCCCTCCACTCTCTTGTCCATCTCCTTTCTATCCTCTGCATGCGCACCTTGCGCTGATTTTTGTCCTCTTTTCCAAACTTGGCCTCATCAGGAGTGCAGTAATCCTTGTATATGTCATTAGGAATTTCAAACATTGTGTTGACCTCAGCCCTATTTCCTCCTTTCTGTGGCTTCTTAGCATCAGCCATTTTCTTCAGTTGAGGAATTTGAACAATTGAATTTTCTGAAGAAGTATGCAACTTTTCTTTGAGGAACGCTACAAATGAGTTAAGTTGATGAGAACCTAGTGATTCAACAGCTGACATGAGTACTTGTGAACAGAGTATAGTTGCGAGCAATTTGGAGAGGTCATATGTGCTCTTAGAAGGTTTTGTAAAAAGAACAAGTTTGAGGAATTTGACCAGATGATTCTTGAAGAATTTCACTAAGTGTTCTTTGTCTTAGGTTCCAGAGATATGCAGATCAGGAATCCACACATTTGAGGAATCTTGAAGAAAAACATAGCTTAGAGAAACGAATCAAGAACAGATGATATGTGAGGTGTTTTAGTGTGTAAAGATATGAAGAAAAACACCTTTCAAGATTTTTTAGATAAAAATTCAGATTAACGAGGGCAGTAAAAGTAACTTTTAATTACCCTGGATGAAGAACACGACGAACAGTGAGGGGGAGAGGTGAAGTTCGTCTATGTAGATCTTCCACGCCCTAACTTGGCGGAGGAAGACGGCTACGGCGGCGGCGGAGTGAAAATTTCCACGGCCAGCGCGAGTACGGCGGCGACGAGGTCGAGGCAGTGCAGCTCTTCCTCACCGGCGATGATGAAGTAGCGGCGGCGCTAGGGTTTGAGAAGCTCGAGCTGGAGAGAGGTCGAGCGGAGTAAAAGAAGTGAGGAAGGGGGAAGAGGTGTATTTATAGCCATAGTGAAAAATTGTTCGCCCGAAGAAATTGGACGAACGTGCCCCTGACCCTTCTCATTCGCTTGACATGTGTCACCCACGTACTGAGAGGTGGAGATCGTGTGCGATCGTGTGTGAAAGAATAAGTGTATCGTGGGATGCAGAACGGTTTGAGCGGGAAAGCCGAAAATTTAGATAAGATAGGTTTTAAAGTTCCGTTCTCAATTTCTTCAGCTGACAAGGATACAGTGAAGATTTTGAACGAGTTTCAAATAGAACGCACATGAAGAATTTGTGAATAGATTGGGTTGAGTATAGCATAGAGGGGGAAAGGGTCTGATCACGTTCACTTAGCAGAAAAACCAACTTGAAGAATTAGCAATAAGTGAATGCTGTAGAGGACATAAACTCATATATATATATAGCCAATGAAGAAAAACGACAGAAACAGTGAAGACAATGCAAAGTTGAAGAATATGAACAACTGAGGAATTTCAACTTTTGGTGGTGGCGTGACCCACCGTATAAGAATGATTATTTCATACACCGCATACAATTATCGTAGGGTTATGAGAATCAATTCTTCGTTGATTTCTTCACACATAGAGTGTTATTTTTCATTGATTGAAGAAAAACGTTTCTTCATGTGTTGCACATCTAAGTCATCAATTTTGCATAAGTGTTAGGATGAGTGTCCTTCTCAAAGAACATTCGAAGATTCTAGGATATTTAGCTCACACCGCAACATGCTAAATCTCTTCTCATCCAAGGGCTTTTTGAAGATATCGGCAAGCTGTTCTTTAGTCTTCACTTGCTCAATAGAAATGTCGCCCTTCAACACATGATCACGAAGAAAATGATGACGAATCTGAATGTGCTTAGTCTTCGAGTGCTGAACTGGGTTGTGAGCAATCTTGATGGCACTCTCATTGTCACAGAAGAGAGGCACATTCTTCATGTTGACACCGTAGTCCTTGAGAGTTTGCTTCATCCATAGAAATTGAGCACAGCAAGAACCAGCGGCAATGTACTCAGCTTCAGCAGTAGATAGTGATACGCAGTTCTATTTCTTCGAGGACCAACAGACCGAAGATCGTCTGAGGAAATGACATGTACCAGATGTTTACTTGTGGTCCACACGATCACCGGCATAGTCAGAGTCAGAATATCCAATGAGATCAAAAGCCAAGCCCTTGGGGTACCATAATCCAACTGTTGGTGTGCGAGCTAGATATCGAAGAATATGCTTCACAGCCTTATGGTGTGATTCCTTTGGCGTAGCTTGAAATTGGTCACACATGCAAACACTAAGCATTATATCTGGCCTAGATGCACATAAGTACAATAAAGAGCCAATCATGGAGCGGTATACCTTATGACCGAAATCAATACCATTTTCATCAGTGCACAGATGGCCATTTGTGGGCATAGGAATTTTGACGCCTTTGCAATCTTGCATGCCGAATTTCCTCAGTACATCCTTGAGGTATTTCTCCAGTGATATGAATATGCCATTGTGTTGTTGATGAATTTGAAGACCTAAGAAGAATTTCAACTCTCCCATCATAGACATTTGATATTCTTCACTCATTATATAGGCAAATTCATCACTATAACATTGGTCAGTACAGCCAAAGATAATATCATCAACATATATTTGGCACACAAACAATTCACCATCATAAGATTTAGTGAAAAGTGTAGGGTCGAGTGAACCGGGTTTGAAGCCTTTCTTCATGAAGAATTCCTTCAAGGTAACATACCACGCCCGTGGGGCCTGCTTGAGGCCATAGAGAGCCTTGTTGAGTCTGAAGACTTTGTCAGGATTCTTCGGATCTTCAAAACCTGGGGGTTGAGAAACATATACTTCTTCCTCAAGCTTACCATTGAGGAATGCACTTTTCACATCCATTTGATACAAAGTGATATCATGATGTTTAGCATAAGCAAGTAATTTGCGAATAGCCTCAAGTCTAGCAACAGGTGCAAAAGTTTCATCGAAGTCAATTCCTTCAACCTGTGTGTAGCCTTGAGCTATGAGCCGTGCCTTATTCCTCACCACAAGGCCATTTTCATCTTGCTTGTTGCGGTAGATCCACTTTGTGCCAATGATATTGTGCTTGCGAGGATCTGGACGTTTGACCAGTTCCCAGACATTGTTGAGCTCGAACTGATGTAATTCTTCTTGCATGGCCTGAATCCACTCAGGCTCTAGAAATGCTTCATCTACCTTAGTGGGCTCTGTGATAGAGACAAAGGCATAGTGCCCACAAAAGTTAGATAAATGTGAAGCTTTTGAGCGTGTTAGAGAACCTGGCGCTTTGATGTCATTGATGATCTTTTCAACTTGCACTTCTTTTGCAATGCGAGGATGAGCTGGTTGTCGTTGAGGAATTTGATCAGCATTCTCTTCGGCACCATTTTCTTCAGTATTTTCTTCAGGTGCATTAGATCGACGTTCTTCTTATTCTGGAATGAATTCTTCAGCAGATTCTTCAATAGGAATGACATCCTCAGTAGCCTCGAACTTGATAGTTTCCTCAGGTGTTGGTTCATCTATCACAGTAGGTAGGTGCTCTCTTTGCGAGCCATTAGTTTCATCGAACCGCACATCTACAGTTTCAACAACCTTGTGAAGAACGTTGTTGAAGCTCTGTAGGTGCGCGAGTCCTTTCCGTAACCAAGCATAAAACCTTCATGTGCTTTCGGTGCAAATTTTGAGTTGTGATGAGGATCTCTAATCCAACATTTAGCACTGAAGACTTTGAAATAACTTACATTGGGTTTCTTATCAGTGAGGAGTCATAGGCAGTCTTCTTGAAGAATTTGTGAAGATATACTCTGTTGATGATGTGGCACGCAGTATCAATTGCCTCAATCCAGAACTGACGAGGCATTTTGTATTCATCAAGCATAGTGCGAGCCATCTCAGCAAGAGTCCTGTTCTTGCGCTCCACGACACCATTCTGCTGAGGAGTGTACGGGGCAGATAACTCATGAGTAATACCAAGTTCATCAAGATAGTCATCTAGACCAGAATTCTTGAACTCAGTTCTATTGTCACTTCTGATGTGCTTGATCTTCACACCAAAGTTTGTTGAAGCCCTCGAGGAAAATCGTTTGAAGACTTCCTGCACTTCATGTTTGTAAGTAACAATGTGTACCCATGTGTGTCGAGAGTAATCATCAACAATAACAAATCCATATTGAGATGCATCATTTGAAACAGCAGAATAATGGTTAGGACCGAAGAGATCCATGTGAAGCAATTCAAATGGATGAGTAGTGGTCATGATAGTCTTCGCTGGATGCTTGTCCTTTGTCATCTTCCCAGCTTCACAGGCTCCACATAGGTGATCCTTGAGGAATTTGACATTGTCGATGCCGATGACATGCTTCTTCTTTGCAAGCGTGTGTAGATTCCTCATGCCTGCATGACCAAGTCATTAATGCCAGAGCCAGCCTTCTGAAGCTTTTGCAAGTAGGCACACAGCTGGTTGTGGTCCTGTAGAGAAATCAACAATATACAGGTCTCCTCTCCTAAAGCCTTCGAAGACTTTGGAATTGTCAGCTTCCATAACCACAACACAACGGTACTTGCCAAAGACAACAACCATATCAAGATCACAAAGCATTGAGACAGACATAAGGTTGTATCCTAAGGAGTCAACAAGCATGACTTTGTACATGTGTCGATCCTTTGTGATCGCAACCTTACCTAGACCCAATAATTGACTTTTGCCTTTGTTGGCAAAGATGATATGCTTCAGATGTGACGGAGATAATGGAGCATCCATCAATAGATTCTTGTCACCAGTCATGTGATTTGTACATCCACTATCGAGGACCCACTTAGTGGCTTTGGGTTGATCATCCTGCAGATGAATTAGTGCAGCTTACACACTCATATACTTCATCAGTGAAGAATATGACATCAATTCATCAGATCAATTTCATCAAGCAAAAGAACAGATAGACCAGTATGAGGACGTGAGAAATGAAAGTTCATTTCTTCATGATTAGCTTGCGTCCTTTCAGGCATACTCAGGTCTCCAGCAAATTTTTCAAACGATTACGTACGTCTGGAGACCTGACCCTGCAGAAGAGATTAGTTCTTTTTCTTCACCACCCACATCTGAAGGGGTGGCAAAGAGTTCATCATTCCGCGAGCTCCATAAGAGAAAGGGGGCATAGATGTCAATCCATTTCGTTTCACATAAGAGGGGTTAGAGTAAGCAGAGAAATTCTTCGAGGACTTATGGACATAATGATTTGAAGAATAATGCACATATCCATAATCCTTAGATCTTCCCTGCGAAACAGATGGGTTAGCACGATGATTTTCATATGAGGACTTTGATCCTTTTGAGGAATATGATCCATGTGAGGAGTTTGGTCCGTATGAGGACTTGGATCCATATGAAGAATTTGGTCCATATGAAGAATTTGATCTGGGGTTCCTATTCTTCACTGGTGGCGTCATGATGACATTCACCTGAAGATTTTCAAGGCATCTTTTGTGAACCCAGATTTTCTTCATAGGAGGACCGTTCCTGCAGTTAGTGCCAACATATCTAGCAAATACTTCACCATTCTGATTTTTGAACAGTTTATAGTTGGAGTCAAATGACTCATCATCAGAATAAGGAGATTCACATGCAAATCCAGATAAGTTAGATGGATCAACTGGGGGTCCCTTTGCAGCAACCCATGTAGTTTTGGGGTACTGCTTAGGCTTCCAATATGTACCATCAGCATTGAGTTTCCTCTCAAAGGCTACACCCTGTTTCCTAGGGTTCCTGTTTAGGATCTGCTTTTTAAGCACATCACAAAGAGTCTGATGCCCTTCGAGGCTTTTGTACATGCCTGTCATGTACAATTCCTTCAGCCCTGCATCATCAGTGATACTAGCAGTGTCCTCAGATGAGGAACATTAGCAGCATTTGAACATTCAGGTGAAGAATTTGCAGATTCACGTTCAATGCATCTCAAACAAGGAGGAACAAATTCTTCTTGAGAAGCGCTGATTTGTTGAGCAAGTAATGAATCACGCTCCTTCTGAAGATCTTCATAACTCACTCTTAGCTTCTCAAGGTCTTGCTTTCTTTGAAGAAATTCATAAGAAAGCTTCTCATGATCAGATAAAAGAGTGTTATGATGACCTTGAAGAGTGTCATACTTAGTATGAAGTCTTTGAAGACTTTCAGCCAAAGCTTTTGACTGATCCATTTCTTCACCCAACATATCATCGCTCTTATTTAGCATGTAGTGAACTTTTTCCAAAGCTCTTTGTTGTTTAGTGGCAAGGGAAGCAAGTTTGACATAGCTGGGTCCAAGTTCATCACCAGATTCATCATCACTAATCTCGGATAGGTAGCATTCAGTTACCTTAGCATGTTTTGCCATAAGGCATGATGCAGAAGATGACGATTCTCGTTTGAATGTCATCGCTTTGAGAGATTCCTTGAAGTCCTCAAACCAAGGATCATGACAGGTTCGATGACCTTCATAGACCTTAGAGAGACGGTCCCAGATAAGCTTCGCATGATCGAGATGCATGATATTCCTGAACTGATTTTGAGACAGACAGGAGCAGATGACGTCCTTTGCTGTGAGGTTGAGAAGAGTGTACTTGTGAATGTCATCTGCTTCCGCCATCTTGCACAGATCGGTCAGACCAATCTCAGTGACGGTCCACAGCTCACTGTTCATCGCCATGAGGCGCTTCTTCATCATGGCCTTCCACTTGGGATACTCATGACCGTCAAAGATGGGGTGTGTCACTTTCTTCATATCTGCAGTCGACATAACTAAACTCCAGGGGGTTAAACCAAAATCACACAAAACAAGGGAGTACCTTGCTCTGATACCAATTGAAAGTGTGTTATATCGACTAGAGGGGGGGTGAATAGGCGATTTTTATGAAATTCTTCACTGAGGAATTTTCCAGTGAGGAAATTCCTTAGAGAAGAACTACTAGCAGCGGAATAAGTACTCAAAAGTAAACATAACAGAATACAAGCATAGTCATCATGATGAAATGAAGACAGGCACAGAGTACAGGAAGCGTAAGCACAGAATAACACATGATGAAGACAAAGAGATTGAAGAAATTAAACTGAGGAAATTGAGAAAGTCTTTAGTCAATGTCTTCAAACACAGATATGAACAAACACACAACACAGTTATGAGGAAATGAAAGAGTTGAGGGAATAGAACTAGTAAGCTTGGTGAAGACAATGATTTGGTAGACCAGTTCCAACGGCTGTCTCAGTTGTACGTCTGGTTGGAGCGGATGAGTATTTAAACTCGAGGAAACACAGTCCCGGACACCCAGTACTGAACACGCAGCTCAGGACATCAAGTCCTCACCGTATTCTCCTTGAACTAAGGTTACATAGACCTTGTCCAATCACTCGTGGTAAGTCTTCAGGTGACTTCCAAACCTTCACACACTTGGTCACTCGGCGATCCACAATTCCTCTTGGATGCTCCAGACCATGACGCCTAACCGTGTGGAAGAACCACAGTCTTCAAAGGTAACAATCGTCGGATCCACGCGGGATCAATCTCTTGAGTGATGCTCAATCACTTGGGGTTTGTAGGTGTTTGGGTTTGGGTTTTTCCTCACTGGATGATTTTCGCTCAAAGTCCTCAGAGGATGGGTTGCTCTCAAATGACAAGTGTCAGTTTCTCTCGGAGCAGTTAACCAGCTAGCGGTTGTAGGGGGGCGGCTATTTATAGCCTAGGGAGCAGCCCAACATGATAAGACATAAATGCCCTTCAATGATATGACCGTTAGGTGGATAGATATTTTGGGACAGCTGGCACATAGCACAACAACGGTCGGAATTTTGACTAGCAAAATCCTCACGGCTATCATGTTCCTCACTGTGTAGGCAATCTGCACTGGCAAATTCCTAACTCCTCAGTCAGAACAAATTCCTTAGAGGCTAGAAGAACTTCGTCTCTGTCACTGAAGAATATGACTGGACTATATGAGATTTCCAATGGCTTCACTCGAAGGGATTGGTAGGTGTAGGATTTTGAGTTGAGCATCACATGAAAATTTTTCCTTAGTATTTCCTCGACCCCCTTTAACAGTACGGTGTTTCCTATTACTCAAGAAAAAGAAAATGAAACTACGAAAACAAAAGTCTTCACGCTTCATGTTCCTCGAATGAATACCAAGTCTTCAAGGTCACACTAATTTCTTCACTTTCAAAGTTTTCAGAATGTCTTCATAAATCCAAATTCTTCAGTCGAAGAACTTCATTTTTAGGGGTCGACTTTCTCTGTAAATATCAAACTCCTCATAGACTAATAGACCTGTGTACACTCACAAACGCATTAGTCCCTTAACCTATAAGTTTTCAATACACCAAAATCACTAAGGGGCACTAGATGCACTTACAACCTCGCAACACTGTTGCCTTTCCACCTCATGTGTGCCACTGTGGCAAACCCTTTTTCTATAAATGGAGGCCCAAGGCGACGAGGAGAGGGATTGGGCTTTTTGGAGCTCGTTACACCCCGTAGCTAGCTCAAGAACTCAGAATACATCCACCAAAGCAGGACTAGGGTTTTACGCATCCTTGCGGCCTGAACCTGGATAAACGAACTGCATGCTCTCTGTTAGACCCGCTATTCTGTCAACCCCACGCCCCACAACCGCAGTAGGGATTCTTGTGATCCCATAGGTGTCGTTTTCCACCGACATCCTTGGCGCGCCAGGTAGGGGGAGTGCAATTGTGAGAATCGGTTTTAGCAGTTAAGTGAGCATCCCTTCATGGCGATGGCTCTAAGAGAAGCGGGAGAAGGGGTCGAAAGATCGACGTCGGCGCGACTACAAGCAGAAGCTAAGTCACACCAAACCCTGACTACTTTCTTTCCTCTTTATACAAGGTTATTTCCCTCGGAGATGTCGTGCCTTTGTATGGAAAACCTGCACGCCAGGGGGCTCTCCTACTATCGGCAACGCCCTTGCCCTGTTTCCATTCCGCTCAACAGCTCAAGCGGCCATGTCGAGTGCGGCAGGGTTAGCCTTCCGCGATTGACAACACTCTCGATTCTGACTCGAGTCAAGCTCGACAGTTCGAGCAGCCGCGTTAAGAATGGTAAGGTGGCTCGTCCGGCAGCACGCATACCCGGCGGGCCAATGAGGATCCGTCCCCAAGACGCCGCCTTGGGCTTCCGCGCCGGCAAGCCTCCCAGTTGGCGTAGGGTGCGTATACAAAGGGAAATCGAACAGGGAAATAACATGCATAGTACTGAAAGTGCTGCAGAGTTATGTTACATCAAATTGTGGCTGCGGTTCTAACTAGAGATAGCAATTGTCTTGGTTGTGAACCCACAGTGGCTATGAGGAACGGGATGCCTAATCCCGGCGCTGGCCCTCCACCCTCATAATTCTGCCGACACGGCTGATGATGGGTTTGATGCGCTCCCTAAGCGGCGCGAGGTCAACACCCTCCGGCAAGCTCTCCAGCCCAGCGTCGAAGTCGAGGTCGGGGTACCAGTGCACCAACTTGGTGAGCACCTTGGTCATGGCGCCCTGGCAAAGCAACCAGGACTCCTCGGCCAGTGAGGCCGCCCGATTGGCGTGGAGCTGCTCCAGAGCATGGACGACCTTCTCAAAGAACGAGGTGAGGGTGCAATGGGCGCTCACGTTCCGCTCCGGGGCATACCTCACGTCCGGCATCCCCATGGTGGCAAGCTGCGCGGCAGCCTGGTTGGCGACGACAGCAAGGCGTTCGAGCCAACGGTTCTCGCCCGCCACATGATCGGCGAAGTTGAGGCCTTCGTTCTGCCGCAACTGCATCTCGCCCTCCAGCGCCGTGGCCAGGTTTCCCTCTCGAGTCTTGGCCTCCTCTTGCGCCTCCTTGAGACCATTTCGCTTCAGGTCGAGATCCCCGATGGAGTTGTTGGCCTCGGCAAGCTCCCCAGCCTTGCCGATGACCGCGCCCTGTGCCTCCGATAAAGCACCGTTAATTGCGTCCTTCTCCCGGGACAGCTTCAACGCCTGCTCGGTCAGCCTGTGGCGCTCCTCCTCCAGCTCCTTCACCTTACCGGCGTGAAACCGGGCCTGGGCATTGAGTGCCTCCTTGTGCCTCTGCTCCAGCTCACTGGTCCGCTGCAGGACAAGCTTCTCCACCTCGGCATCTTTGCCATGAAGTGTGGTGGCAAGCTTCTCCTCGCGTGCGGCAAGATCCTCCTCCTGGGAGTTCAGCGCGGCCTCGCGCTGGGTCTGAACGGCCTTGGCGGCCTCGGCCGAGTTCTTCGCTGCCTCCTGGGCTTTCTCGACGTCGGCGAGCTTCATGGTAAACTCCACATCGCACCTGGCCTGCTCGTCCTGGGCCGTCTTGAACTTCTCGGTGGCCTCGTGGAACCAATCCCGCGCTTCGGCGACGCGCTCCTGGAGGTCCGCCTCCGCCTTCTCCACCACCGCCATCCTGGACTCAACCTTGTCTAGGCGGGCGCGATGGAGCGCCTGGAGCTTCCGGAAGCTGGCGCCCATGGCGTGGAGGAGCCACCCTTCCTGCGAACCGCCACTGCCGCCGACTGGCTCGTCAATGACTTCGAGCCCGGCGGCGACGAGCACCTCATCGTCGAACACCTCTCCTTCAACAGGCATCCTGGTGCTCGATGTGCCCGGAAGGTGGATGAACAAGTCGTCGCTCACCCTCAGGTACTTGCAGGAGCCGGAAGTAGCAGAGGAGGAAGGCCGGTCACTAGCCTCCTCCTCCCTCTCCTCGGCAAGCCCCTTGCCGGCCTCTTCAGCGGCAGCCTTGTCAGCCTCCCTGGAAGGCCCCCCGCGGCCTCCTCGGCAGCGTCCTTGGCAGCCTCCTCAGCGGCGACCTTCTCGGCGTCCGCCCCGGCGGCCATGGCAACACCCTTGACGACGGCATCCACATCCTCTGAGTCCACCAAGGAGGAATTTGGGCACCAAAGACAGGGGTGAGGCAAAGCCAAGACCAAGAGCCAGAAAGAAGAAGCAGGGACGAAATGGCGAACGACTTACCGATGCCGACACCCGACTGGGAAACGGAAGTCCCCTCTCTGCCAACATTCGGCATCGAGGCAAAGCCACCGGCACCCAAGTTCTCTTCCTCCTCCTCCAATTGTGTGGGCCCGATGCTTGGCGCCCTTGTCGGGGACGTCCCTCGGGGCGGCGTGGTCGATGGGGGCGGCGTGTTGAGAGTAGCCCCCTGTGGCTCCTCCTGCTGCCGCTCCCCTCTTGCACACCTGGCAAGGTCAGCACCAAAGTGTCGCGCCCCTGACACATGTCGAAGAGAGAAGAATGATGAACTTACGCTGGGGGCTTTGCCAGGGGCTGCTGTCCGGGCTGCTCTATACCACCAAGGGCGCCCTCGAAGTACCAGCCAGGGGCTGGCCACCCGCCGAGGCCTTGGCCCTTTTTGCTCTCTGGGTCAGCGTCTCCGCGTCCCTGCAAAGATGAAGACAAGTCAAGATCAGTAACGCAGGTTGGGGAGGCAGAAATAATGGGGAGGAACCGGATGCTTACTCATCGTCCTCCTCCTCCTCTACTGCCATCCTCTTCCTCCTCAGACTAAGGGATCCATAATCAAAGGTGATCCCCGCGCTGATGTTTGCCGGCGGAGGGGAGGGAGGCGGCGTCTGGGCACGCTTGGATGAAGAAGGAGTGGTCGTCTTCTTCTTCACCGCGACCTTCGCCGGCTCCTTCGCCGCCGCGGCCCTCGTATGGGGCCGGGACCCTCCGAGGTCAGTTGCGGCTGCGCAGCCCTGCGGGGCCGGAGCGGCTCGCCGGAACTAGTCCGCCGCAAGACTCGCCCCCTCCCCGCAAGTGGTGTCGGATCTGCGGTCTCGGCCTTCTCCGACGACGACTCACGGGCCAGAGGAGCCTCGGTGCCGGCGCTACTGGCTCCCCCGGCGGCCGCCGCCCACCGGGCGAGCTCCTCCTCCTCCGCAGCTGTCGCGGCCTCGTCCTCCACACCGCCGGCGCTGCCGGCCTCCCTGGCAAGCTGTGTCTCCCTCGCCCTGGTGGCGATGTAGTCCAGCTCCGCCCGGGTGGTGTCCATGACAAGCAGTTGCTCGACGTCGGCATCGACGTACCACTCGTGCAGGGTGTCAAAGAACTGTTGCACTTTGACGTCCTTCGACTCCTTCCAGCTCGGGTTGGGGCCATGCGCGTTGTAGTCTGGCATCATGGCAATGATCTCAGACTGACGCGAATTGTTGCACAAGCACAACGGAACCACCCCCGTTGGCAGCTTCAACAACGGCCCCTTGAGGACCTTGCCGGCCTTTGCGGCGGCCCTCGCAACCTTGCCGGTCCGCTCAACCTCGCTGTCGCGACCCACGTCAAGCTGGAAGAGCCGCTGGCAGAAATGGGCGTGCGCCAGCACCGTAAAGCTGTGGTCGAGGCCGGGGCGGAGTCACATGATGTCAGCGGGGTTCGTGAAGAGCCAGGCTGGCCTCCCCTTGTTATGCAACGGAGCAATCCGGCGGAGGATGAAATCCGCCCCGATCATTTCAAGGGTGAGCCCGGCCTGGGTAAGCCGAAGAATCCTGGTGGTGGCAACCGTGAGCCTCCCATCGGCAGCATCAACGTCGCTCTAATCGTTGTTGTGAACCGGCGGCACCTGGCGAACTTTGTAGAAGGCCGGCGGGTCCTTCTCTTCAATCCAGCACCACTGGCCCCGCCATTCCTCCCACCTCTCCTTCATGGCGCCGTCTGGGTACACCCTCTTGGATCTTGGGATCCAAGTGACGCAACCAGAGATGGCACCCCCCGGCTGGATCCGAGGGAAGAAATAGTGGCGGAAGAGCGCCGTGCTGTGGTGTTCTCTGGCAAAGCCCTCGCAAAGGTGCGCAAAAAGGGACATGCATGCCACCGCATTCGGAGTAAAATCCAAGAGACGAAAGCCGAAGGTGTGCATGATGTCACTAAAGAAATCGGAGAAGGGAGGGCAGAACCCGCAAGAAAGGTAATCAACGAAGAAGGGGTACCGATTTGGGGCAGGGTCGGCGCAGGCGGCGGGGATGACGCGTGTGGCCAGGTGCCCTGAATCCCCCCCCCCCCCTCGTCTCCTCCCCAGAGGGGCCTGAAGAGGTCCCGAAGCTCCAACGCATCGACCATCGAGGGGAAGAAGAAGGCGGACTGCGTCCGTTGCCCCGACAGCACGCACTCCGGCGGCTCCATAGCCCCAGCATCCTTGGCCACCCCCTTGCCGCTGGTGGATTTTGGCGCCATGGTGGCTGAAGGAGGAGGGAGGAGGGAGGAGCAGAGGGCGGCAGAAGCAGAATGGCGGTGAGCGGAGGTGAAGCTTGGATAAGAAGAGGGAGACAGGTGGAGGTTTCCGAGATTGGGGTCGCGTGAATGGTAAAAGGAACAGTGCGCCCACGGTTATCCCTTATTATGGGGAAGTCGCGGGTCGTGCCGCCCATTAACCACGATGTGACGCCTACATGTGGAAACCGCCCCACGCATGCCGCCCACGTCACGCACGCCCCTCCACCCTGCGCCGTGCATGCTGGTCGTGGGAAGCAGAGCGCGCGAAAAACCTTACCGAGGTAAAAACCGCTCCGCCTGCCCGCACACCGTTTTGGGCCTGACCCAACAACGTGTCGCGCTTATGTGTGGCCCAGGCCAGGGGGCTCCTGTTGATGTACAAAACTAGGGGCACATTTTTGTACCCCTTTACCTGTGCACGGGCAGTCAGAGCCGCGCCTGTTACCACATCAAGCAGAGCAAGGGAGGTAAGCCAAGGTAAGATCAAAGTCCAAGACGAAGCAAAGCAACGACAAGGACCAAGGCCACAAAGATCAGACGGGCAAAGAAGGTTTCCTCGGCAAGGACCCTTGCCGGGGCAGCCTCAGCGGCCCCGGCAAGACCCTTGCAGGGGCAGCTCACCCACGCCAGCTGTGCGAGCCACCCTCGAGCCCACCAACACTCGACAAATGCATTGGACAGGGCTCGGGAGGCACCTCTGTGGTGGCATGCAGATCTTCATGAAGACAAAGAATAGTCAAGGTCAAACAAGGATAGGAAGGCAGCCATCCTCACCGAAGAAACCCACAAGACCCCCCGCAAGATCCATGCCGGGGATGCCTGCACGCCACGGCAAGACCCTTGCCGGGCCACCCAGCAAGGCCCTCCCCAAGCACACCAGCAGGGCCACCATCAGGCCCACACCAGCCAAGTCTCTGCCGCCGTTTGCATGCAGCTGCCGACCCGACCAGCTAGGCAGGCATCTTCGTGGCAACATGTAGCCCTTCATGGAGACTCCACCACCGCGCCACCTCAGCTGCCTGCCTACCTACATGGTGCCGCATGCATCGCTGGCCAGGGCGCATGTCGAAGCTTGGAGGAGCAGCGACGGACGGGACGGGCCTCGCCCCCGCCCCCGATAAAGTGGAGGGACACCTAAGCCGCGCATCTAATGCGCTTTGTCCTGTAATACTAGGATAACCTCGTAACACTGTTGCCTTTCCACCTCCTGTGTGCCATTGTGGCAACCCCTTTTTCTATAAAAGGAGGCCCAAGGCAACGAGGAGAGGGATTGGGCTTTTTGGAGCTCGTTACACCCCGTAGCTAGTTCAAGAACTCAGAATACATCGACCAAAGCAGGACTAGGGTTTTACGCATCCTCGCGGCCCGAACCTGGATAAACGAACCACATGCTCTCTGTTAGACCCGCTCTTCTCTCAAACCTGCGCCGCGCAACTGCAGTAGGGATTCTTGTGCTCCCATAGGTGTCGTTTCCCACCGACACATAGATTCATCAAAATAAGCAAACAACACACGAAAAAACAGAATCTGTCAAAAACAGAACAGTCTGTAGTAATCTGTAGCTAACACAAGTTCTGGAACCCCAGAAATTCTAAAATAAATTTCTGGACGTGAGGAATTTATCTATTAATCATCTTCAAAAAGATTTAACTAAATAGCACTTTCAAAATAAAAATGACAACAATTCTCGTGAGCGCTAAAGTTTCTGTTTTTTACAGCAAGATTAAAAAGACTTTCCCCAAGTCTTCCCAACGGCTCTACTTGGCACAAACACTAATTAAACACAAAAAACACAACCAAAACAGAGTCTAGATAAATTATTTATTACTAAACAGGAGAAAAAAATCAAGGAATAAAAATAAAATTGGGTTGCCTCCCAACAAGCGCTATCGTTCAACGCCCCTAGCTAGGCATAAAATTAAGGATAGATCTAGGTATTGCCATCTTTGGTAGGCAATCCATAAGTGGCTCTCATAATAGATTCATATGGTAATTTAATTTTCTTTATAGGGAAGTGTTCCATGCCTTTCCTTAATGGAAATTGGAATCTAATATTCCCTTCCTTCATATCAATAATTGCATCAATCGTTCTAAGGAAAGATCTACCAAGAATAATAGGACATGAAGGATTGCAATCTATGTCAAGAACAATAAAATTCACAGGCACATAATTCCTATTTGCAAAAATAATAACATCATTAATTCTTCCAATAGGTTTCTTAATAGTTGAAACCGCAAGGTGCAAGTTTAAAGAGCAATCATCAAAATCATGGAAACCTAGCAAATCACACAAATCTTTGGAATCGTGGAAACAGTAGCACCCAAATCACACAAAGCATAGCACTCATGATCTTTAATTTTAATTTTAGTAGTAGGTTCCCACTCATCATAAAGTTTTCTAGGGATAGAAACTTCCAACTCAAGTTTTTCTTCATAAGATTACATCAAAGCATCAACGATATGTTTGGTGAAGGCTTTATTTTGACTATAAGCATGAGGAGAATTTAGCACGGATTGCAACAAGGAAATACAATGTATAAAAGAGAAATTATCATAATTAAATTCCTTGAGATCCAAAATAGTGGGTTCATTGATATTTAAAGCTTTGACTTCTTCAATCCCACTTTAACCAATTTTAGCATCAAGATCTAAAGACTCCGAATTTTTGGAACATCTTCTAGGTAAAGGTGGATCATATTTAGTCCCATCATTATCAAGATTCATATTGCAAAACAAAGATTTAATAGGGGACACATCAATAGCTTTTAGATCTTCATCTTTATTATCATGGAAACTAGAAGAACACGCTTTTATAAAGCAATCTTTCTTAACACGCATCCTAGTGGTTCTTTCTTTGCACTCATCAATTGATATCATGCTTTGGTGGAATAGATCTAAGTTTCAAAGAATCAATATCAAGAGAAATTCTATCAATGTGACTAACCAACTCATCAATCTTAAGCAATTTTTCTTCAATCAAAGCATTGGAATTCTTTTGCGAAGTAATAAATTCTTTAATATTGGATTCAAAATCAGAGGGTATATTATTCAAATTTCCATAAGAATTGTTGTAGGAATTACCATAATTATTAGAGGAATTACTAGGATATGGCCTAGGATCAAACTTTCCTCTATACGCGTTGTTATCAACATTATTCCTACCAACAAAATTCACATCCATAGATGCATTATTATTCTCAATTAAAGTAGTCAAAGGCATATCATTAGGATCAGAAGAAACACCTTTATTAGCAAATAATTTCATAAGTTCATCCATCTTTCCACTCAAAACATTAATTTCATCTATCGCATGCACTTTCTTATTAGTAGATCTTTCAGTGTGCCATTGAGAATAATTAACCATGATATTATCTAGGAGTTTAGTAGCTTCTCCTAAATTGATTTCCATAAAAGTGCCTCTAGCGGCCGAATCTAAAAGATTTCTAGAACCAAAATTCAATCCGGCATAAATTTTTTGTATAATCATCCATAAATTCAAACCAGGTGTAGGGCAATTACGTATCATTAATTTCATCCTCTCCAAAGCATGTGCAACATGTTCATGATCAAGTTGCTTAAAATTCATGATATCGTTTCTAAGAGAGATGATCTTAGCGGGAGGAAAATACTTAGAGATAAAAGCATATTTGGACTTATTCCATGAATCAATACTATTTTTAGGCAAAGACGACAACCAAGCTTTAGCATGATCTCTAAGCAAAAAAAAAGGAAATAGCTTCAATTTAACAATATCATTGTCCACATCTTTCTTCTTTTGCATATCACACAAATCAACAAAGTTGTTTAGATGGGTAGTGGCATCTTCACTAGGAAGGCCGGAAAACGGATCTTTCATGACAAGATTCAGCAAAGCAGCATTAATTTCACAAGATTCAGCATCGGTAAGAGGAGCAATCGGCGTGCTAATAAAATCATTATTGTTGGTATTAGTAAAGTCACACAATTTGGTATTGTCTTGAGCCATCGTGACAAGCAAGCAATCCAACACACAAGCAAACAAGAAACGCGCAATAAGAGGCAAATAGAGAAAGAGAAGGAGGACGGAGAGAGAGGGCAAATAAAACGGCAAGGGTGAAGTGGGGGAGAGGAAAACAAGAGGCAAATGGCAAATAATGTAATGCCGGAGATAAGGGTTTGTGATGGGTACTTGGTATGTTGACTTTTGCATAGACTTCCCGGTAACGACGCCAGAAATCCTTCTTGCTACCTCTTGAGCACTATGTTGGTTTTCCCTTGAAGAGGAAAGGGTGATGCAGCAAAGTAGCGTAAGTATTTCCCTCAGTTTTTGAAAATCAAGGTATCAATCCAGTAGGAGGCCACGCACGAGTCCCTCGCACCTACACAAACAAATAAAATCCTCGCAACTAACGCAATAAAGGGGTTGTCAATCCCTTCACGGTCACTTACGAAAGTGAGATCTGATAGAATTGAGCATAGTTATGAGAATATCTAGGTTTCACTAGTGGCTTCTCTCGAGAGCATAAGTATTACGGTAGGTAAACAAATTACTGTTGAGCAATTGACAGAATTGAGCATAGTTATGAGAATATCTAGGTATGATCATGTATATAGGCATCACGTCCGTGACAAGTAGACCAACTCCGTCCTGCATCTACTACTATTACTCCACACATCGACCGCTATCCAGCATGCATATAGAGTATTAAGTTCAAAAGAATAGAGTAACGCTTTAAGCAAGATGACATGATGTAGAGGGATAAACTCAAGCAATATGATATAAACCCCATCTTTTTATCCTCGATGGCAACAATACAACACGTGCCTTGCTGCCCCTACTGTCCCTGGGAAGATTGAACCCAAAGCTAAGCACTTCTCCCATTGCAAGAAAGATCAATCCTGTATGCCAAACCAAACTAATAATTCGAAGAGACCTGCAAAGATAACCAATCATACATCAAAGAATTTAGAGAAGATTCAAATATTGTTCGTAGATAAACTTGATCATAAACCCACAATTCATCGGTCTCAACAAACACACCGCAAAAGAAGATTACATCAAATAGATCTCCACAAGAGAAGGGGAGAAATTTGTATTGAGATCCAAAAAGAGAGAAGAAGCCATCTAGCTAATAACTATGGACCCGAAGGTCTGAATTAAACTACTCACACTTCATCAGAGAGACTATGGTGTTGATGTAGAAGCCCTCCGTGATCGATGCCCCCTCCGGCGGAGCTCCGGAAAAGGCCCCAAGATGGGATCTCACGGATACAGAAAGTTACAGCGGTGGAATTAGGGTTTTGGCTCCGTATCTGGTAGTTTGGGGGTACGTAGGTATATATAGGAGGAAGAAGGACGTCGGTGGAGCAACATGGGCCCCACGAGGGTGGAGAGCGCGCCTGGGGGTAGGTGCGCCCCCTACCTCATGCCTTCCTGATTGCTTTCTTGATGTAGGGTTCAAGTCCTCTAGATCACTCGTTCCAAAAATCACATTCCCGAAGGTTTCATTCCGTTTGGACTCTATTTGATATTCTTTTTCTATGAAACTCTGAAATAGGCAAAAAACAACAATTCTGGGTTGGGCCTTCGGTTAATAGGTTAGTCCCAAAAATAATATAAAGGTGTATCATAAAGCCCAAGAATGTCCAAAACAGGATATAATATAGCATGGAACAATAAAAAAATTTAGATACGTTGGAGACGTATCAATACCTCAGCCGCCATTGGGCCAACTGGATCACCAAGACGGACCAACGAGTGAGGGGCTATGTTGTCAGTTAGGCTCCAGGGTCACGATGCTCGGGAGTCCCCCTTGACGTTCAAACGGCCTTTGTACCTTGGCTCTGCTTGGGAGGGCGCGCGACGACCAGGTCGGAGGGACCTGGCAGGGTGGCGTACGCTTGGGCGTGACCCGAGCGCAGCCCCCGTGCCCAAAAGCTCTGGTGGCGACGGCGACGGTGGACGTGTCTTCTGGTGATTCCCACAGGGACAGAGAGGAGGAAGAGGACGAGGATCGTGACTCAGAGGCGGCCCCCGAAGAGATGGGGGAGACCTCCCCCTTGCGGAAGGCCGACATCCTCCGCCTCCTGCCTGACGATGATGGCGAGGCCGACGTCCTACCAAAAGAGGGGGAGCCGCCCGCAGCACCAAGAATTCCCTCAGGATCATGGCCCCCATCAACTTTGCCGCCTTCGCGTTACCCGACCTCAGGTCGGCGTTCATCTTCTCCATCACCAGCCTCGCCCGTTCGTCAGTAAGCTTCGCGCAGGACCACCCCACATCAGGCCGGAGCATTCCCATCGACAGCTTCAGCCGTGGGTGGACAAACTTGGCATCTATCATAACCCACTTGCTAATGAATCTATCAGCCTTCTTCCCGGTGTTTGAAAACGCGTTAGCCTTGTCGGGTGCGATGAAGTTGGTGCACCCCGTGTTGTGGCCGTCGTTGATCCGAAGGTAGAAGAAGTGGCGCAGCAATGCCAGGGACGACATCACCCCGACATACGCCTCACAATAAAAGGCAAAGATGGACAAGAGAAGAATGGAGTTGGGATGGAGATGAAGAGCCAGTAACCCGTAGTGATGGAGGATCGCATAGAAGAAGTTGGAGAAGGGCGGAACAAGGCCAGCGAGGACGATGCTCATGAAGATGGGGTAGAAGGAGCTCTTCGGAGCTTCGGGCACGAGAGAGCCAGCCCGGAGCTCGGTATCGCCCTTCTCGTTGTTCTCCCCCACCGTCAGCAGTCGCGTGACGACAAGATACTTCGCTGAGACAATGGGCGCCTCTAGGTCCTGCTCGTACCAGGCGGGCGGCGAGTCAAGCTTGGCCTTTTGGGGCACCATTGGATGGAAGCTCGGAAGGAGATAGGAGCAGATCTAGAGATTTCGGAAGTGAGGAGCGAGAGGGGATCTCAAGCTAGGCGAAGGAAGCAATGAAGGCAAGCGTTGCGTGCACAAGCCTTTTTGTCAGACGAGCAGTTGCGGAGGCTGCGTGGGGAAGCGGAGACGCCCACGTCCAATCAGTCACCACGCACTAACCGTGGCCGCAGGCTGTTGGGGTCTGCGGCACTTCGCGCTTGCCCTTTAGCTACGCCTCGAAGCCAAGCCCGAGCGCGCCTTGGGACCGGGGGCTACTGTCGGCGTTCTGGAACGGGGGTCCCTAGACTAGCCTGCCCACGGCCCGCAGCGTGGCTCCACCAGCGGCCCTGTACGACCCATTTTCACCAGCAAACATTCAAGACCCTCGCGAGGGGCCAAGCCTCGTGAGGCGGACGGCGCAAGACCTCCTCAGGGGCAGCCTCACCAGGCTAGCTCGCGAGTGATGGAGAGATCAAGGCGAGGGACACCTCACGAGGTTCCTGTGACGCTAGTATGGGCAGTGTCCTCGTTTCCTCTTTGGTACTAAAGGGGCAAGCGCATGCGAGGAGTCCGGAGGCATGAGGCAAAGGTTTCCATAATTGTGCAACAAGAAAGACCAGCAGGACAGCAAGACGGAGGTCACCGTGGAGCCCAAGACGGCGTCACCACCAGAGCCTTTGGCAGGCGAAGACTACTTTTGTCAGGATAGCTTGTACTAGTTTTCTCCCTTTGAATTTGGCCGTTATGGGATCCCTTCCCGCTCAATATTTGGGAAGAGGACCAGGGCCTCTATAAATAGGACTAGCCACCACCATAGGGAGGAGAGATCCCGAGCTTCAACTACACAAGCACACCAAGCACAAGAACACCTCACCTTGCGAGGCTGTTCTTCCCTTGTATTGTTCATCCTCCGCCCAAGAGGCAATCCACCACACCACACTTGAGTAGGGTATTGCACCGCAATGGTGGCCCGAACCAGTATAAATCTTGTGTCTCATGTTCTTTGGGTTCATCGAGCTAGGTCGTGAGATCGTAGAGTGTGTGAGCTAGACAGGGGGAGAGATCTTCGTGCGCACCCCAGTGTTCGAACCTCAAGGGTTTTCCCGGAACCCGGAATCCAACATTTGGCGCGCCAGCTAGGGGTCGAACCTACGGCCTTTCGCTTGGAGAGCCCCCGAGCCCTGCTCGTTCTCTCCCTCGCATGCCTCGCGAGGTGGCTGGGCACGCACCCTCGTGAGTGTTTTCTCTTTCTTGTCTTTCACAAGGAACCCTCGCTCGAGCTTGCAAGCTAGTGCACCCTTCTTAGTCCGTGCCCCCCGGGTACCGCGACGCGAAGCTCAGAGTTACGGTCGGCAGTGCCTATGATCAGGGTCCGGAAGAATAAGGATTTCCTAGCAAATTTTTGCAGTTCTCAGGCGCCCCCTGAGCACAGGAGACCTCGTCAGGCATCGGGGAACGTGTGTCTCGCGAGGCGGAATCTACTCCATGCGCATCAAGCTAAGTCATTATACGCGCATACATAAAACATGACGCCGCAGCAGAACACATGAATGATAAATAAGACAAGCTCCGCTTGAGTCCGAAAGCCTTGTCCGATGAGGAGCTGACCGTGGCCCTTCATCCCCTGGTCGGAGATGACCAAGACCATCCGCCGAATCCCTACACTTCCTTGTTCCTCCAGAAGGACGGGGCGGAGGTCGTAGCCGCCATGCCCACCTTTGACAGGCACGGCCTGGTGCCGCCAGTGCCTTCTGAAGCTTCGGTGGCGACGGCGATGGTGGACGTGTCTTCTGGTGATTCCCGCAGGGACGGAGAGGAGGAGGAGTACGAGGATCGTGACTCAGAGGCGGCCCTCGAAGAGATGGGGGAGACCTCCCCTAGCGCAAGGCCGACATCCTCCGCCTCCTACCTGACGATGATGGCAAGGCCGACATCCTCCCGAAAGAGGGGGAGCCGCCCGTAGTTCCGACAAAGGGCAGGTCGGCGCTGCCCACCCCTGCCTCACCGCCGCCTAGAGCTGCCTCTAACCCAGCTGCTGCCCCTGCTTCTACTCTCGGAGCTGGCGCGCCCGCGCCTCGGGCCGCGAAGCTCTCTAGCTTCAAGCTCCCGAAGCGGAGGGACTATGCCATGGTGGACCAGTAAGTGTTCTCACCCTGCCTTGTTCTTGCTTCTGGTGCTTGTCCTTGACTCTTCTTCATTGTGCAACTAGGCTGACGCCTGCGGCAAAGAGGAGAAGGTAGGGCGAGGTGGTGCTGCTTGAGCCCAGGTCGCCTCCTACGGCCGCACCCCTCTCCATGAGTGAAGGTGGAGACGGCGCTCGTGCTTCTCCCTCCCGATCATCCTCGCGAGGCTGGGTGGAGCATCCTCGGGAGGGGTCAGCCCCCAAGGCCCCGCCGGCTCCGGAGGTGCCACCGTCCGGCTCGAGCACTGGGGTCCCCGAGGCTCAGAAGACTCTGGCCTCCCAGACCATGGTGACAAAGTCGCCTCCTCCTCCTTCTTCTGCTACACTGTTGACCCCAAGTTCCTCCGCCTCTCCTGATGTCCTAGAGCGGGCTCTTTCTGCGATGGCCCTGCTGCGAGAAAAACGTTAGGGCTGCGATTGTCGCTTGGTGGCCGGACACCTGGAACTTGTTTCCGGCTGGCTGCATTCCGACGCATCCGTCCGGGCGGCACTGAGCCAAGTAGCTGCTGACTCCAGGAAGGACAGGGAGGCCGTTGCTCAGGCCGTGGCCACCCGTGAGGTGGCGCTGAAGGATGCCGAAGCTGCCCAGGAGGAGAAGATGAAAGCCCGGGAGGACGTCGTCAAGGATCGCGACGCCAAACTGGAGGAGCTGGCAAAGCTGCTGGCCACGGAGCGTAGCCGGCTAGAGGAGCTGGAGCAGAAGCTGAAGGCGGAGAAGGCACAACTCGACGTCAAGGCGAAGGTCCTGACCGAGGACTGCGCGATATTCAGGCTCCTTGAAGAGAAGGCTCAGACGGCGCTGAAGTTGCTCTACAAGAAGGGCCTGGAGGAGCCGCTGGTTGCCGATGACGAGGGGCCCAACCAGCTGGTTCCTTTCCTGGTTGATGCGCTCGAGGATGTTGTGAGCGGTATCGGCCCCATGGTGGAGGGAGAAGCCTGCGTTCTCTCTTGAGCCGCGTTGACGCGTGTCTTTAGCCACCTCCACCTTCGCGATCCCACCACCCGCCTTGACGAGCTGCTGGAGCCTGTGAAAGACGAGCATTACGAGGCCACTCCTACAGCCGTGAAGGTTCAAGTGGAGGCCCTCTTGAAGAGGTTCCGCGCCTTCGCTCCCGCGCCGCCGACCAGCCGTGCTACCGTTCCTGCAATTCTGGCTGGTGGTGCAGGTGAAGGCGACGCCATTGGGGGAGAAGCATCCCTCGCAGGCGACGGTGGTGTCCAGGGAAGACGAGGCAACCTACTGGCAGCTCCTTTCCTATTTTTACTTCTGTAATATGCACCATGCCTTGTGGAGGCGTTAAACTCGCATTTGATTTTAGGGGAACAATATGTCTTGTAATATTTGATTTGAAATTCTGTGATTTCCTTTCTATTTGCTTTATGCTCTACGTCGGCAGGGCCTGACCCCGCACATACCTCAGCCTCCATTGGGCCGACCGGATCACTAGGACGGACCAAGGTGTGAGGGGCTATGTGATCAGTTAGGCTCCTGAGCTGCGATGCTGAGGAGTCCCCCTTGACGCACAAACAGCTTACAGAAAGGAGATCTGGGAGTAGGTCTAGTGTTCTACGTCGGCAGGGCCCGACCCCGTGCATACCTTAGCCGCCATTGGGCCGGC
This sequence comes from Triticum dicoccoides, assembly GCF_002162155.2. NCBI lineage: Eukaryota > Viridiplantae > Streptophyta > Magnoliopsida > Poales > Poaceae > Triticum > Triticum dicoccoides. Next base: position 296,548,957 of record NC_041382.1, on the reverse strand, counting down.
CGGATCACTAGGACGGACCAAGGAGTGAGGGGCTACGTGGTTAGTTAGGCTCCTGAGTCGCGATGCTCAGGAGTCCCCCTTGACATTCAAACGACCTTCGTACCTTGGCTCCGCTTGGGAGGGCGCGCGACGACCAGGTCCAAGGGACCTAGCAGGGTGGCCTACACTTGGGCGTGTCCCGAGCGCAGCCCCCGTGCCCAGCCCCCTCGCGTGACTCTCCCGAGGGGAGGTGTTGCGATGAGGCCAGACACCAAGCTCAGAGGCTCCTTGAGGTTGATACGACCGTGAGGCCATCCTTAGTTGTTTATCACCAGGACGGACCAAGGAGCTTCCGCACTTGCACGGGCATAGCCGCTCCTCGGCAGTGTCGACTGCCAGCACAGAGCATGGTGCTTAGACTGGTACGTGGGAGGGGACTCCCTACTGCAGAGAGCCCCCGGGGCGTGTACAGCCCCGCCCTGACACGTGGCTTGCACGGCAGGGCTAGACGAGGTGTATCTGGGCACTCGTGAACCAGCGAGGGACTCATGAGGCCCTACCTCAAGGCGGGTTGCACCTGGTCTTGGTTCTTGATGGCTGCGGTGTTCCTGCGAGATGGTTAGACAACCCGCACCGAGTGGATTTCCTAAGGCTATCAGGCAAGGAGGCCAAGCACCAACGACCCCTGGAGGTGACGTGAACGGGGCAGGCCTGCCAGATAGAGCTCAGCCGTTGTATTTATCGATGCTGCAGGGACGGGCCCGAGCACAGACATCGTGCCTAACCTTCTTCTGCGAAGGATCCTGAAGAAAGACCATCGGCGCGCGGCTCCCTTGGTGGGTGACAATCAAGCAGGTGATAACCATAGATAGATTATGCATGAAAAGCAACTAGCATAGGCAGATGCAAGAATGAGACATGCCACCAGGTTGGACCCGAGCGTCCCGGAGTCGATGCAGCCCGAGGGGAGCTCCCGGTAGAGTGAACTAAAGATACAAGCGGAAACATGCTGCAGGGACAAACCCACACGGCCTAGGGACGATGCAGGCCAGGGGGTGCTCCCAGCTAAATGAACTTGGAAAGATGTCACCTGGTTTGGTTACCGAAGGAGTGTTGGGGCAGCTGAAGACACGTAGCGAAGAAGTCGCTTGTCACGAGCCGCCGAGGCCCTAAGCCTCGGGAGGCTCTGGAGGCTCAGGTGGCCTCCGGAGGACCGTCTCCATCTCCGCCAGGACCGCGTGGTGCCTGGCCTCCTTACCTGCCAGGACGCTTCGCAGACAGCGCGGGAAGGCGGCAGCCACGCTCGGGAGACCGAACGGCATGCAAACATAGCTATGAGGCGGGCCCTCACACCGGCCAGCACGCGAAGGCCATAAGAGCTCCTGAGATGCAGCCTTGTTGAGCCCAGGGATGTCGATGCAGACACGCAGCTCACCAGCCTCACCTGGGTGGGGAGCAACGCTAGGTGGGCGACGGTCGCCGTGTATTGCTCTTGCTTCCTGAAGCTCCTGAGATGCCTTGGTGATGAACTCCTGAGCACCGGACGCTCCTCGCCTGGTGTCCTCCTGAGGGAAATGTGCCGCGAAGCATGCCTCCACGTGGTGCCCGAGCGCCTCCCTCGTGACGCTGGCCAGGTCCGAGGCCCTCCAGAAGAGAGCCCCCGAACCCTGCCCGAGGAGGGCGCCGGGCGCGCCTCCCTATCTGAGGGAAGGAGGCGCCCCAGGCGCTGGCGCGGATCCTGAAGTGGCACCGCTGGAGGTGCCGCTCCCTTGAGGCCCCGTGTGGAGTAGCTGCTTCTTCTTCTTGGGGTTGGCCTCAGGAGGGTACTGTGCACCCCCGCTGTCAGGGTCTTCGATTGATGCAGCTTGGAAGGCGTGCTCGAGGGAGCACGCCGCGTCTCTTTCTTCGCAGGGGACTATGATGATTCCGCCCCTTCCTGGCATCTTGAGGACGTTGTAGCCATGGTGGGTGACTACCATGAATTTGGCCAGTGCTGGGTATCCGAGGATGGCATTGTACGGCAGGTGGATGTGGGCGACGTCGAAGTCGACGAGCTCAGTGTGGTAGTTGTCGCTCTGGCCGAAGGTGACAGGGAGGCGAACTTGCCCTATCGAGGTGGTGGAGCCGTCTATCACTCCTGAGTAAGGCCTGGTAGGCTGGAGCTGATCGTATGGCACTTGAAGGTTGTCGAACGTTTCGACGGATAGGACACTGAGTCCTGGCCGCCGTCGATGAGGGTCTTGGTGACTTCGACATTGCTGATGGCGGGCGAACAGAGCATCGGGAGGACACCAGCGGTTGCTGCGCATTTGAGCTGGTCCGCTGAGCTAAAGGTGATGGCGCATTTGGACCACCTGAGCAGGCGCGTAGCCTCGAGCTTGGGGAGGGTTGTATTTACTTCGCGGGAGAACTGCTTGAAGATGCGCTGGGAGGCTGGGGCCTGAGCGCCACCCAAGATGCAGGCGATGGTGCATGTCTCCTGGAAGCCCCCAGCCCCTTCGTCCTGTTGATGGTCGTCGTTCCTTCTTGGCGGCGGCAGTGGGGGGAGACCAGGGTTGCCCTGAGGGCGATCCTCACGAGGTTGGTCCCTCCAGGCGCCCTCATGAGGCTGGTCCTGCCAACGATCCTTGCGAGGCTGGTCGCACCACTCTTGGCGAGGCCCACGGTCGCTGCGCTCGGGGCATTGACCGAAGCGTCCATCTCGAATGTCCCTGAGCTCTTGACAATCGTTATTGTTGAGTGTATGCACGTTGTGGAAGACGCAAAATGTATGGCTGCCCTTAGATGACTCGGGAAGATCTCAGTCGCGCTTGGTGTCCGGTTCTGCTACGAGCACGGCCACCCCCTTGCACTTCACGTCCTTGACCTTGGACTTCTTCTCCTCTGGATCCGCAGCAGGGAGCTCGAGGAGGGAGAGACGCCCCTCCTCGGCCCTCACACACTTGGTTGCTATGTTGAACTACTCCAAGGTTGTGCACAACTCCTCATGGATGGCGAGCTCCTCCTTCATCTTGACGTCGCAGACGCCGTCAGAAAACGCCGAGATGATGGCCTCGTCCGTCACCTTGGGGATCTTGATACGTGCACTGTTGAAGCGCTGGATGTACTTCTGCAGGGTTTCTCCTGGTACTTGCTTGATGCAGCGTAGGTCACCCGCGATCGGGGGGCGGTCGCGAGTGCCCTGGAAGTTGGCGATGAAGTGGCTATGCATCTCATCCCAGGACGAAATCAAGCCTAGGGGCAGGTTCAGGAGCCATGAGCGGGCGCCGTCCTTGAGAGCCATGGGAAACCAGTTCGCCATGACCTTTTCGTCGCCGTTGTCCGCTTCGATGGTCAGCTCGTAGCGAGGAACTTCGCGGGGTCGGGGGTGCCGTCATAGCGAGGAGGCAGATCCGGCTTGAACTTGCCCGGCCAGACGATGCTACGCAACTGATGAGTGAAGGAATGGTAGCCTGCCGTGGCCACTGGGGCCCGTCGTGGAGGCAGAGCTTGACCTTGGCGTCCCTGTGCTGCCACGGCAAGTGGCACATGGCCCTGCCGCAGCAAGCGGACCTAACATGGTGGTGCTGGAAGTGGTGGAGAATCTTCTTGCAGACGGGGGACCTCCTGGCAACTTCTTTCTTCGTGCGTGGGCACACGGCACGGAGGCTCACGTCGCTGGGCCACGCATCATGGAGCAAGGACGCCATCTTGACATGGGGGAGGCTGAGGCGCTCCCTGAGCCACATCGCCCGCAGCCGGGGGCGTGCGAGGCAGCGAGAGGGATGGTGCTGGAGAGCCCCCCGTGACGCTGACGAGCTCGGTGATGTGATCCAATCAGTCCTCGTAGAGGTCGTCGACCGGGCGGTAGCGCAAAAGCTCGTGTGCCATGAGTAGCGCGGCCTACGTGTTCGTGGGGGCGCGACGAGTGTGAGACGATGAGACGGCCGGAGGCGGTGCTGGGGTGGCGGTGCGTCCGTCTCGCCACACAGAGGGGTGCAGGGAAGAGGCTTGCTGCTCGTTTGCCGCCGGGCCGGTGGCGGCGTTGGCAGCGGGTGATAGAGAACGATGGGGAGGCCCACCGACAGGGGTAGTCTGAGCAACACAGGTGGCGAGTGAGGGAGTCCTGGACTAAGGGGTCCTCGGGCATCCGACCTTTTATCCATGGGCCAGACTGATGGGCTGTGAAGACATGAAGGCCGAAGACTAGACCTGTGTCCGGATTGGACTCTCCCTGGCGTGGAAGGCAAGCTTGGCGACCATCTATGAAGATTCCTTCTTATGTAACCGACCTAATGTAAACCCTAGATCCCCCCGGTGTCTATATAAACCAGAGGGGTTAGTCCGAAAAGGATATACTCATTACCATAGTCATACATGCTAGGCTTTTAGGGTTTAGCCGTTACGATCTCGTGGTAGATCAACTCTTGTAACACTCATATTCATCAAGATCAATCAAGCTGGACATAGGGTATTACCTCCATAGAGAGGGCCCGAACCTGGGTAAACATCGTGTCCCCCGTCTCCTGTTACCATCGATCCTAGACGCACAATTAGGGACCCCCTACCCGAGATCTGCCGGTTTTGACACCGACATTGGTGCTTTCATTGGGAGCTCCACTATGTCGTTGACGAAAGGTTCGATGGCCCCTTCAATCGTCTATAGCGACGCTGTCCAAGGAGAAACCTTCCTCCCCAGAAATATTTCGTATTTGGCGGCTTTGTGCTGCGGGCCAACTCGCTTGGCCATCTGAAGCTTGAACTACGTCGCGGATATCCATGGAGACTTGATCTTCAATGGATTTGAAACCGCAACGACCGCTCCCCATTACACCGATGAACATGACTTAAATCTGTCATCGGATCACATCCAGGAGAGGGTACCTGTTGCTGCAACGACCTTAGAACCAGAGCAGATCGTGCCATCCGAGGCCACAGAGTCCGCGGCATTGGAGCCGCACATGGACCCGGCACCCCGCAATATTTGCGTCAATGGAACTCCTGACTCATGTCCGACTATAAGTCCCAGACCGGGTACGCCTGCGGATACCGAGCTGGATCGGTTATCGATTCTCAAATTTAGGGCCGTAGACATATTCCACCACTCACCTTTGGGTGATGTGCTAAACTCTTTAAAAAACTTGTCCCTGGAAAAGGACTCACAGCGGAACTATGTTCGGTTCGAGCCAGAGGCTGATGATGGGAAATTTCGCTTCCCACCCGCCACCCACTTCATAGCCACTGTCGATGACTTAACCGACGTGCTTGATTATGGCTCCGAAGACATCGACGGTACGGACGATGATGGCAACATGGAGCAAGGCCATGACCCGCCGTTTACTAGACGTTGGACGACCACCTCTTCGTACGATGTGTACATGGTCGACACACCTAAAAAGGATAGCGACGATGACAAAGGAGATCCAGTTGCGGATAAACCTTCTGAGACACAGTCTAGGAGCCAGCGCCCTAAACGATGCTCTAAGCCTCGTTGCTCAAATGATGGCAACACTGGCACCGGAGAGAATAGTACTCCGGGCGACGCCGAAAACAATGAAGACCCTGTCGGGGCTGCATCTGAATAGGAGGAACAAGACAGCGGGCAAGATAACCCTGATAAATAGGCCATGCCCAATGACCCAAATGATGATAGTTATCGTCCAGTCTCCGAGGATGATGAGAGCCTTGGCAATGAGGACTTCATCATGCCTGAGGCACCCCTCGAACAGGAGCGCTTCAAGCCCCAGGTAATAGCCACTTCAAGAAGCCTGAAGAAGAAGCAGCAGATCCAAGCTGATCAAGACCTGCTCATTGACAGGTGGACTGATGTCCTGGCAGTCGAGGAATATGACCTCAAGCGCTCAGCTAAGAGTTACCCAAAGTGTAGACTGCTACCTTAGTTTGATGAGGAGGCACCAGATCCCATACCTCCCTCACGCAATGCGGACCGACCACCATGTGGTCGGGATAGTACGGCGGACCGGCCACCCCGTGGTCAGAATAAAACGACAACTCAAGCCGAACAACAACCCGCCCCACCGCCTGGCAAAAACAGGGACATAGCAGCTTGGGACCATACATACGACCTTCAGCAGGAGCTAGACAGTAGAGCAGGACACACCAAATCAATCTACGGATCGCGAGGACGCTTCCCGACTCGGGACGACGGTGTAACACCCCGGATATAATTTACCTTATATATACTCCAACTCTTGTCATTTCTGGCGCTAAGTTATTTTATTTCCTCGGGTTCGGATTTTTGTCTCCGTGTGTTGTTGTCGTTGTCATGCATCTCATATCATGTCATCATGTGCATTGCATTTGCATACGTGTTCGTCTCATGCATCCGAGCATTTTCCCCGTTGTCTGTTTTGCATTCCAGCGCTCCTATCTCCTCCGGTGGTCCTTTCTACCTTCTTTTCGTGTGTGGGGATTAAACATTTCCGGATTGGACCGAGACTTGCCAAGCGGCCTTGGTTTACTACCGGTAGACCGCCTGTTAAGTTTCGTACCATTTGGACTTCGTTTGATACTCCAACGGTTAACCGAGGGACCGAGAAGGCCTCGTGTGTGTTGCAGCCCAACACACCTCCAATTTGGCCCAAAACCCACCAAAACCCTCTCCATCATCTAGAGCGTTCGATCACGATCGCGTGGCCGAAAACCGCACCTCATTTGGACTCTCCTAGCTCCTCCTATGCCTATAAATAGGTCCTCCTCCGAGATCCATGGGTTCTTCTCCCCTAAAACCCTAGATCCGCTCCTCCGCGCGCTGGACATTGTCCGCCGGCGCCGGACACACCGCCACCAACCACTCCTGCGCCGCCACGTCACCGCCACTGACCCGCGCGCCGCCGAGGCCCGACATGCCCAGATCCGGCCCCTGCGGCCCAGATCCGCGCGCCACCCCGCGCCTTCTCCTTCCCCGCGTCCGGCGCCCGAGCCGCCCGGTGCCGGCGAGCAGCCCGCTCCGACGACGCCGACCTCCACCGGCCCGCACCTCGC
>NC_041382.1:296455717-296541521 GCF_002162155.2 Triticum dicoccoides | reverse complement strand
TCGCCGCCGCGGCCATCACCGGCGCCGCTCGCGACCACCTCGGCCGCGCTCCGCCCTCCACCGCCCGGCTTCGACCACCTCGCCGGCGACCGGCCTCCCCCTTCGCCGCAACTCCATCACCGGTGAACTCGAGCTCCGGTGCCATCGATCCTCGGGAGACGTGCCCCAGATCCAGATCTGAGGAACCCTAGGGGTTGACTTTTGCCCCTGTGTTCAGTATTTTTATGCAACTTCATCGTGTCGTAAGTTTGCATCCGTAGATCCGTTTTGCGCGTGTAGCATATCGAAATGTTCGTCTCAGAGAGCTCATCATTTCATGTCATTGCATCATTTTCATTTGAGCTCATCTTGATTCCCGAAATGCTGTTGGAAGAGAGCTATTTGAGTTAATTGTCAGATCTGCTGCATCAAATGCTCCTGAGCTCTACATGATTTTTGTTATATGCTTTGCCATATTTACAGAGGTGCTATCCATGTATTTTGGTGATATGTGTGGTGACTAGCACAAGATTGCAAAGTAGTGCATTCGTTAATGCTGATTTCAGGGACTTAGAGATTTCACTAAGTTCTTGATCTATTTTTATCAATATGCCATATGTTCATGTTGTTTCCTAGTGATCCGTGCCTCTTTTGAGGATGATCAGTAAGGATGATTTGTTAATCTTGTGGTGCTCTATCCATCCATGTATTTGTTTGAAATTATGGAGCACCCTAGCTTGATTCAATCGAGCCCTACGTTTGCTATTTCGTGAATCCTGGCAGATTGTCTACTTGTTAGCGATTTTGCCGAGGATGTTGTTATTGATCCATGCATTCTATGTTGTTGTTCTTGCCATATATAGCTTATATAATATGTATTCTTGATGGGTGTATGCTTAGTTTGTCATGCCTTGCTCTGTAGTGAGTGCATCGAGCTCGTGAACTTGCCTACTCGTTAAGATATTTGCATGCTCCAGTTTTTCACTAAGTCTGAGATCTGATTATGTTTTGCCATGTTCACATGCTTGCAATTGTATTTTCTGTTCCCTTTTGGCTCAAGGTCACTAAGGGACTTTTGTTAAGCTCTTTGAGTATCTCCATGTCAGGCCTTGCTTTGCCATGTTAAGTTCCTGTAGCATATAGTTTTCATGCTCCAAAGTGTGCTGCCTGATCTGAAATTCCAGGCTTGTGTTAATTTCACTAAGTCTGAAATCTGTTTATCGTTTGCGTTTTTGTCATGCTTGTTTGAACCTGTTAATGGATGAATTGGCTGTAGCTTAGTGTTCATCTTTTGTCAAGCATCATGAGTGGATTCCTGCCATTTATTTTGTGGTCATGTTTGAGTGTTGTAGCATATTTATCTTGATGTATTTAGATGGCTACTTGCTGTTTATCGTAGACCGGTGTCATATTTGTTTTGCTTGCCATTTCCAAACCGTGCATCCGATTCCGGTGTTCTTTATATCGATTTCAAGAGAAATCACCTCACCTTTCCAGTGGCACACTTGGATTTCCAAGTTGAGGCCAGGTCCAATCCTTCCTTGTCAAATCTTGCATATGCATCACATATCGCATCCCGCATAGCATACCATGTTGGCATCATGTTGTTCGAGCATTTGCACGTGGTTGATTGTGTTCCTTTTGCTTGTTTGTCTTGTTTGGGTAGAGCCTGGAGACGAGTTCGCTAACGAGGAGCCCGTTGAGTTTGCTTTCGAGGATCCAGTCAACTCTGACAACTTTGCAGGCAAGATGATCATATCCTCGAAATCACTTCTATCTTTGCTTTGCTAGATGCTCGCTCTTTTGCTATGCCTATGCTACGATGCCTACCACTTGCTTATCATGCCTCCCAAATTGCCATTTCAAACCTCTAACCCACCATGTCCTAGCAAACAGTTGATTGGCTATGTTACCGCTTTGCTCAGCCCCTCTTATAGCGTTGCTAGTTGTAGGTGAAGATTGGAGCTCGTTCCTTGTTGGAACATTGTTTTATTGTTGGGATATCATTATATTATCTTGTTATCTTAATGCATCTATATACTTGGTAAAGGGTGGAAGGCTCGGCCTTTTGCCTAGTGTTTTGTTCCACTCTTGTCGCTGTAGTTTCTGTCATATCAGTGTTATGTTCCCGGATTTTGCGTTCCATACGCGGTTGGGTAATAATGGGAACCCCTTGACAAATCGCCTTGAATAAAACTCTTCCAGCAATGCCCAACCTTGGTTTTACCATTTGCCACCTAGCCTCTTTTTCCCTTGGGTTTACGGAGCCCAAGGGTCATCTTATTCAAACCCCCCCGGGCCAATGCTCCTCTGAGTGTTGGTCCAAACTAGAGCCCTGTGCAGCGCCCCCTCGGGGAAACTCGAGGTTTGGTTTTAGTTGTACGGATTGCACATCTGAGTGTGCCGTGAGAACGAGATATGTGCAGCTCCTATCGGGATTTGTCGGCACGTTCGGGCGGTGTTGCTGGATTTGTTTTAACTTGTTGAAGTTGTCTTGTAGAACCGGGATACCGAGTCTGATCGGAATGTCTCAGGAGAAGGTATATCCTTCGTTAACCGTGAGAGCTTGTCGTGGGCTAAGTTGGGACTCCCCTGCAGGGATTTGAACTTTCGAAAGTCGTGCCCGTGATTATGGGCAGATGGGAATTTGTTAATGTCCGATTGTAGATAACTTGAACCTTAATTTAATTAAAATGAATCAATCACTTGTGTTACCGTGATGGTCTCTTCTCGGCGGAGTCCGGGAAGTGAACACGGTGTTGGAGTAATGTTTGCCGTAGGTTGTTGTCTAGTTCTTCGTTCGTGCTTTGCCTCCTCTTCTCGCTCTCTTTTGCGAACAGGTTAGCCACCATATATGCTAGTCGCTTGCTGCAGCTCCACATATTACCTTGTCTTACCTATAAGCTTAAATAGTCTTGATCGCGAGGGTGCGAGATTGCTGAGTCCCCGTGGCTCACAGATTACTTCCAAACCAGATGCAGGGCCCGATGACTCCGTTCCAGATGATGCGCTTGAGCTCAAGTGGGAGTTCGATGAAGACTCACGCCGTTACTATGTGTCTTTCCCTGATGATCAGTAGTGGTGCCTAGTTGGGGCGATCGGGACCGTGTCACATGTTGGGGTTGATCTGTTATTTTGGTACTGTAGTCGGACCATGAGTGTATTGGTTGATGTAATGCAATTTATGTACTTTGTGTGACGTGGCGAGTGTAAGCCAACTATGTACATTTCCCCTTATTATTCATTTTTCATGGGTTGTTGTGAAGATTACCTTACTTGCGACATTGCTTTCAATGCGGTTATGCCTCTAAGTCGTGCTTCGACACGTAGGAGCTATAGCCGCATCGAGGGCGTTACAGACGACTACCTATTCGGATGTGACAGACCTAGTCACACCCGGGCCGATAACCGCAGACGGACTTCATCGGAGGTGCACCATGACCCGGCGCGATATAGAGGCGCTAGACACCCTCTCTGCTTCAGAGATGAGGTGCTGGATCACGAATTCACCGAAGGGTTCAAGCCCATCAATATTGAATCATACGACGGAACAACCGATCCCGCAGTTTGGATTGAGGACTTTGTCCTCCACATCCACATCGCCCGTGGAGACGACCTCCACGCCATCAAATATCTCACACTAAAACTCAAAGGGCCAGCTCGACACTAGCTAAACAGCCTGCCCGAGAATTCCATCGGTAGCTAGGAGGACTTGGAAGAGGCCTTCCTTGATAACTTCCAAGGTACATATGTCCGGTCACCCGATGTCGATGACTTAAGCCACATAGTTAAAAAACCTGGAGAATCAGCCAGAAAATTCTGGACTAGGTTCCTAACCAAAAAGAACCAGATCGTTGACTGTCCGGATGCCGAAGCCCTAGCGGCCTTTAAACACAGCATCCGTGACGAATTGCTAGCACGCCACCTTGGCCAAGAAAAGCCGAAGTCCATGGCAGCCCTTACGGCACTCATGACCCGCTTTTGCACGGGTGAAGACAACTGGTTGGCTCGTAGTAAAAACACAGCCAGCGAGACACGCCCCTCCGAGGCCAAGAACAGCTCCAGCAAGCTCCGGCGCAACAGACACAAACGTCGAAGCAATGGCGACAACACTGATGACACCACTGTTAACGCCGGATTCAGTGGCTCCAAGTCCGGCCAGCGAAAGAAGCCCTAGAAAAGGAACAGTGAGGGACCATCCAACCTGGATCGCATACTTGATCGTTCGTGCCAGATACATAGTACCCTAAATAAACAAGCCAATCACACCAACAGAGACTGTTGGGTTTTCAATCAAGATGGCAAGTTAAATGCCAAAAACAAAGAAAAGGGATCACAAAGTGAGGACGAGGACGAAGAGCCCTGGCAGCCGAACACCGGGGGGCAGAAGAAATTTCCCCCTCAAGTCAAAATGGTGAACATGATATACGCTACACACATCCCCAAAAGGGAGCGTAAGTGAGCACTTAGGGACGTCTACGCGGTAGAGCCAGTTGCCCCAAAATTCAATCCGTGGTCATCATTTACGATCACCTTTGGTCGTCGAGATCAACCAACTAGTATCTGGCATGGTGGTTTAGCCGCACTGGTCCTCGACCCAATCATTGACGGATTTCACCTAACACGAGTCCTAATGGACGGTGGCAGCAGCCTCAACCTGCTCTATCAGGACACAGTGCGAAAGATGGGCATTGACCCCTCACGAATCAAACCAACAAAGACTACCTTTAAAGGAGTCATACCAGGCGTAGAGGCCCGTTGTACAGGTTCAATCACACTGGAGGTGGTTTTCGGTTCTCCGGACAACTAACGAAGCGAAGAGCTAATCTTCGATATCGCCCCTTCCGCAGCGGCTACCACGCACTGCTCAGACAAACCACGTTTGCTAGAGTCAACGCAGTACCACACTATGCTTATCTCAAGCTCAAGATGCCCGGTCCATGCGGCATCATAACAGTGAATGGATATACTGAACGCTCCCTCCGAACAGAGGAGCACACCGCCATACTAGCAGCAGAGGTACAGAGCGGCCTTCTCAAGCAGCACCATAGTACGGCTGCCGAGCCCCTCGACATCATTAAGAGGTTTCGGACTACACTGCAACAGGACAACACGGCTCGTCAAGAGCTCAATTAGCAATTCGGCCTTCGTCCCAGTCCCGATGAAGTAGTGGCATTCGTATCACGCGTACATAATTATGCACTCAAAATTCCATGGACATCGATGGAGGCACAAGCCAACCCGGGATCTATAGTTTGGCTAGACCGATCCCAGACACACATATAACCATACTATCTCCTTTCCCCTTTTTCAGGTTTCTTCTATGCGGCCCTCCTTCGGCGGCCTGATTAATGGTCCTGTCAAAGGATAAACACACCGGATTGACACGGAGCATAGGCGCACATGGGCAGCCCTAGAGGCAAATCCGACGATTACTCTAACTGTTCTCAGGACCCACGTGCAGCTCGCCTCCGGCTGGGGCATGTCAGATAGCCATTTGCTTATTGCATTATTTTGTACCAATGTGCTAGAACGCATTAACCCAACTATAATGGAAACAGTTCATGATCCAAGTTCAAGGGCACGAGATCCTATCTATGTTCTCCCTCTGTTTTCATTTAAATTACTTATTTTCTAGCAACCGTACACTCTGGTACATTTCATATTTTCCAGGGGCTCCCCATCGACCCATGATACGGCAAAAAATCCCGAACAATCCTTAAAGATAAGTTCGGCACCCCGAATTTGGCATTATATGCGTTGGCTCCGAATCATGTCTTTGGTCAATAGTTGGGTTGCCCGGCTCCTGTGCTTGCTACCCTACATTCCGCTAAATCGGCTAGGGTAGTAAAGGGAGAACTACTACGATTGTTCCCTGGCCTTGACCAGATGAGCACCTCAGTAGAGAAAGTCGAAAACTGACTGTCATGATACGGCGAGAGCCGGTCAGCTGTTCGAGGGTTACAAATCATTGGAGATTTTTTTGCATTATGTGAAAGATCGGTACTTCCCGATCACATGCTGACAGCACCCTAGCTTGAACCAGGGGTTGCGCCCATGCTTTATTATAAAACTCCTATGGCTAAGTGAGGGTGTTTAATTGGTATAGTCCAATTGCCTTGTTCGGTTCACTAAACAACTCCTTCAAGGACCATATAATTGGATCAAGATTGTTTAGATTCCGTCCAGAACACCTCTGTACTACCTACATGAGGGCAGAAGCCGACGACTGGCCAACCCTCAGATTACATACAACACGGACGCATAGGAGGAAACAATTAAAGCATAACAAATCATATCACAAAACTGGCTTTGTTTTTATAATACAAGGCAAAGGCAACATGAATACATTAATTCAAATACAATTTCCTGCGAACATTGTGTTGCCGCAAGGCGAGACCCCTCTAGGACATCCGCAAAATACCGTTCAGGTGTGCGGTGCTCCTTGCCCTCCGGTGGCCCTCTGGTCACCTCGACGGCGTCCATCTTTGCCCACCACATCTTGCAACGGGTGAAGTCCATGCGTGCACCTTCAATGCAGGCCGAGCGCTTGACAACGTCCAGCCGAGGACAGGCGTTCACCATCTGCCTCATGAGTCCGAAGTAGCTGCTTGGCATAGCTTCGGCTGGCCATAGCCGGATTATCAAATCCTTCATGGCTAGTTCGGCCACCCTATGTAGCTCCACCAGCTGTTTCAGCTGATCGGTGAAGGACACATGATGCTCTGGCGCCGCATACTGCGACCAGAATAGCTTCTCTGAGAACCCCCTCCTTCGGCTCGATAGAACTCCATGGCATCTGATACACTGCATGGTAAATCCGCAAAATCTCCTAGGGAACTCTGAACCCGGGTTAGTAAAAGGTACTGCTTCTCCACATACTTGCTTTGCATCTTAAATGCCTTACCCATCGTGATCTTCTTGGCCTCCTGGATCTCCCGGAGGGTGGCCTAGGCCTCATTCCATGCGGTCTCCGCGCTTTGACGAGCCTAGGCGAGTTCGGCCCCTTGAACCGACGCATTATGCTCCAATGCCTCGCATTTTTTCACTGCATCTTGTAGCTCCTACCGGACTTCTTTGACCCGGGCCTTGGACTTCTTGCGGGCGGCTTGCTGCTGGACATCCTTCTCCTCGGCCTCGCCCAGGGCCTTCTTTAGGGCCTGGACCTCGGTCGCGGCTCCTACACATACTACGACACCGCCGTTAATATACAATGCCTATCCTTTCCGAACACACAGCAAGTCATCACTCACCTTGCTTCTCCTGGAGCCGAACCTTAACCTCGCCGAGCTCGTTCTCGGTCCGCTCCAGCCTCTGCCTCAGTTTAGAGACTTCGGCAGCATGCGAGGTCATGGCCAAGAGTGACGCCTGCTCATTAATACATATTACGTTAGTTTCCTATAACAAAAGATTGATCCTCTATACGGTTCTTTTTCCTGAACACCGGACAGTGTCTCAGGGGCTACTGTCTACACAGGGTTTTCTCTTTCTTACCTCGAAACTTGTCAAGAGGCTTTTGTAGGCTTCATTCAGTCCACTCTTGGCAGACTGAATCTTCTCAATCACTGCACCCATAAGGACACGGTGCTCGTCCATGATGGAGGCACCTCGAAGCGCCTCCATCAGGTTATCCGGCGCCCCTGTATGGACAGGGGCCACCGGTGGAAGCGACGCACCTCCCCCCTCCTTCAAAGGGGGCTGCTCGCCCGACTCCGGAGCCATATGGGTCTCCGGAATCGTATTCGACTGAGGGCCGAACTGGATGCGGCCCTCTTTGCCAATCTCCATGGGGATCGGCTCCCCCATGTGTCCGGCAGTGGAGGTCTCGCCTTGTGGCGCCTCCCGGACAGCATCCTGGGCTCCTTCCCGGTTCGGAGCGGTCCTCCAGGATAACACTTTGATGTCACCCCTGGCCCCGGGGGAGTAAGCAGGCGGTGGCGACATGCTTGCCATCTCCGACGGAGCCAACGAACCTCCAGATGAGGATCGCTGGATAAGGTCGCGGGCCGGACTGCAATAGCACAATTAACTATGTCAAGATAATGAGGAGAAAGGGCCGGATGCACGCATGAGCGAGCCGTGTCACTTAAGATGCAGCTTGGGGCTTAGTGCCGGGGCATCTTTCTGTAATGCTATCAACGTCCCACACGGTGTTGACCACTGGGACGCTCTTCCCCTGCTTGGGTGTTTCTACCTCTGGATGCGCCGAAGCCGCCCTCTTCTTCTTCCTTTCCTCAGGGAGAGGGTTGTTTTCCTCCTCCTTATCCTCCTCTTCCTCGCCGTTGTCCTCAGGGACATAGGAATGAGCTACGTCGTCTTCGGACGTCAGGTCCGAAGTGCCCTTGCAACGGGGGCCACTCTTGGCCCCCTTGGTCTTCTTCTTGGCTTTCTTCTCTGGCGCCTTGTAAGGCGCATGCACCAGCATCTTCGCTAGATGCGGGATGACCGGTTCTTCAGGAAGCGGAGCCGGACACTGGATCTGCTTCGCCATGTCCATCCAATCCTAGAAATGCAGTTATAAGCTCAGACATCATGCTCAAAATGATTAAGTTGGGGATACATCAAAAAATAGCATACCTCGCTAGCGAGGTGTTTACAATCGTCACCACGGTTCTGAATCCGTGGCCGGTGGTTTCTCGTTGCCCTTAAGGAGCAACTTCCATGCGCCTCCGTGAGTAGTATTGCAGAGCCTCACCAGGGTCTGATGCTTCTTCAGGTTGAACTCCCAAAGAGGACGGCTTCAGTGCTGGCACGGAAGGATCCAGCGAACCAGCATCACCTGGATCACATCAATGAGCTTGACTTTCCTGGTTACCATGCTTTGAACGCGTGTCTGCAACGCTATCACCTTGTGAGGGGAACCCCAGTCTGGACTCTTCTTGACCCAGGAGGTGAGTCGCACGGGAGCACCGAAGCAGAATTCGGCAGCTGCGGCCCAGGCGGTGCCGCGAGGTTCTGTGATGAAGAACCACTACTTCTGCCACTCCTTTACTGTGTCCACAAAAGTTCCTTTGGGCTAGGGGACGTTGGATAGCTTGCTCACCATAGCTCCTCAGCACTCTGCGTGCTGGCCATCCACCACTTTCGGCTTCACGCTAAAGAATTTGAGCCACAGCCCGAAGTGGGGTTGGATACGGAGGAAGGCCTCACACATGATGATAAACACCGAGATGTTGAGGAAGGAATTCGGGGACAGATAGTGGAAATCTATCCCATAATAATACATCAGCACACAGATTAAAAGGTGGAGTGGAAACCCTAGCCCGCGGAAGAAATGGGGAGGAACACTACCCTCTCGGTGGGCTTCGGCATGGGGACGACTTGTCCCTCGGTCGGCAGGCGGTGAGTGATCTCCTTCGCCGAGTATCCGACCGCCCAAAGCTCTGTAATGTTCTCGTCCTTGACGGAGGAGACCATCCACTTGCCTTGACCTCCGGATCCGGACATGGTTGCTTGAGTAGAGAGGAGATGAGAACTTGGGCGCTGGAGCTCGAGATTGGAAAGGCGGAGACAGAGAGAGGGCGTGAGAGAGGAAGAAGGAATCCTTATCCCCTTATAAAGGCAATGAATATTAAACGCCTCCTCACTCGCCTTAAGATTCGCCTACTCCCAAGGGCCGTATAAACGGCACGGTTGGGTTACCCATGCCCGCATTAATGAGAATCCCGCGATAAGGGGACACAATCTCTGCTTTGACAAGACATGCCAATGGCAACCGCGTCTCGGGACATGGGGCGTCGAAACATCAAAGCGGTTTGGAATTATGGCCGGTCAGACGTAATATCGTGCTACGAAAAAGTTGTCAGCGGATGGAACTCATGTAAAAGTATATTCTCTCTGCGGTTATGTATAGTGTGTGTGTGACAGGTCCGGATACTTTCATCACATTCGAAGACTATCTTGAAGTTCGGATAGAAGGGAACCCGCCTTGCAATGCCGAAGACAATCTGCACACCAGACCCCTCGTCATTAAAGCCAGGTTCAGGGGCTACTGAAGCAGTCCTGGACTAAGGGGTCCTCGGGCGTCCGGCCTGTTATCCATGGGCCGGACTGATGGGCTGTGAAGACATGAAGGCCAAAGACTGGACCTGTGTCCGGATTGGCCTCTCCTTGGCGTGGAAGGCAAGCTTGGCGACCGTCTATGAAGATTCCTTCTTATGTAACCGACCCAATGTAAACCCTAGATCCCCCCAGTGTCTATATAAACCGGAGGGGTTAGTCCAGAAAGGATATACTCATAACCATAGTCATACAGGCTAGGCTTTTAGGGTTTAGCCATTATGATCTCGTGGTAGATCAACTCTTGTAAGACTCATATTCATCAAGATCAATCAAGCAGGACGTAGGGTATTACCTCCATAGAGAGGGCCCAAACCTGGGTAAACATCGTGTCCCCCGTCTCCTGTTACCATCGATCCTAGACGCACAGTACGGGACCCCCTACCCAAGATCCGCCGGTCTTGACACCGACAGCGATAGCAGCCCGGCGCTCAGCGTAGGCCCGACGAGCGTCGGCCATGAACTGGGAGCGGTGAAGCATGGAACGAAGAGGAAAGCTTCGGTGCACCCCTACCTGGCGTGCCAAATGTCAGATTTCGGGTTCCGGCAAAACCCTTGAGGTTCGAACACTAGGGTGCGCATGAAGATCTCTCCCCCTCTCTAGCTCGCACACTCTATGATCTCACGACCTAGCTCGACGAACCCAAAGAACATGATACACAAGATTTATACTGGTTCGGGCCACCGTTTTGGTGTAATACCCTACTCCAGTGTGGTGCGGTGGATTGACTCTTGGGCGGAGGATGAACAGTACAAGGGAAGAACAGCCTCGCAAGGTGAGGTGTTCTTGTGCTTGGTGTGCTTGTGTGGTTGAAGATCGGGATCTCTCTGTGGTGGTGGCTAGTCCTATTTATGAAGTCCCTGGTCCTCTTCCCAAATATTGAGTGGGAAGGGATCCCACAACGGCCAAATTCAAAGGGAGACAAATAGTATAAGCTATCCTGACAAAAGTAGTCTTCGCCTACCAAAGGCTCTGGTGGTGACGCCATCTTGGGCTCCATGGTGACCTTCATCTTGTCGTCCTGCTGGTCTTGGTCTTGTTGCACCGATATGGAAACCTTTGCCTGATGCCTCGGGACTCCTCGCCTGTGCTTGCCCCTTTAGCACCAAAGAGGAAACGAGAGCACTGCACACTGGCGCCCGCCTGGTTCCAGTCGTCATGGCTTGCGTGGAACCTCGTGAGGTGTCCCTCGCCTTGATCTCTCCGCCCCTCGTGAGCCAGCCTGGTGAGGCTGCCCCTGAGGAGGTCTTGCGTCATCCGCCTTGCGAGGCTTGGACCCTTGCAAGGGTCTTGAATGTTTGCTGGTGAAGATGGGCCGTACAGGGCCACAGGCAGGCAAGTCTGGGGACCCCCGTTCCCAGAACACCGACACCGTAGGATGCTCTGCATCACTTTGTCTTTTTAAGAAGTCTATAGAGTGAGAGCGCCTTTTCTCTGAGGCGAGATATGAAGCGGCTCAAAGCTGCAACGCATCCGTCCAATTTTAGGACGTGCTTGAGCTCTGTTGGTATTGCGAGCTGGGATAGCCCACTAATTTTTGCCAGGTTGGCCTCGATTCCTCTATGGGAGACGATGAATCCAAGCAACTTTCCGGTAGGGACCACGAAGATGCATTTTTTGGGGTTCAGTCGTATATTATAGGCTCGCAAGTTGTCGAAGGTTTGGCGGAGGTCGTCTATCAGCTGGTCAATGTTTTTGGTTTTTACAACCAGTTTGTCCATGTACACCTCGACCGTTCTGCCGATTTGGTATTCGAGGCATGCTTGAATCATGCGTTGGTATGTGGCTCCTACGTTTTTCAGCCCGAACGACATGGTGTTGAAGCAGAAAGGCCCATAAGGAGTGATGAATGGGGTTGCCGCCTGGTCAGACTCCTTCATCTTGATCTGGTGGTATCCAGAGTACACGTCAAGGAAGCCTAGTGAGTCGTGTCCGACGGTGGCATCGATGATCTCGTCTATTCTTGGCAGGGGCAAAGGGTCCTTAGGGCAGGCCTTGTTAAGGTCTTTAAAATTGATACAGAGCCACCAGGACTTGTCCATTTTGGGTACCATAACCATATTTGCTAACCACTCGGGGTGCTTGATCTCGTGAATGAATCCGGCCTCCCGTAGTTTTGCGAGTTCTTCGCCCATAGCTTGCCTTTGGGTTCGGAAAACTGGCATAGAGTATATTTCACCAGTCTGAAGCCTTTTAAGATGTTTAGGTTGTGCTCTGCTAGCCTGTGTGGGATTCCCGGCATGTTTGAGGGCTGCCAGGCGAATATTTCCCAGTTTTCACGCAGGAACGTTCTTAGTGCCTCGTCGACTACGGGGTCTAGTTGTGCTCCTATGGATGTCGTTTTATTGGAATCTATTGGGTGCACTTGAAATTTCACTATTTCATCTACTGGCTTGAATGATGTGGATTTTTGTCTTTTACTGAGGATCACATCATCCCTGTCGACATTAGTGCATAGTGCTATCAACTCTTCGGCCCCAAGGGCTTCGGATAGTGCCTCCAAGGCGAGGGATGTTATCTTGTTTTAGGCTCGTAAGGCTTTGCTTTGGTCACTTTTATGTGAGATTACCCCGTTGGGCGCTCACATTTTGAGTTTCATGTACCCATAATGTGGTATGGCCTGAAATCTCGAGAATGCCTCACGTCCTATGGGTGCGTGGTCTTTGTTGTGGAAGGGCACAATGTGGAACAGCAAGGGTTTGGATCTATAGTTATCGGTTGTATCGAACAAGACGTCCAGGGTTATGCGTCCCGAGCAGTGTGCCTCCCTACCGGGTATTATACCTTGGAATGTGGTGTTACTGAGTTTTCTACGAGATCTGTTGAGCGGCATCTTGTCGAGAGTATCCTCCTAGATGAGGTTGAGGCCGCTACCGTCGTCCATCAGCACTTCAGTCAGCCAAAAACCATCGACAATGGGGTCGAGGACCAGTGCGGCCGATGCGTGGTTGCTATGTGGACTTGGCTCATCCTTCTCGTCAAAGGTAATGGGCGCGACTACCCCTGGCTGTGTGGCCATCACTTGATATATCTGGCTGAGCTCTCAAAGAGCCTTTTTCGTTTTATTGTTTGAGGCAAGCATTACGTATACCATAAGGGCATTGTGATCCAGTGGTGAAGTCGCGGACTGCTTATCTGGAGGTGTGAGGACCAAGATTGGCTTGCCATATTTGGAAACGTGCCTTACCACCCAACAGGCTCGAAGTCCATGAGTTTGTTTTGCGTCTAGCAAGACCGAGTGTATTGAGCATGGTTTATTCAGCAACTCGTCGAACACTGATCTAGGTCTGGTTTTCTTTTCATCAGGATCGCGTTACGGCAACCGCTATGTGTATGCTCGTTTAACGCGAGACTTTCCTTGCTGTGCGGCGGGCGGTGACCCCAGGTTCATCTGTTGCACCATCCACGTATTTTCCATGGCGCAATACTTGCGTACCATGTCTAATAGTTTGGTGAAGCTTTGAACTTGGCGATGAGCAAGGGCGTTCAAAATGCCCTTGTCCTTGCAGGTGATGTGGAAAGCTTCGATTACCTCTTTGTCACAGCAAGGTGCCATCCCGTTTTTTACAAGCAGAAATCTAGCCCAATAATGATGGACTGTCTCGTTTGGCAGCTGTTGGACATTAATGAGGTACCATATGTCTAGATTTCCGAAATCCGAGGAGTATTTCACATGGTGGGTGGGTGGGAAATTTTATGTTATTCCTACCTACGGCAGGCCCGGATGATCCTCAATAGGAGGTTGAGTTCATCCGGTTTTGATCGCACAGGGATCGGATCCGGACTGATGTGCGGCTGGATCAGCTAGAGGCCGGGTACTGCTTTAGGGCTCAAGTCCGGATGTATTTCCGAGCTGGCGCTTGACTCCGAGCTAGAGACTCGAGCGTACAGTGTTTTTAGCTTATAAGGTTGTGGCCCCTCCTAGGGCTCTTCGATGGTGGCGACGAGGTTTGTTGATTTCTCGGTCATCTGGTTTGAGCTCGACCTGATCATAGGTCGTGGGCCTGATATCAGAGATTCCCATTGTGCAGAATAGACTTGCAACGTGGTTTGCCGACTAGGTACACAGAGGTGTCGAATACTCCACAGATTCGACGAGGGATCTTCTAGATGGTCTGTCGGAGTCAGGCTTCAAGGCCAGCCCCTGGGAGACATCTGATTCTTTTGGGTCTAATGGCCTCGGGGTTGATGCCTTCGAGCTGGCAGGTACCTCCATGGGGGCGAAGCCTTCAATCTGGTCGAGGAGACCAATGTGATCGGCGCGTAATAATACGACACTGAACACGCAGAGATGATCCGGGGCGGGGAAGCCCTCGGCATGGGTGTGGTCTCTAGCGACCGGTTAAGCCATCGATCCTTTCAGCGATCCAACAGCGGAACTCTCAATGAAAGCGCAAATGTCGGTGTCAATACCGGCAGACCTCGGGATAGGGGTCCTGAACTGTGGATCTGAGATCGATGGGAAACAAGGGACGATGAGCATGGTGTTTGCCCTGGTTTGGGCCCTCTCGCAGAGGTAATACGCTACATCCTGCTTGATTATATTAGATGTATAGTATGGTTTACAGAGTAGATCTACCTCGAGATCAGTGTGAGCTAAACCCTAAGGTAATGAGGTGATGAATATATGTCTAGCTCTAAAGACTACAACCCTTGGTTTATATAGACATCGATCGGGTTAGGGTTACCGGAGATAGATTACAATAAGGGAGAAAGAGATCCTGTCTATCCTTGACTTGGAGGACACACCACGACTTCATAGATCGCATGTCGCTATATGGCTTCACCAGTCTGGCCCATACTCAATGGGCTAATGCCCCAAGGACCCCTTAGTCGATAACTCCCTCACTAGGCCAGACATCGGCCCAGCCGAGGCGGACTCCCGCGCCAACGTCATGGCCAGAGGCCTTCGTGCCCAACCCTTCGATGTTGGGTTCCGAGGTTCTGGCGGCCCCCTCCCGGGATGGACCGAAGAGTTGGAGGTAGCCTTAACGGGCTCCTCCATCAAGAGAACCGCACACTAATTAGCGCGTTGCTGCAGGGCTTTCGATCTGCAGAGGCCGTGATGCGTGAGGTCTTCAAGGGCCTCGTTACAAGCTTCGAGGAAAATTTCTCCGTACTTTTTTTGTTGGGGAACGTAGTAATTTCAAAAAATTTCCTACGCACATGCAAGATCATGGTGATGATATAGCAACGAGGGGAGAGTGTTGTCTACGTACCCTCGTAGACCGAAGTGGAAGCGTTGACGCAACGTAGAGGAAGTAGTCGTACGTCCTCCGGTTCAACCGATCCAAGTACCGTTACTCCGGCACCTCCGAGTTCTTGACACGCGTACAGCTCGATGACGCACCCTCGATCTCCGATCCAGCAGAGGCGCCGAGGGGGAGTTCCGTCAGCACGACGGCGTGGTGACGATCTTGATGTTCTCCTGTTGCAGGGCTTCGCCTAAGCGCCGCTACAATATGACCGAGGTGTAATATCGTGGAGGGGGGCACCGCACACGGCTAAGGAACGATCAATGATCAACTTGTGTGTTCTAGGGTGCCCCCCTACCCCCGTATATAAAGGAGGGAGGGAGGAGGTGGCCGGCCCTAGGGGGGGCGCGCCATGAGGAGGGGGAAACCTACTCCAAGTAGGTTTCCCTCTCTTTTCCTTATCTTATTTGGAGGGGGAAGGAAAGAGTACTAGTATTAGGAAGTAGTACTAGTAGTAGTAATAGGAAGAGGGGGAAGGAGAAAGGAAAAGGGGGGGCCGGCCCCCCTCCCCAATTCGGATTGGGCTTGGGGGGGCGCGCCCCCTTCCCTTGCTCCTTCTCTCTTCTTCCTACATGGGCCCAATAAGGCCCATATACCTCCCGGGGGGTTCCGATAACCTCCCGGGGCTCCAAACTTCTCCGGAACCTTTCCGGTGTCCAAATATATCCGTCCAATATATCAATCTTTATGTCTCGACCATTTCGAGACTCCTCGTCATGTCTGCAATCATAGCCGGGACTCCGAACAACCTTCGGTACATCAAAATACATAAACTCATAATATAACTGTCATCGAAACCTTAAGCGTGCGGACCCTACGGTTCGAGAACGATGTAGACATGACTGAGACACATCTCTGGTCAATAACCAATAGCGGGACCTGGATGCCCATATTGGTTCCTACATATTCGACGAAGATCTTTATCGGTCAAACCGCATAACAACATACGTTGTTCCCTTTGTCATCGGTATGTTACTTGTCCGAGATTCGATCGTCAGTATCCAATACCTAGTTCAATCTCGTTATCGACAAGTCTCTTTACTCGTTCTGTAATACTTCATCTTATAACTAACTCATTAGTTACATGCTTGCAAGGCTTAGGTGATGAGCATTGCCGAGAGGGCCCAGAGATACCTCTCCGACAATCGGAGTGACAAAACCTAATCTCGAATTATGCTAACTCAACATGTACCTTCGGAGACACCTGTAGTACTCCTTTATAATCACCCAGTTACGTTGTGACGTTTGGTAGTACCCAAAGTGTTCCTCCGGTAAACGGGAGTTACACAATTCTCATAGTTACAGGAACATGTATAAGTCATGAAGGAAGCAATAGCAGAATACTAAACGATCAAGTGCTAAGCTAACGGGAAGGGTCATGTCAATCACCTCATTCTCCTAATGATGTGATCCCATTAATCAAATGACAACACATGTCAATGGTTAGGAAACATAACCATCTTTGATTAATGAGCTAGTCAAGTAGAGGCATACTAGTGACTATATGTTTGTCTATGTATTCACACATGTATCATGTTTCCGGTTAATACAATTCTAGCATGAATAATAAACATTTATCATGAAATGAGGAAATAAATAATAACTTTATTATTGCCTCTAGGGCATATTTCCTTCAGTCTCCCACTTGCACTAGAGTCAATAATCTAGATTACATAGTAATGATTCTAACACCCATGCTCATGTTTTGCTCGTGAGAGAGGCTTAGTCAACGGGTCTGCGACATTCAGATCCGTATGTATCTTGCAAATCTCTATGTCTCCCACTTGGACTTGATCCCGAATGGAATTGAAGCGTCTCTTGATGTGCTTGGTCCTCTTGTGAAATCTGGATTCCTTTGCCAAGGCAATTGCACTAGTATTGTCACAGAAGATCTTCATTGGTCCCGATGCACTAGGTATGACACCTAGATCGGAAATGAACTCCTTCATCCAGACTCCTTCATTTGCTGCTTCAAAAGTAGCTATGTACTCCGCTTCACATGTAGATCCCGCCACGACGCTTTGTTTAGAACTGTACCAACTTACAGCTTCACCGTTTAATAAAAACACGTATCCGGTCTGCGATTTAGAATCGTCCGGATCAGTGTCAAAGCTTGCATCGACGTAACCATTTACGACTAGCTCTTTGTCACCTCCATATACGAGAAACATATCCTTAGTCCTTTTCAGGTATTTCAGGATGTTCTTGACCGCTGTCCAGTGATCCACTCCTGGATTACTTTGGTACCTACCTGCCAAGCTTATTGCTAAGCATACGTCAGGTCTGGTACACAGCATTGCATACATGATAGAGCCTATGGCTGAAGCCTAGGGAACATCTTTCATTTTCTCTCTATCTTCTGCTGTGGTCGGGCATTGAGTTTGACTCAACTTTACACCTTGTAGCACAGGCAAGAATCCTTTCTTTGCCTGATCCATTTTGAACTTTTTCAAAATTTCGTCAAGGTATGTACTTTGTGAAAGTCCTATTAAGCGTCTTGATCTATCTCTGTAGATCTTGATGCCCAATATGTAAGCAGCTTTACCGAGGTCTTTCATAGAAAAACTTTTATTCAAGTATCCCTTTATGCTATCCAAAAATTCTATATCATTTCCAATTAATAATATGTCATCAACATATAAAACTAGAAATGCTACAGAGCTCCCACTCACTTTCTTGTAAATACAGGCTTCTCCAAAAGTCTGTATAAAACCATATGCTTTGATCACACTATCAAAACGTTTATTCCAACTCCGAGATGCTTGCACCAGTCCATAAATGGAACGTTGGAGCTTGCACACTTTGTCAGCACTTTTTGGATCAACAAAACCTTCAGGTTGCATCATATACAACTCTTCTTCTAGAAATCCATTCAAGAATGCAGTCTTGACATCCATTTGCCAAATTTCATAATCATGAAATGCAGCAATAGCCAACATGATTCGGACAGACTTAAGCATCGCTACGGGTGAGAAAGTCTCATCGTAGTCAACCCCTTGAACTTGTCGAAAACCTTTTGCAACAAGTCGAGCTTTGTAGACAGTAACATTACCATCAGCGTCAGTCTTCTTCTTAAAGATCCATTTATTCTCAATGGCTTGCCGATCATCGGGCAAGTCAACCAAAGTCCATACTTTGTTTTCATACATGGATCCTATCTCAGATTTCATGGCCTCTAGCCATTTTGCGGAATCTGGGCTCATCATCACTTCCTCATAGTTCGTAGGTTCATCATGGTCTAGTAACATGACTTCCAGAATAGGATTTCCGTACCACTCTGGTGCGGATCTTACTCTGGTAGACCTACGAGGTTCAGTAGAAACTTGATCTGAAGTTTCGTGATCAATATCATTAGCTTCCTCACTAATTGGTGTAGTTGTCACAGGAACCGGTTCTTGTGATGAACTACTTTCCAATAAGGGAGTAGATACAGTTATCTCATCAAGTTCTACTTTCCTCCCACTCACTTCTTTCGAGAGAAACTCCTTCTCTAGAAAGGATCCGATTTTAGCAACGAAAATCTTGCCTTTAGATCTGTGATAGAAGGTGTACCCAATTGTCTCCTTTGGGTATCCTATGAAGACACATTTCTTCGATTTGGGTTCGAGCTTATCTGGTTGAAGTTTCTTCATATAAGCATCGCAGCCCCAAACTTTGAGAAACGATAACTTTGGTTTCTTGCCAAACCACAGTTCATAAGGCGTCGTCTCAACGGATTTTGATGGTGCCCTATTTAACGTGAATGCGGCCGTCTCTAAAGCATAACCCCAAAACGATAGCGGTAAATCGGTAAGAGACATCATAGATCGCACCATATCAAGTAAAGTACGATTACGACGTTCGGACACACCATTTCGCTATGGTGTTCCAGGTGGCGTGAGTTGCGAAACTATTCCACATTGTTTCAAATGTAAACCAAACTCGTAACTCAAATATTCTCCTCCACGATCAGATCGTAGAAACTTTATTTTCTTGTTACGATGATTTTCTACTTCACTCTGAAATTCTTTGAACTTTTCAAATGTTTCAGACTTGTGCTTCATCAAGTAGATATACCCATATCTGCTCAAATCATCTGTGAAGGTGAGGAAATAACGATATCCGCCACGAGCCTCAACATTCATTGGACCACATACATCTTTATGTATGATTTCCAACAAATCTGTTGCTCTCTCCATAGATCCGGAGAACGGTGTTTTGGTCATCTTGCCCATGAGGCACGGTTCGCAAGTACCAAGTGATTCATAATCAAGTGATTCCAGAAGTCCATCAGTATGGAGTTTCTTCATGCGTTTTACACCAATATGACCTAAACGGCAGTGCCACAAATATGTTGCACTATCATTATCAACTCTGCATCTTTTGGCTTCAACATTATGAATATGTGTATCATTACTATCGAGATTTAATAAAAATAGGCCACTCTTCAAGGGTGCATGACCATAAAAGATATTACTCATATAAATAGAACAACCATTATTCTCTGATTTAAATGAATAATCGTCTCGCATCAAACAAGATCCAGATATAATGTTCATGCTCAACGCAGGCACCAAATAACAATTATTTAGGTCTAAAACTAATCCCGATGGTAGATGTAGAGGTAGCGTGCTGACCGCGATCACATCGACTTTGGAACCATTTCCCACGCGCATCGTCACCTCGTTCTTAGCTAATCTTCGCTTAATCCGTAGTCCCTGTTTCGAGTTGCAAATGTTAGCAACAGAACCAGTATCAACTACCCAGGTGCTACTGCGAGCATTAGTAAGGTACACATCAATAACATGTATATCACATATACCTTTGTTCACTTTGCCATCCTTCTTATCCGCCAAATACTCGGGGCAGTTCCGCTTCCAGTGTCCAGTCTGCTTGCAGTAGAAGCACTCAGTTTCAGGCTTAGGTCCAGACTTGGGTTTCTTCACTTGAGCAGCAACTTGTTTGCCGTTCCTTTTGAAGTTCCCCTTCTTCTTCCCTTTGCCCCTTTTCTTGAAACCAGTGGTCTTGTTGACCATCAACACTTGATGCTCCTTTTTGATTTCTACCTCCGCGGCTTTCAGCATCGCGAAGAGCTCGGGAATAGTCTTGTTCATCCCTTGCATATTATAGTTCATCACAAAGCTCTTGTAGCTTGGTGGCAGTGATTGGAGAATTCTGTCAATGACGCTATCATCCGGAAGATTAACTCCCAGTTGAATCAAGTGATTATTATACCCAGACATTTTGAGTATATGCTCACTGACAGAACTATTCTCCTCCATCTTGCAGCTGTAGAACTTATTGGAGACTTCATATCTCTCAATCCGGGCATTTGCTTGAAATATTAACTTCAACTCCTGGAACATCTCATATGCCCCATGACGTTCAAAACATCGTTGAAGACCCGGTTCTAAGCCGTAAAGCATGGCACACTGAACTATAGAGTAGTCATCAGCTTTGCTCTGCCAGACGTTCTTAACGTCGTCAGTTGCATCAGCAGCAGGCCTGGCACCCAGCGGTGCTTCCAGGACGTAACTCTTCTGTGCAGCAATGAGGATAATCCTTAGGTTACGGACCCAGTCCGTGTAATTGCTACCATCATCTTTCAACTTTGCTTTCTCAAGGAACGCATTAAAATTCAACGGAACAATAGCACGAGCCATCTATCTACATATAAACATAGACAAGCAAAATACTATCAGGTACTAAGTTCATGATAAATTTAAGTTCAATTAATCATATTACTAAAGAACTCCCACTTAGACAGACATCTCTCTAGTCATCTAAGTGATTACGTGATCCAAATCAACTAAACCATGTCCGATCATCACGTGAGATGGAGTAGTTTCAATGGTGAACATCTCTATGTTGATCATATCTACTATATGATTCACGCTCGACCTTTCGGTCCCCGTGTTCCGAGGCCATATCTGTATATGCTAGGCTCGTCAAGTATAACCTGAGTATTCCGCGTGTGCAACTGTTTTGCACCCGTTGTATTTGAACGTAGAGCCTATCACACCCGATCATCACGTGGTGTCTCAGCACGAAGAACTTTTGCAACGGTGCATACTCAGGGAGAACACTTCTTGATAATTAGTGAGAGATCATCTTAAAATGCTACCGTCAAACAAAGCAAGATAAGATGCAAAAAGGATAAACATCACATGCAATCAATATAAGTGATATGATATGGCCATCATCATCTTGTGCTTGTGATCTCCATCTTCGAAGCACCGTCGTGATCACCATCGTCACCGGCGCGACACCTTGATCTCCATCGTAGCATCGTCGTCGTTACGCCATCTATTGCTTCTACGACTATCGCTACCGCTTAGAGATAAAGTAAAGCAATTACAGGGCGTTTGCATTTCATACAATAAAGCGACAACCATATGGCTCCTGCCAGTTGCCGATAACTTCGGTTACAAAACATGATCATCTCATACAATAAAATATAGCATCATGTCTTGGCCATATCACATCACAACATGCCCTGCAAAAACAAGTTAGACGTCCTCTACTTTGTTGTTGCAAGTTTTACGTGGCTGCTACGGGCTTAAGCAAGAACCAATCTCACCTACGCATCAAAACCACAACGATAGTTTGTCAAATAGACTCCGTTTTAACCTTCACAAGGACCGGGCGTAGCCACACTCGGTTCAACTAAAGTGAGAGAGACAGACACCCGCCAGCCACCTTTAAGCATGAGTGCTCGTAACAGTGAAACCAGTCTCGCGTAAGCGTACGCGTAATGTCGGTCCGGGCCGCTTCATCTCACAATACCGCTGAACCGAAGTATGACATGCTGGTAGGCAGTATGACTTATATCGTCCACAACTTACTTGTGTTCTACTCGTGCATATAACATCAACGCATAAAACCTAGGCTCGGATGCCACTGTTGGGGAACGTAGTAATTTCAAAAAATTTCCTACGCACATGCAAGATCATGGTGATGATATAGCAACGAGGGGAGAGTGTTGTCTACGTACCCTCGTAGACCGAAGCGGAAGTGTTGACGCAACATAGAGGAAGTAGTCGTATGTCCATCGGTTCAACCGATCCAAGTACCATTACTCCGACACCTCCGAGTTCTTGACACGCGTACAGCTCGATGACGCACCCTCGATCTCCGATCCAGCAGAGGCACCGAGGGGGAGTTCCGTCAGCACGACGGCGTGGTGACGATCTTGATGTTCTCCTGTTGCAGGGCTTCGCCTAAGCACCGCTACAATATGACCGAGGTGTAATATCATGGAGGGGGGCACCGCACACGGCTAAGGAACGATCAATGATCAACTTGTGTGTTCTAGGGTGCCCCCCTACCCCCGTATATAAAGGAGGGAGGGAGGAGGTGGCCGGCCCTAGGGGGGGCGCGCCATGAGGAGGGGGAAACCTACTCCAAGTAGGTTTCCCTCTCTTTTCCTTATCTTATTTGGAGGGGGAAGGAAAGAGTACTAGTATTAGGAAGTAGTACTAGTAGTAGTAATAGGAAGAGGGGGAAGGAGAAAGGAAAAGGGGGGGCCGGCCCCCCTCCCCAATTCGGATTGGGCTTGGGGGGGCGCGCCCCCCTCCCTTGCTCCTTCTCTCTTCTTCCTACATGGGCCCAATAAGGCCCATATACCTCCCGGGGGGTTCCGGTAACCTCCCGGGGCTCCAAACTTCTTCGGAACCTTTCCGCTGTCCAAATATATCCGTCCAATATATCAATCTTTATGTCTCGACCATTTCGAGACTCCTCGTCATGTCCGCAATCATATCCGGGACTCCGAACAACCTTCGGTACATCAAAATACATAAACTCAGAATATAACTGTCATCGAAACCTTAAGCGTGCGGACCCTACGGTTTGAGAACGATGTAGACCTGACTGAGACACATCTCTGGTCAATAACCAATAGCGGGACCTAGATGCCCATATTGGTTCCTACATATTCTACGAAGATCTTTATCGGTCAAACCGCGTAACAACATACGTTGTTCCCTTTGTCATCGGTATGTTACTTGTCCGAGATTCGATCGTCGGTATCCAATACCTAGTTCAATCTCGTTATCGACAAGTCTCTTTACTCGTTCTGTAATACTTCATCTTATAACTAACTCATTAGTTACATGCTTGCAAGGCTTAGGTGATGAGCATTGCCGAGAGGGCCCAGAGATACCTCTCCGACAATCGGAGTGACAAAACCTAATCTCGAATTATGCTAACTCAACATGTACCTTCGGAGACACCTGTAGTACTCCTTTATAATCACCCAGTTATGTTGTGACGTTTGGTAGTACCCAAAGTGTTCCTCCGGTAAACGGGAGTTACACAATTCTCATAGTTACAGGAACATGTATAAGTCATGAAGGAAGCAATAGCAGAATACTAAATGATCAAGTGCTAAGCTAACGGGATGGGTCATGTCAATCACCTCATTCTCCTAATGATGTGATCCCATTAATCAAATGACAACACATGTCAATGGTTAGGAAACATAACCATCTTTGATTAATGAGCTAGTCAAGTAGAGGCATACTAGTGACTATATGTTTGTCTATGTATTCACACATGTATCATGTTTCCGGTTAATACAATTCTAGCATGAATAATAAACATTTATCATGAAATGAGGAAATAAATAATAACTTTATTACTGCCTCTAGGGCATATTTCCTTCATTTTTATCACGCCCAATATGCGACACTATCCTAAAGAGACTCAAAGGTCCCACCAAGGATAGAACCGCATATTGACACGCTTTGGCAAGGTGGATATCATTACATCATACCATTACATAATAGTTGGGGATACTTACAGAAGGCATACAATGCCACAAGAATACATCAATACACCATACATAGAACAACATCCGACTACGGATGAAACACAAACAGAAACTCAAACAACATCCACTCTGCTAGCCCAGGCTGCCGACCAGGAACCTAACCCAAGATCGATGACGAAGAAGAAGAACTTCAAGACAAGCAAACATCGCACTCATGTCATAACCATTGCATTACCTATACCTGCAACTATTGGTGTAGTAATCTATGAGCCACGAGGACTCAGCAATCCCATTACCATGGGTATCAAGACTAGCAAAGCTTGCTGGGTATGGGAAGGATAAGTGGTGTGGTTGCAGCAACGACTAAGCAATGTATGGTGTCTAACTTACGGATACAACAGTAAGATGAGAAACTACGTAAACGATCGTAAACTAGTAATGATCAATAAGTGATTCTGAACTACTTACGTTCAAACATAACCCAACCGTGTTCTCCTCTCGAACTACCCCGAAAAGAGACAGTCAGAGTTACGCACACGGTTGGTGTATTTTATTTGAGTTTACTTCAAGTCCTCTACAACTGGATGTTAACAAATTCCCATCTGCCACATAACCGCGGACACGCCTCTCTAAAGTTTAAAGCCTGCAGGGGTGTCCCAACTTAGCCATGGGAAGCTCATGATCCGCGGAGATAATCCCCCATCACGGGACCCTCCGATCAGACTCGGAATCCCGGTGCACAAGACATTTCGACAATGGTAAAACTAGTCCAGCAAGACCTCCCGATGCATCGTCCTAGCCTGATAGGAGTTGCGCGTATCTCGTTCTCATGGTACACCGGATGATCGAAGAGTACAGGATCCAAATACCCCAAGTTGCCTAGGGGCGGTCCCGCACGATGCCCTAGTTTGGGACCAACACCATCAGCACTGGCCCCCCTACTATGTAGAAAATCCTCGGGTTCATGATGCCCTATGCCAATTAATTATTAGGTTCAAGTATTATTATGGCAAATGTCAAAACCAATGTTGGGCCTTGCTAGAATAGTTTTATTCAAAGCAAACTGTCAAGAGGGGCCCATAAACCCTCACCATGTTAGGGACACAAAATCAAGGAACATAACACCGGTATGACGGAAACTAGGGTGGCAATTGTGGAACAAAACACCAGGCATAAGGCCAAGCCTTTCACCCTTTACCAAGTATATATGTGCATTAATTAAATAAGAGATATTGTGATATCCCATGATATCCATGTCCCAACATGGAACAACCTACAACTAGCATGTAACACCCCGAGACTGATGTGCCAGGTGTCGTGCAGTTATTCGCTGTTGTTGCCTTGTCATTGCTTGCGTGTCATGCATTTGCATATCATGTCATCATGTGCATTTCATTTGCATACATGTTCGTCTCATGCATCCGAGCCTTTTCCCCGTTGTCCATTTTGCATTCTGGCGCTTCGTTCTCCTCTGGTGGCCATTTCTACCTTTCTTTCGTGTGTGGGGATTAAACATTTCCGGATTGGACCGAGACTTGCCAAGCAGCCTTGGTTTACTACCAGTAGACCGCCTGTCAAGTTTCGTATCATTGGGACTTTGTTTGATACTCCAACGGTTAACCGAGGGACCGAAAAGGCCTCGTGTGTGTTGCAGCCCAACACCCTTCCAATTTGGCCCAAAACCCACCTAATCCTTCTCCATCTTCTAGATCGTTCGATCACGATCGCGTGGCCGAAAACCACACCTCATTTGGACTCTCCTAGCTCCCTCTATGCCTATTTAAAGACCCCTCCGAATTCGGATCTTCTTCTCCCCCCGAAAACCCTAAAATTCTACCCATGCCGGCCGGACACGTCCGCCCCGACCGGACGCATATCCATGGCCAACCGCCGCCTGCCACGTCACCGCCGCTGACCCCGTGCGCCGCCGCGGCCCGGGAGCCCAGATCCGGCCCCCGCGGCCCAGATCCACCCCGCCGCCGCCGCCTCCTTCTTCCCCGAGCGCCGCCCACGCCCGGAGCAGCGCCGCCGTGCGCCATCGGCTGCCCCGCCACCCGGTGGCCGGACCACCTCGTCGCCGGCCCACCTTCCCGTCCCGCAGCACTAGGCGCCGCCGCGGCCACCTCGACGGCCTCGCCGCGCCCGAGCCTCGTGGCTCCCTCTCTGGCCATCTCCACCGTCTGCTGCCGCGCCCCGTCTCCGGCGAAGTCCCGGCCGGCTCCGGCGAGATCCGCCACCGCCTCGACTTCCATGCTCCGTTGAATTTTATCTCGGGGTTGATTTTTCCTCTAAGTCCCAAAAATTCCAGATCCAAGTGCTCATGTTCATAGCCTCGTAACTTTGCATCCGTAGCTCCGATTCATGCATATAGCATATCAAAATGTTCACCTCAGAGAGTACATCATTTAATTCCATTGCATCATTTTCATTTGAGTTCATCTTGATGCCCGAAATGCTGTTAGAAGAGGGATACTTGAGATAATTGTCAGATCTGCTACTCCATTTAGGTTTTTGTCATTTTTTCCATGATTAATGTGTGCATGATATGCCTTGATGCTCTACATATGTTTTGTAAAGGGTTTTGTCATCTTTGCAGAGGTGCAACCCATATATTTTTGTGATGTGTGTGGTGACTAGCACAAGCTTGCAAAGTGGTGCACTTGGTAATTCTGTTTTCAGGGACTTAGCATTTCCACTAAGTCCTTGATCTGTTTATCTCATGATGCCATATGTTCATGTTGTTTCCTAGTGATCCGTGCCTCTTTTGAGGATGATCAGTAAGGATTTTTTGTTAATCTTGTAGTTCTCTATCCATCCATGTCTTTGTTTGCATTTATGGAGCACCCTAGCTTGAGTCAATCGAGCTCTACTTTTGCTACTTTGTGAATCTGGGCAGATTGTCAACTTGTTTGCAATTTTGCCGATGATGTTGTAGTTGATCCGTGCATGCTATGCTTTTGTTCTTGCCATGTATAGCTTGCATTTTGTATGTTCTTAATGGGTGTATGCTTAGTTTTTCATGACTTGCACCGTAGTGAGTGCATCGAGCTCGTAAACATGCCTACTTGAT
This sequence comes from Triticum dicoccoides, assembly GCF_002162155.2. Lineage (NCBI taxonomy): Eukaryota > Viridiplantae > Streptophyta > Magnoliopsida > Poales > Poaceae > Triticum > Triticum dicoccoides. Next base: position 296,514,405 of record NC_041382.1, on the reverse strand, counting down.
ATCTGTTTTCAGCATGCTCCAATTTTCACTAAGTCTGGAAACTGATTATGTTTTTGCTATGTTCACATGCTTGCAATTGAATTTTCTGATCCCTTTTGGCTCAAGGTCACTAAGGGACTTTTGTTAAGCTCTTTGAGTAGCTCCATGCCATGCTTTACTTTGCCATGTTCAGGTCCTGTAGCATGTAGTTTGTGGCTCCGAAGTGTGCTACCTGATCTGAAAATTCCAGACAAGTGTTGATTTCACAAAGTCTGAGATCTGTTTGCCATATGCATTTTTTTGCCATGCTTGTTTGAACCTGTTAATGGATGAATTGGTCGTACCTCATTGCTAGACTTTTGTTAAGCATCATGAATGCATCCCTGCCATGTATTGTTGTCATGTTTGAGTGCTGTAGCATGTTCATCTCGTTGCATTTAGATGGCTACTTGCTGTAAATCGCAGACCGGTGTCAATTTTGAATCGCTTGCCATTTCCAAACCGTAACTCCGATTCTGGCGTTCTTTATATCGTTTTCAAGCGATTTCATCTCATCTTTCCAGTGGCACACTTGGATTCCCAAGTTGAGGCCAGGTTCATGCATTCCCTGTCATATCTTGCATATGCATCCCGCATCGCATCCCGCATAGCATATCATCATTGCATCATTTTCTTTGATCCTTGCACGTGGTTGATTGTGTCCTTGTTGCTTGTTTGTCTTGTTTGGGTAGATCCGGGAGAAGATTTCGCTAACGAGGAGCCCGTTGAGTTTGCTTTCGAGGATCCAGTCAACTCTGACAACTTTGTAGGCAAGATGATCATACCCTCGAAATCACTACTATCTTTGCTATGCTAGTTTGCTCGCTCTTTTGCTATGCCAATCCTATGATGCCTACCACTTGCTTTCAAGCCTCCCAAATTGCCATGTCAAACCTCTAACCCACCTTGTCCTAGCAAACCGTTGATTGGCTATGTTACCGCTTTGCTCAGCCCCTCTTATAGCGTTGCTAGTTGCAGGTGAAGAATGGAGGCCGTTCCTTGTTGTGTCATTTATTTACTTGTTGGGATATCATTATATTGCCATGTTATCTTAATGCATCTATATACTTGGTAAAGGGTGGAAGGCTCGGCCTCTCGCCTAGTGTTTTGTTCCACTCTTGCCACCCTAGTTTTCGTCATATCGGTGTTATGTTCCCAGATTTTGCGTTCCTTACGCGGTTGGGTTATAATGGGAACCCCTCGATAGTTCGCCTTGATTAAAGCTTTTCCACAATGCCCAACCTTGGTTTTACCATTTGCCACCTAGCCTCTTTTTCCCCTGGGTTTCCGGAGCCCGAGGGTCATCTTATTTAACCTCCCCCCCCGGGCCAGTGCTCCTCTGAGTGTTGGTCTAAACTGAGCTGCCTGCGGGGCCACCTCGAGGAAACTTGAGGGTTGGTTTTTACTCGTAGCTAGTCTCATCTGAGTGTGCCCTGAGAACGAGATATGTGCAGCTCCTATCGGGATTTGTCGGCACATTCGGGAGGTGTTGCTGGTCTTGTTTTAACCTGTCGAAGTGTCTTGAAGAACCGAGATACCGAGTCTGATTGGAACGTCTTGGGAGGAGGTCTATTCCTTCGTTGACCGTGAGAGCTTGTCATGGGCTAAGTTGGGACTCCCCTGCAGGGATTTGAACTTTCGAAAGCCGTGCCCGCGGTTATGGGCAGATGGGAATTTGTTAATGTCCGGTTGTAGATAACTTGAACCTTAACTTAATTAAAATGAATCAACTGAGTGTGTTACCATGATGGCCTCTTCTCGGCGGAGTCCGGGAAGTGGACACGGTATTGGAGTTATGCTTGCGCAGGTTGTTCTCTAGTTTCTCGCTCGCGCTTTGCCTCCTCTTCTCGCTCTCCTTTGCAAATAAGTTAGCCACCATATTTGCTAGTCGCTTGCTGCAACTCCACATATTTTACCTTGCCTTACCTATAAGCTTAAATAGTCTTGATCGTGAGGGTGCGAGATTGCTGAGTCCCTGTGGCTCACAGATTACTATTACACCAGATGCAGGGCCTGATGATTCCGCTCCAGGAGACGCATTTGAGCTCAAGTGGGAGTTCGACGAGGACTCTCAACGTTACTATGTTTCCTTTCCTGATGATCAGTAGTGGTGCCCAGTTGGGGGTGATCGGGACCATGTCGCATGTTGGGTTCTCTTTTATTTTGGCGCCGTAGTCGGGCCATGAGTTTTTGGATGATGTAATGTTACTTATGTACTTGATTGACGTGGCGAGTGTAAGCCAACTATGTTATCTCCCCTTTTATTATCTATATTACATGGGATGTTGTGAAGATTGCCTAACTTGCGACATATGCCTTCAATGCGAATATGCCTCTAAGTCGTGCCTCGACACGTGGGAGATATAGTCGCATTGAGGGTGTTACAAGTTGGTATCAGAGCCTTCCCCGACCTTAGGAGCCCCATTGCTTGATCGTTTTTAGCGGCTGAGTTGTGTCTAGAAAAATGTTTTGAGTCATTTAGGAATTATATATCGGAGAGTTTAGGAATTCTTTTTACTTCCCAGTCTCCTCATCGCTCTGGTATGGCATCCTGACGTAGAGTTTTGACTCTTCTCTTCTCAAATTTCACTAAAAAAATTTAGGATCACGCGGGTATCTTGGAATCGTTCCGATGGTTTTATGATGAGAACATTGTCTTGGTGCCTCCTGTCAGGGGTTTAGTGGAAGTGTCTCGGGGAGTTGAGCTCTGAGGTGTTGTCATCATAATTTTATCGTTGCAGTTCTAGAATACCTGAGTTTAGTACGCCGACATTGAAAATCTCTTTTATGCAGTTCGTTGGTGAGATAACCTCGACGCCACCCAGTACTGGGGCGGGAGTTCGGGAGTATCGCCATAACTTGTATAATGGATACTTTTCGAAGGTTGAGGTAGATGGTTTCCGAAGTTTTTCTTGGTTATGTGTTGAAGGATGGATACAGCTGGATGTAGGATTTGCTAGATTTGGGTGAGATATTATGCTTCCCCTGTATCCCCAACACCTGATTGCATAACCGGAAAATTTCAGGAGTTTCATAGGTGGGAATTCAAGTAGCTCTTAGGATATCTTTCCGATGGATATATGATATGAAATTGGGGTTCGACGTCTAGTGGTCTGACTATTCACGGTCGATTTTACAGTGGTCTCGTTGTGTCTTAAAGAGTCCTTGGCTATGCCGACTCGGGGACGCTTCATATGTCATGTGCACTGCCTTGTACATGATGGTGCTGTACGATCGAGCCCGTGTAGGCCCCACCACGAAAACTTCGGATGAAATCTCTATCATATGTTTGTTCCGGCTTATTCTGCAAGCCAACCTTTTGTTTTTGTTTTGGGTTGTGGTATTCGAGTTGCTTCGAAGTCAAATGTTGATTCCATACCTTTCCTAGGCGGTGTTCTCATATTCCTATGTGACTACTAATCCTTCATGATAATCGAGATTGGCATGTCATTTCTTTCCAACCGGCGTGTTTCTCTTGAAGTGGATCTGATCATTTCAACATCCGCAAGATCAAGTATCAGTTCTTCTCAACGCTATTTGTTTCATCCATCTCCAAGTTGCCTTTGTTTTTTCCTGCCCACCCACCCTTTTTCTTCAAGGAATCCGATGTCTTAATCAAGTATCCTTTTATTCTTGTGAAGTCTCTCCATCCTTTCCTTCAATGTTCTTATCCGGCGATTCTCATGAAGATACTAACGGAGCTTCTAGTTCATCATTCTTATTTCTTTTATCTTCTCCGGTGGTTTCAAGTCAAGCTTTGTTGATCTTACCCTTTTCCTCATTTCAATACCTTCTCATGCTGGTGCACCTCATATTCATTCACTTCTCGTTATTCATTTGTTCCGGAGTGCTCAAGATATCTCGAAGATTCATGTTACCACTCTGCTTTCGTTCAAACTCTTTTGAGGATGTTATATCATTTAAGTCATTTAATTCAACCGGTGTAATCCCTCCTTCAAATTGTTCTATGGTGTTTCTTTTGAGTGGGCCCTAACCCACAGGTCTTTTCCCAGGATCTTACCTGACTCTTCTTATTTTCCCGGAGGTATTCTCAAATTCCTTTCGAAGTTTGACATCAGGATGAATTATCATCAGTCAAATGTATTTCTCCAAGATCTTTCAAATTCTTTTCATCGTTGGCTCAATCTTTCCATTCGTCATTTCGGAGTGTCTAAATAATTCATGGTGGTGTTTTCGTCATCATTCTCAACATTTAAAGACCAAGGAATAATTTTCTCTTCAATCATATCCGTTCTCGCGAAGATTCGTGATTCTAGCTTGTTGCCTTCCTCTCATATTTTCTTTCGATTGTGAGAATTCTTTTCACCCAGCCGGAGTAATTCAGGAGTCTTTCTAGTTTGTTTCTCCGGAGCCCATCATTTCAGAAGATTTATTAATTCTCAGCTTTCAGTTATCATTCTCCAATCCTACTGGTGCATCGTTCAAGTGTTCTCTAATCAGCTCGTCATCTCTTCGTTCTCATATATCTAAATTCTCTCAAGCATCTTCATTCATTTTCTAATTCTTCCCGTTGTTTTCTTTATCTACTCTTCGTTCATTTTTAAGTCTTACGGTGTTTCATTCAAGATTCCTCTTCTTACGTTATCATACTCCCGTTCTTTCAAATTCTACCGGTGGTTCGTTGAAGACCTTCTCAAGATGACGCCATATATATCCTAATCCTTTCTTCGAGAATAAGTAGTATGCCAAATCCATTGTTGGTCATCAATTTAATTGGTGAAGGATACGCATAACATAATTCTTACTCTTGTTTCACACAAGTGATTAATTCCTTATTCCGAAGGCTCATCAAATTCTTGTTTCCATTTGTTCATCTTTCTTTCCCGGAGTGCCAAGTTTTCTCTTTATCTCGTTGCTAAGCTTCATCTAATCATTGCAAGGTTTTAACCTTATTTTTCTCATCTTTCTTTCCGTCCGATCATTCTTTTGTGTACCGGAGTTCTTCATGAAGGTTCTACATGATGGTTCATCTATGATTTAATTCATTCTCGAAGTGTTCATCGAGATTCTTTTCCAAGAAACTGAAGCTTTCATCATATTGTAATCCAGAGTGCAATTCTTTCTTCCGTATCTTTGGAGGTGGTATTATATAATTCTTAATCCTTCTCTATCTTGTTTTAACCGGAGTGGTTTCAATATACATCTTGCCCTTCAACCTCAAGGTATTTCGCAATGTTCTTTGTCCCTCTTTTCTAACGGAGTGTTTTCAAATTTTTCATATCCATTATTCTTTTTCTCGAAATGGCTTAACCTTTTCAAGGTTCTTTGGTCTCACTCGTTTGTCAAAGAAGCAACTTAGTTTTACCTCTTCTCTTTCTCTTCCGTTTTTCCCTCCGGTGCCATTCTAGATCTCGGGACGAGATCCTCTCGTAGTGGTGGAGTGTTGTAACGCCCCGAGACCGATGTGCCAGGTGTCGTGCAGTTATTCGCTATTGTTGCCTTGTCACTGCTTGCATGTCATGCATTTGCATATCATGTCATCATGTGCATTTCATTTGCATACATGTTCGTCTCATGCATCTGAGCCTTTTCCCCGTTGTCCGTTTTGCATTCCGGCGCTTCGTTCTCCTCCGGTGGCCATTTCTACCTTTCTTTCGTGTGTGGGGATTAAACATTTCCAGATTGGACCAAGACATGCCAAGCGGCCTTGGTTTACTACCGGTAGACCATCTGTCAAGTTTCGTATCATTGGGACTTCGTTTGATACTCCAACGGTTAACCGAGGGACCGAAAAGGCCTCGTGTGTGTTGCAGCCCAACACCCTTCCAATTTGGCCCAAAACCCACCTAAGCCTTCTCCATCTTTTAGATCGTTCGATCACGATCGCGTGGCCAAAAACCGCACCTCATTTGGACTCTCCTAGCTCCCTCTATGCCTATTTAAAGACCCCTCCGAATCCGGATCTTCTTCTCCCCCCGAAAACCGTAAAATTCTACCCGCGCCGGCCGAACACGTCCGCCCCGACCGGACGCATCTCCACGGCCAACCGCCGCCTGCCACGTCACCGCTGCCGACCCCGCGCGCAGCCGCGGCTCGGGAGCCCAGATCCGGCCCCCGCGGCCCATATCCACCCCGCCGCCGCCGCCTCCTTCTTCCCCGAGCGCCTCCCGCACCTGGAGCAGCGCCGCTGCACGCCATCGGCTGCCCCGCTTCCCGGTGGCCGGAGCACCTCATCGCCGGACCACCTTCGCCGCCCCGCAGCACTAGGTGCCACCGCGGCCACCTCGACGGCCTCGCCGCGCCCGAGCCTCGTGGCTCCCTCTCCGGCCATCTCCGCCGTCCGCCGCCGCGCCCCCTCTTGGGCGAAGTCCCGGCCGGCTCCGGCGAGATCCGCCACCGCCTTGACTTCCGTGCTCCGTTGACTTTTATCTCGGGGTTGATTTTTCCTCTAAGTCCCAAAAATTCCAGATCCAAGTGCTCATGTTCATAGCCTCGTAACTTTGCATCCGTAGCTCCGATTCATGCATATAGAATATCAAAATGTTCAGCTCAGAGAGTACATCATTTAATTCCATTGCATCATTTTCATTTGAGTTCATCTTGATGCCCTAAATGCTGTTAGAAGAGGGCTACTTGAGATAATTGTCAGATCTGCTACTCCATTTAGGTTTTTGTCATTTTTGCCATGATTAATGTGTGCATGATATGCCCTGATGCTCTACATATGTTTTGTAAAGGGTTTTGTCATATTTCCATAGGTGCAACCCATGTATTTTTGTGATGTGTGTGGTGACTAGCACAAGCTTGCAAAGTGGTGCACTTGGTAATTCTGTTTTCAGGGACTTAGCATTTCCACTAAGTCCTTGATCTATTTATCTCATGATGCCATATGTTCATGTTGTTTCCTAGTGATCCGTGCCTCTTTTGAGGATTATTAGTAAGGATGTTTTGTTAATCTTGTAGTTCTCTATCCATCCGTGTCTTTGTTTGCATTTATGGAGCACCCTAGCTTGAGTCAATCGAGCTCTACTTTTGCTACTTTGTGAATCTGGGCAGATTGTCAACTTGTTTGCAATTTTGCCGATGATGTTGTAGTTGATCCGTGCATGTTATGCTTTTGTTCTTGCCATGTATAGCATGAATTTTGTGTGTTCCTGATGGGTGTATGCTTAGTTTTTCATGAATTGCACCGTAGTGAGTGCATCGAGCTCGTAAACATGCCTACTTGATATCTGTTTTCAGCATGCTCCAATTTCACTAAGTCTGGAAACTGATTATGTTTTCGCTATGTTCACATGCTTGCAATTGAATTTTCTGATCCCTTTTGGCTCAATGTCACTAAGGGACTTTTGTTAAGCTCTTTGAGTAGCTCCATGCCATGCTTTACTCTGCCATGTTCAGGTCCTGTAGCATGTAGTTTGGGCTCCGAAGTGTGCTACCTGATCTGAAAATTCCAGACAAGTGTTGATTTCACAAAGTCTGAGATCTGTTTGCCATATGCATTTTTTTGCCATGCTTGTTTGAACCTGTTAATGGATTAATTGGCCGTACCTCATTGCTAGACTTTTGTTAAGCATCATGAATGCATCCATGCCATGTATTGTTGTCATGTTTGAGTGCTGTAGCATGTTCATCTCGTTGCATTTAGATGACTACTTGCTGTAAATCGCAGACCGGTGTCAATTTTGAATCGCTTGCCATTTCCAAACCGTAACTCCGATTTCGGCGTTCTTTATATCGTTTTCAAGCGATTTCATCTCATCTTTCCAGTGGAACACTTGGATTCCCAAGTTGAGGCCAGGTTCATGCATTCCCTGTCATATCTTGCATGTGCATCCCGCATCGCATCCCGCATAGCATATCATCATTGCATCATTTTGTTTGGTCCTTGCACGTGGTTGATTGTGTCCTTGTTGCTTGTTTGTCTTGTTTGGGTAGAGCCGGGAGAAGAGTTCGCTAACAAGGAGCCCGTTGAGTTTGCTTTCGAGGATCCAGTCAACTCTGACAACTTTGCAGGCAAGATGATCATACCCTCGAAATCACTACTATCTTTGCTATGCTAGTTTGCTCGCTCTTTTGCTATGCCAATGCTACGATGCCTACCACTTGCTTTCAAGTCTCCCAAATTGCCATGTCAAACCTCTAACCCACCTTGTCCTAGCAAACCGTTGATTGGCTATGTTACCGCTTTGCTCAGCCCCTCTTATAGCGTTGCTAGTTGCAGGTGAAGATTGGAGGCCGTTCCTTGTTGGGTCATTTATTTACTTGTTGGGATATCATTATATTGTCATGTTATCTTAATGCATCTATATACTTGATAAAGGGTGGAAGGCTCGGCCTCTCGCCTAGTGTTTTGTTCCACTCTTGCCACCCTAGTTTCCGTCATATCGGTGTTATGTTCCCGGATTTTGCGTTCCTTACGCGGTTGGGTTATAATGGGAACCCCTTGATAGTTCGCCTTGATTAAAGCTTTTCCAGCAATGCCCAACCTTTGTTTTACCATTTTCCACCTAGCCTCTTTTTCCCTTGGGTTTCCGGAGCCCGAGGGTCATCTTATTTAACCCCCCCAGGCCAGTGCTCCTCTGAGTGTTGGTCCGAACTGAGCTGCCTGCGGGGCCACCTCGGGGAAACTTGTGGGTTGGTTTTTACTCGTAGCTAGTCTCATCTGAGTGTGCCCTGAGAACAAGATATGTGCAGCTCCTATTAGGATTTGTCGGCACATTCGGGCGGTGTTGCTGGTCTTGTTTTAACCTGTCAAAGTGTCTTGAAGAACCGAGATACCGAGTATGTTCGGAACGTCTTGGGAGGAGGTCTATTCCTTCGTTGACCTTGAGAGCTTGTCATGGGTTAAGTTGGGACTCCCCTGCAGGGATTTGAACTTTTGAAAGCCGTGCCCGCGGTTATGGGCAGATGGGAATTTGTTAATGTCCGGTTGTAGATAACTTGAACCTTAACTTAATTAAAATGAATCAGCTGAGTGTGTTACTGTGATGGCCTCTTCTCGGCGGAGTCCGGGAAGTGGACACGGTGTTGGAGTTATGCTTGCGCAGGTTGTTCTCTAGTTTCTCGCTCGCGCTTTGCCTCCTCTTCTCGCTCTCTTTTGCGAATAAGTTAGCCACCATATTTGCTAGTTGCTTGCTGCATCTCCACATATTTTACCTTGCCTTACCTATAAGCTTAAATAATCTTGATCGCGAGGGTGCGAGATTGCTGCGTCCCTGTGGCTCACAGATTACTATTACACCAGATGCAGGGCCTGATGATTCCGCTCTAGGAGACGCGTTTGAGCTCAAGTGGGAGTTCGACGAGGACTCTCAACGTTACTATGTTTCCTTTCCTGATGATCAGTAGTGGTGCCCAGTTGGGGGTGATCGGGACCGTGTCGCATGTTGGGTTCTCTTTTATTTTGGCGCCGTAGTCGGGCCATGAGTGTTTGGATGATGTAATGTTACTTATGTACTTGATTGATGTGGCGAGTGTAAGCCAACTATGTTATCTCCCCTTTTATTATCTATATTACATGGGATGTTGTGAAGATTGCCTAACTTGCGACATATGCCTTCAATGCGATTATGCCTCTAAGTCGTGCCTCGACACGTGGGAGATATAGTCGCATCGAGGGTGTTACATAGCAACGCTATAAGAGAGGCTCAGGAAATGGTAACATAGCTGAACAACGATTTTATAGTAAGGGTGAGAAGGTTAGAGGTTGTCATGGCAATTTGGGAGGCTTGATAAACATGTGGTAGGTAGCATGACATAGCGATAGCATCGAGACAACTAGCATAGCAAAGATAGTAGTGAGATCCAAGGTGGCGGTCATCTTGCTTGAAATCCTGCCAGGAAGAAGAACGAGTCCATGAAGAATACGAAGCCATGTAGTCGAACGAATCCTCACAATCGCAACGAAACAGGAACTATCGAGAAGGAGCACAACCGGAAAGAAGCAAATAACATGGTAAACACATAGCACATAAAGATGACATGATGCTCAACCAAGTATGATGCATGACAAGGCTACATGATGATACTCATGGCAAGAGATCATGCATACAAGAACAACACATCAAAGCAAGTTTAAATGAGGTCGGAAGCAACATATGATAATTCCGGTAAGCCCTCATATGCAAATTTCGAAATTGGTCCAGATCTGAACAAAACATTATGTTAAAGTTGTGAAACATCAAGTTAAAGTGCACCAAGATGATCTACGGCATAGGAGATATGAGAAAAACAAGTTAAACATGGCATTGATGCAAATGCAAGCAAAACAACATCACAAACACTCCAAAACATGGATGCAACAAGGCATGATGAAACTACATGCAAAACCAAGCAAGTTTCATGTAGATCATACTCAAAACGGAGCAACGGTTCAACACATACACTCAATACAAGTTTCACACACAATCTGCCCAAAACAGCAACTAAGCACTTTGCAATCAAGGAAACAACATGCTATAGAAAACATATGGTCACAAACTTGACTTGCACTTAAAGTACAAGTTACACGCTCCAAATAACATTAAGGTTCAAATTCATAGGCATCAGGATTAATCCAACATGATCAAAGAAAACAGCAACTTAATAACATAGATTATGACTTGGTGATAAACAAGGCACACATGTGAGCAGAAATAACATGTTGACATGTTGGAGGCATGAAACAATAATGCTACAGTGCAAGAACATAACAAGCAAAAGCATGGCATGCTAGTACAGGTTAAACATGGCAAAACATGATTACTAAGCATCTCCATATAACCTCTAGGCCAATGGCAATCAACAAGACAAGATGCAACATGATAGAAGCTGATTCTCAGACTTAGAGGAAATCTGGGAATGCAAAACAATAACATTATAATTCTGACTTTGGAGGCACATAACAGTAAGCACAACAACTTTAATAATTATGCGAAACACATGGGCATGTAGTAGACATGATATACTTCAAGTTAGTCCAAGGGCACAAGTTCATATGAAGCATGGAGTAATTACTATGATGCTTGCAAAAAGAAACATGCTGTTAACAGGATGACGAATTTAGCATGATATCAACTTGAGAGCAAGAAAGAGTAAAGCTACAACAAGTTATATGGCAACCAAGGGCATGGCATTAGATTACACATAACAAGGAGAAAATAACATCAAGGCATCATAACCATATGACTCATGGACTAGTGGGAACCATCAAGACAAGTTTGAATGTTGTAATAGTTTCAACAAGTGTAACACAACAACATCAGCATAGCATGTTTGCAAGTTTGGAACAGAGGTCATATGAAGTCCAATGAAACTTGGCATGTGGACAAAATACTCATAGCATGCTTCAAATCATGTAATTGGAGCATGTCCAAAAGAGGCATAGATTAAACAATAACAAGCTCACAACGTGGCATCATGAATTTAACAAAAAACTAGAACATCATTTAGGCATGTTCATGGCAATGAACACATATGCTACAGGACATATATTAGGCATCAAAAGGCATGGCATGATAGAGTATAACATGGACATCAAAACATGTCAACTAGGCATCTCCAGATTATGCATGGAATTGATGGTAGCACCAAATTAACATAGCCACATAATGTAACAGTTACAGACCTAGCAAAAAACGGCAACATCAACTAGCACACTTCACAAGCTTGTGCTAGTCACCACAAGGCACATAAAAATACATGGATGTCACCACTGCAAAGATGGCATGAAGATGCTCCTAAAACATGTAGACATGATGCTCAAAAGATAAACACACAAAATGCTATGAAAAAGACAAATCAGCAAGTTACAACAGTTTATAACATTTACGGCTTGTGCAATGATGGTTAAGGCATCTAGATGGATAGTAACATGCATGCAAATGACAGTAGCATGTAGAGCACTCAGAGATGAACATTTTGACATATCATACACACAAAACGGAGCAATATGCATGGAGTTATGCCATGATGAATACACACACATGATGTTGGAATCTGGGGAATTAGTGGAATTCCTCGCCCTGAGGAAACTGGACGGAGATGACCCGGGACGGCGCGGTGCAGCGGAGGTGCCCCGGTGAGGTCGGGCAGCTGGGTCCAGCTAGGGCGACGGGGCGGCGCTCGGCGGGTGGCTGGGAGAGGCGGAGAGCAGGCGCCTATGTGGAGGCGACACGGTGCGCTCCAGCGAGCTCCGGTCGCCGGAGGCGGGCGGCGGCGGCTTCGATGGAGCGCAGGCGGCGGAGATGAGGTGGAAGGCGGCCGGAGGGCGTGGGCGGATTGGGCACGGAGCGGCGGCGGCATTCGGGCCTGGCGGGCCTGCGATGGGCCGCGGCGGGCAGATGCGGTGGAGGAGGCCGGGCGCTAATGTGGTGGCTCCTGGTTGGCTCGGAGGCGGCCGGCGGACACGTCCAGCCGTCGGCGGACCTGTCCGGCAGCGGAGGAAGGGGAAGCTAGGGTTTCGCCCGTGATTTCAGAGGGGAGGCTAATTTATAGGTAGAGGGGGCTAGGAGAGTCCAAATGAGGTGCGGTTTTCGCCCACACGATCGTGATCCAACAACGGAGCGCATAGAGGTGGTTTAGATGGGCTAGTGGGCTGTTGTGGAGAGGTTCTATGCTGCAAAGAGAAGGAGGGTTTCGATTAATGCGGTTAACCGTTGGGGCATCAAATGACCTCCAAATGGAACGGAATTTGACAGGCGGTCTACCGGTGATGTACCAAGCCACTCGACAAATCTCGGCCCATTCCCAGAACGTTTTTCTCAAGCTGACAAAACGAGATCTGAGAGGTGCAACGGGTGCGTGTGAGAGTTTCGGATCCAAAACGGACAACAGAGAGAACTGGGGACCGGGACAAATGCAAGTTTTGAAAACTTGAAGATGCAATGCACATGATGATATGGCAAAATGCAACATGCAAGCGAATGACATGGCAACGATGACGAATAAATGGAAGACACATGACGCATCGGACTCGGGGCGTTACATTTTTATTGAGAGTAAGCTCTATGCTTAGAATTATTTGCACCATGCTTTTACCCGAAGATATTTTCATATCAATCACCGCATAGCACTTAGATAGCATAGCCAGTGAGTAGCCCCTGAGCCCAAGGCTAGTTTTAAGAAACTAGCTTTGGGGTCGAAGTAGAGTATCATAAAGTGATAAATAAGTAGGCCCCAAGACTCTGGCATGCATCAGAAAATGTGTGTCCAGAGTATTGGTATCTTGAACATGGGCTAAGTAGAAATTATTTGTTTGCAGGTTTTGACCTCGGCTCCGAACTCCACCTCCGAGGAGATTGCGGATATGAACCGGAAGCTCAAGAGGTCTGAAGAGGACCTCGATCTGATGAACAAGCGGATCGAGTAGTCTCAAGTTAAGCTACAAATCCGAGATTTTGTCAAAATTACTTTGAGTAAAGATAGCTTTTTGAACTGTAAAACTAATGCTGAGGTGTTTGAATGACAGCTGCATGGTCGATCTTGAGTGACACAAGGCTGTGCAGTCGAAAGCTTGGCAGGAGACTGATGCGGAGCATCCTTCCAACATCCCCATGGACTCTAGACCGACACATCAAGCCCCACGTGGACCTATGACAAGAGCGAGAACACGTGCTTTGGAAACCGAGGTGAACTCCTTCCTACTTAGATTGCATATGAATACGAATGGAACATTGTTGCTACCTCACCAAGATACGCTATGTCTACCAAGAGGCTCAGGAGCACCCCCCCAAGGAGAAGAGTAACCACCCCAAGGTCACGCGGACCAAGACAGAGTGCAACACCAGCAAAACTGGAAGTCCCAGGTGACCCCATGCACACGGGCCCCTGAGACCCCGTGCCCATGGGCTGTCCAGGAAGTTGGCGCTGGAGCACCCCGTGCGCACAGGCCTGTACCGTGCCCATGGGACCCCCGTGCGCACGGGCCCAACTTACCCCGTGCGCACGGGCCTCCTAGGATGGACGGCTGAGATCCCCAAACCGAGCCCCTCTTCATCTCTTTCGACCCCAAGACTATATAAACCATACCTAGGGCTATGTTTAGGGTTAGCAAAGTATGAGATGAGATATTTGTGATCTTTGCTCCTTCTACCTTCCCATTTGTGGAATCAAGACCCCATTGGGAAGAATCCTAGTGGATTTCAAGACCTCCTCTAGGAGAAGACTATCTTCAAGACCTCATCTCCAAGGAGTGGGAAGAACTTTGCCATTGTATCTTTCCTTTGATTATGCTTGTGACTTGTGGATCTTATTTTGCTATTCTAGTGGATGTGTGATTGGGGAATTGTTTGAGTGATTTCCTGTTTGTGTTCTTGTGAGTTTTCCCTTTTCCCCCTCCAAGTGTGAAAAGATCCCTCTCTAGGATTTCATCCTATATCATTTTGGTATCAAGAGCAAGGTTGATTCACATCTTGGAGTCCCTTCCCCCATTTGCTAGATTTATTTTGTTGTTTTTCATCCTAATTCGAAAATTCCCCACAAAAATAGCCCCCAAAAATTTTCTTGCAATTTGTTGGATCTTGTGAGATTTGGTTGTTTTGATCCACGAGTTTGGAGTTTGGCAAGTGGATCTACCCATCTTCCTGCTTCCCCACCTTCCAAATCCTCGAAATAGTCCTTATCTTGGAAAATACCCTCGGATCCAGAGTTGTTCATCCGCTCGCAGCACACCCCGTGCACACGGGCCCTCGAGACCCTGTGCACACGGGCCTCACTTACCCCGTGCGAACGGACCTTCCAGAAACTTTCGGCCATCTTTCTTTTGCACCATTTTGCATCCATACCAACACTCGTGTTCTTCCGCACTATTTCTCGTGGTTGTTTGAGTTTTGGACCGCGGTTTCTCTTGTGTCCTAAGGTGTTTCAGCTACTTAGGCGCATTTGGACATCATCATCGCCGCTACTCGATCATCAACTCGGACACCACACCGGCTTCACCAACTTCATTCTTACCGTACGATCGGATGATAACCTCGGCGACATCTTACCCATGCTTTTGCATTGATAACCCGAGCCATTTCACGTCCCTTACCCATCGAGACTAGAAAGTTGAGAATTGTCAGGCCACGCTATTGTGCACCATAGTGATCTTGTTACCATCTTAGTGCCATAAGTCTCTCCCGTGCATTTCTTATATACTTGTCTCATACCATACTTGGCTCTAGCTTCAAAAAAAAGACAAGAAAAGCTTTTAAGCAAAAGAGGAGCAACAAAGAGCTTGTGAGCAATAGCATCGAGCCATTTTGCATATCATCTTTGACACCTCATACGTACCATAGTTGGGATTGAAGACGGCACGTTTCTCGTATAGGTTGGTGCACATGCGTATCTAGCCCATTTGAGCAATCGAAATAGTGTCTCTCTAGTATTCGCACAACAAGAGCATTTTCTGTGGTTGCACATTTTGAGCTCACCCCTTGGTTGTGCGGATCCCATCTATCTTCCGTGTGTGTATTCCTAGTGATATCATTGGGTTTGATCTATTTCGCATTTTTGTGAATCTTATCAACCTTATCGATATCTTGACTAACATTTTCTTGAAATTTTTGCCACCATCCTAACCGAGCTCCTCCATAAGACTTTTACTTGTAGGTGTGAGAAACAATTCCCGGTACCAATTCCCCTATTATAGCATTGTGATATCGTACTTGTTACATCCACAATCTTCGGAAAAGGTAACTTTGGTTTTGTTCTCTCATTTGTCCTACTAACCACCACTTGCTCATGATGGATAGGCCAAGTACTTCTACTAACCCACTCTTCATGGAGCAAGACGACGACATGAACTCCTTCGTCACCAAGAGTCACCTCTTTGGTGCACAATGTGCTTTGCATCAAGAGCAACAAGCTATGAGTGACCGCATCGACAACCTTGCCGCCGACTTGCAACTTTTCGAGCAACATACAAGGGACTACTTCGACCACAAGATCGACGATCACAAGCAAGAGAATGATGCAAGGATGGACGAAATTCGTGCTTTGTTGCTCAACCGCTCGTCTTCCACTTCAAGAAGGAGCCGTTCAAGCCGCCACTCCGACTTCACCCTCTCCGGCCCAAGTACACCGACATCGAACACTCTTTGTCGAGCCGCGCGCACCGACCGTCAAGCAAGCCTCAATCCACTTTGAGACACCGACTCTCAAGAGAGCTGACAACGTCAAACTCAAGAGGCCTTTGCACTAGCACGAGAACAACAACAACAACGCCAACATGAAGAGGAAGAACATGCGCGTCTCCACCAACTTGCACAAGATGCCAACACACAACATCAAGAACAACAACTCCGTGACACTCAAGCACTTGCGGCGCAACAAGCTCTATGCGATTCGAGTCAAGCCGTTGCCGACCGAAGCCGTCAAGCCCGTGAACAAGATGAAGCACTTCGCGAAGAAATTCAAGAACAAAGAGTTCAAGCTCGTGTGCATCATCAAGTTCCTCCTCGAGCTCGCGAAGCTCCCCCACATGCTCGCCAACACCATCAAGTTCATCAAGAGCATGAAGACAATGGAAATCCTCCACGACAAGAGCAACATGAGGTTGACAACCTTCCGTGTCAAGAGCACCACGAGTTGAACAATCATCTACAACATGGGCGTCATCATCCACGACTCCAATACAACGAAGAGCAACGCTATGGCAAGCTCAAGTTCACCATGCCCAAGTTCAACGGAAGCAACGATCCCGAAGAGTACCTTTCATGGGCATTGAAAGTTGACAAAATCTTACGTTTGCACAATTATGAAGAAGAGAAGAAGATCGCGATGGCATCCCTTGAGTTCCAAGACTATGTCCTTATTTGGTGGGAACAAGTCATTGAGCGCCGAGAGGCAAGAGGTGATCCACATCACTACTTGGGCGCAAATGAAAGATGCCATGAGAGCACGCTTCGTTCCTACCTACTACAACCGCGACCTCTTCAAGAAACTCCAACAACTCAAGCAAGGAACCAAGAGCGTTGAAGAATACTACAAGGAGATGGAGATTGCAATGATAAGAGCCAATGTCATGGAAGACGATGAACAAACAATGGCACGCTTCTTGAATGGCCTTAACCATCCCATCAAGAAGATCACCGACTTCCAACCATACTCAAATCTCATCGAGCTAGTGCACGAAGCCACCAGAGCCGAACGCCAAGTGCAAGATGATTTCAAGTATGCCAAGTTCTCGTCCAAGACCTATGGCTCCTCTTATCAAGCTCCCGCAACTTCGACAACTCCTACCTCAACTAGAGCATCACCAAGTACCGGCGACAAGTCAAGTTACAAGAAGACTTCGACAAGTGCAATTCATCCTCCTACTACAAGCAACTTCAAGCCGAAAGCTTCATCATCATCTACTCCAACCGATGAGACCATCAAGACAAGTTCCATCAAATGTTTCACATGCGGAGGCCGAGGCCACAAGTCCTTCGAGTGCACAAACAAGCGCACCATGATCCTCAACGGCGATGGCACCTACGACTCCATGAGTGAAGGAGAAATGGAAGCCCTTGAGCAAGTGGCCATGCACCGACAAGTGAACATCGAAGACGAAGATGATAAAGTCTTTTCTGATGAAGATTCAAGTCCCGCTCTTGTTGTCTCCAAGGTCTTGACTCTTTAACATCAACAAGACGAAGATCAAAGATGCCATATCTTCCACACAAAGGCCAGCATCAACGGACGGTCCGTCAAGGTCATCATCGATGGAGGTAGTTGCCACAACTTAGCAAGTGAAGAACAATGCTCCAAACTTCAATTGGTCAAGACGAAGCACCCTCACCCCTACAAGGTTCAATGGCTAAGTGACACCAGCACCATACAAGTTGAGCGTCAAGTACAAGTCTCCTTCAAGATTGGCGCCTATGAAGACACCTTGGAGTGTGATGTCCTTCCGATGACCGTTTGCCACCTCCTTCCTGGACGGCCATGGAAATTTGACCGAGGTGTCATTCACAATGGGCAGAAAAATTACTATAGCTTCACGATGAAAGGGAAGGAGTTTGTGCTACGTCCTATGTCTCCAAGCCAAGTGCTCACCGATAAGCAAAACACCCATCGTGGAGAGAATAGTGAGAGAGTGAGCCACCAAAAAGAGAGTGAGCGCCACAAGCCCAAATTGAGTGCCTCCACAATGAGCGACAAGAAAAACTTAGTCCTACTTGCCACCAAACGTGAGATGAGAGAAGTGTGTGAGAACCCATCAAGTGTCCTACACTATGTCCTATTGTGCAAGGACGAGGCACCAAAAACTAACACCTCTCACACTCTACCTTTGGTATTATTTTCTCTATTACAGGAATTTCAAGATGTTTTCCCCGATGAGCTACCTCTGGGACTACCTCCACTTCGAGGCATTGAGCACTGCATCGACCTCATCCCCGGAGCGCCACTTCCAAACAAAGCTCCCTACCGCGTCAACCCCGAAGAAACCAAAGAAATTCAAAGGCAAGTAAAGCATCTCATAGACCATGGTCATGTGTGTGAAAGTTTGAGCCCTTGTGCCATACCGGTCATTCTTGTTACAAAACGTGACGGTAGCTTTCGCATGTGCTCCGATTGTAGACCTATCAATGCTATCACCGTTCGCTATAGGTACCCCATTCCACGCCTAGATGATATTCTTGATGAGCTTAGCGGTGCCACTATATTTTCCAAAATTGATCTTAAGAGTGGTTACTATCAAATCTGCATACAAGAGGGTGATGAATGGAAAACCACCTTCAAAACCAAGTTTGGTTTGTATGAGTGGTTAGTCATGCCTATGGGTCTCTCGGAAGCACCGGGCACTTTTATGCGCCTTATGAATCATGTCTTTAGCCCTTACATTGGTATATTTGTTGTGATTTACTTCGATGACATTCTTGTGTTTAGCAAATCCATCAAAGAGCATGTCACCCATGTCAGCACCATTTTGCAAACTCTTAGAAAAGAGCGCATCTATGCTAATATGGAGAAATGCCTTCTTGGTGTTGATAAGCTCGTTTTCTTGGGTTTTGTTGTTTCTTCTAAGGGTGTTCATGTAGATGAGTCCAAGATCAATGCTATTAAGACTTGGCCGCAACCAACCAACTTGCATCAAGTGCGTAGTTTCCTTTGTCTTGCGGGTTTCTATCGTCGCTTTGTGAAGGATTTTAGCACCATTGCTTCGCCTTTGCATGCCTTGAGAAAGAAGAATGTGCCTTTTGTTTGCAGACCATCCCAAGATACCACATTCAATGAGCTTAAGAATTTGCTTACTCATGCTCTCGTGCTTGCTTTACCCAACTTCGACAAACCTTTTGAAATTCATTGCGATGCTAGTGGTAATGGCATAGGAGGTGTGTTAACGCAAGAGAAGCACCCCATAGCTTACTTTAGTGAGAAACTTTCCGAAGTGCAACTCAATTACCCCATCTATGACAAAGAGCTATATGCTTTAGTCTGCGTTTTACATGAATGGGAACATTACCTTAGCCCCCATGAGTTTATCATTCATACCGATCATGACACTCTCAAGTATCTTAAGGGTCAAACTAAGTTGAACAAGCGTCATGCTAAATGGAGTGAATTCATTGAGTCTTTTCTCTATGTCATCAAGTACATCAAGGGTAAAGAAAACATTGTAGCGGATGCACTTTCCCCTATATGCATGCTTGTCACCCAAATTGAATTGAATGTCATTGGCTTCGAGCATATCAAAGACTTGTATGAGCATGATGCAACTTTTGCTACTCCTTATGCCAAGTGTTTGTCGCATACATCTTGGGAACGCTATTACTTAAAAGACGGATATCTTATGAGAGCTAACAAACTTTGCATCCCCGAGTCGTCTCTTTGTTTGTTGCTTTTGCAGGAATCGCATGGAGGAGGCTTAATGGGACACTTCAGACGCGAAAAGACACAAGCTACGCTCTCCAAGACCTATTTTTGGCCAAAGATGGTTCGCGATGTCAATCGTTTCACCAACCGGTGTTCTACATGTCGCAAAGCTAAGTCCAAAGCTCAATCGCATGGTCTCTATATGCCTTTACCAATTCCATACCAACTATGGGAAGGCATTAGCTTGGACATTGTACATGGTTTTCCTAGAACTCGAAATGGCAAGGACTCCGTGTTTGTTGTTGTGGACCGTTTCTCCAAAATGGCTCATTTCATTCCTTGCAACAAGATAGACGATGCTTCACATGTTGCAAATTTGTTTTGTAGGGACATATTACGTCTTCATGGAATGCCAAGGACAATTGTCTCAGACCGCGACGCCAAGTTCTTGAGTTACTTTTGGAAGACCTTATGCGCCATGCTATGAATCAAGTTACTCTTCTCCACGGCATACCACCCTCCAACCGACGGCCAAACGGAGGTGACGAACCATACACTCTCCACTCTACTACGAGTCTTGATCAAGAAGAACATCAAGGAGTGGGAGGAGTGCCTACCAATCGCCGAGTTCACCTACAACTGTGCAACACATTCGACTATGGCAAGTCCCCTTTCGAAGTTGTCTATGGATTCAACCCATTGTCCCCATTGGACATTCTTCCTCTACCACTACAAGAGCGCATCAACATGGACGCGAGCGACCGAGTGAACCACCTCAAGAAGATGCATGAAGATACAAGGCACACCATAGAGCGCCAAGTACAACGACTCGCGACCAAGCACAACGCCAACAAGTCCCCAATGGTGTTCCAATCGGGTGACCTAGTTTGGGTACATCTCTGCAAGGATCGTTTTCCCAAGGAGCGCAAGTTCAAGCTACTTCCAAGAGCCGATGGCCCATTCAAGGTACTCGCACGCTACAACGACAACGCCTACAAGGTCGACATCCCATGAGACAAGTACAATGTGAGCGACACATTCAACATCAAAGACTTGGCCAAGTACCATGGTGATGAAGATCACGATCCGTGGACGGATCTCTCCCAAGGGGGGGAGATGATGCGGAGAATCCTTCCAACATCCCCATGGACTCTACACCGACACATCAAGCCCCACATGGACCTATGACAAGAGCGAGAACACGTGCTTTGGAAACCGAGGTGAACTCCTTCCTACTTAGCCTGCATATGAATACGAATGGAACATTCTTGCTACCTCACCAAGATACGCTATGTCTCATTAGGTACGAAGCGGAACACCACCAAGAGGCTCAGGAGCACCCCCAAGGAGAAGAGGAACCACCCCATGCCACGCGGACCAAGACGGAGTGCAACACCAGAAAAACTGGAAGTCCCAGGTGACCCCGTGCGCACAGGCCCCCGAGAACCCGTGCCCACGAGATGTCCAGGAAGTTGGCGCTGGAGCACCCCGTGCGCACGGGCCTGTACTGTGCCCACGGGACCCCCGTGCGCACAAGCCTTCCAGGATGGACGGCTGAGATCCCCATACCGAGCCCCTCTTCATCTCTTTCGACCCCAAGACTATATAAACCGTATCTAGGGGTATGTTTAGGGTTAGCAAAGTATGAGATGAGATATTTGTGAGCTTTGCTCCTTCTACCTTCCCATTTGTGGAATCAAGACCCCTTTGGGAAGAATCCTAGTGGATTTCAAGACCTCCTCTAGGAGAAGACAATCTTCAAGACCTCATCTCCTAGGAGTGGTAAGAACTTTTCCATTGTATATTTCCTTTGATTGTGCTTGTGACTTGTGGATCTTATTTTTCTATCCTAGTGGATGTGTGATTGGGGAATTGTTTGAGTGATTTCCTCTTTGTGTTCTTTTGAGTTTGCCCTTTTCCCCCTACATGTGTGAAAAGATCCCTCTCTAGGATTTCATCCTATATCAGAGACCCAGCAGCAAAAGGTTGCGGCTGCCAAGGCTGAGAAGGACCTACCCGTCGAAAGGGAGGCTAGGGGTAAGGACCAGGCGTGGGTGCTGGAGGTCGAGGACACTACAAAAAAATACACTTCCGTGATGATATGTGTTTGTCACAGTAGGTCACGTTTTTGGTCATGCATGTACATCCATGACGATTTTATGACAGAATCAAGATAGTCATACCTGTGATGTCGTAGAAGTGTTCCATGACAATACCAAAATTATCATCACGGAAGTGTCCACTTCCATGACGATAAATGGCGCGTCATGGAAGTGCTTTCATCAAGGGTAACCAACACGTGGCATCCACTATAACAGGTCGTCGTTAAGCTATCGGGTTCCTGTTTGGATCCAATAACCCGTTAACAGCCCAGACCAGTGGGGATTTTCCACGTGTAAAATCATCATTGGCTGGAGGAAACACGTGGTGGCTCACCGTTGGGACAGATGTCATCCACTCATTGGACAAAAGGCACCAATGATACGTCGACACGTGGCATGGCCGAACAGAGGCCCATTCCTCTGAAAAGGTCAGCCCGTTTGACTTGGTCAAAAGATAGCGGGTCGGCCCATGGAAAGCGTGTTAACGGCATGTTTGCAAATAGCCCATTTACAGCCCGCTAACCCAGGGCCCGTTACAGCCTATCTGGAATAGGCCCAGTAGCGTCATATGGGCTGTCCAGTATGATTCTAGCCCGTTGTAACTTCCGGCCCATGTATGGCCCATGATGTCTTTCCACCCATATGAGGCACATTGTAACTCTTGGCCCATTAACGGCCCGTGGTGAAACTGGCCCGTAATAAAGAGTATATCGCTTTATACCCATTAACGGCCCATTATTCCATTGGGCCATTTCAAGACCATGTTATCTTTCGGCCTTCTTAGGGCCCATTTATTCTTGGGATCATTTCCAGCATTCGGTTACTTACGGCCTGTTACTGGCCTTTCTGCTTGTGGGCCAAATTCAGCCTGTGGTTACAGTTGGCCCGTTTGTGGTCCGTTAATCCGTTGGGCCGTTTTCATAGCATCCTCAAATACAGACGATTAATGATGGTCCTTGGTCGGCCCATGAATGGATGATTCCAACTCTAGCCCGTTTTACGGCCCATAATGCGGTCCGTTATTAGCCCATGTTTGGCCAATCGATCATACGGTCCGTAGAAGGCCCATTGTTTCTCCTGTAGAAGGCCAATTGTTTCTATGACCCGTAGGAGGCCCAGGGTCACTATAGTAAATGTCTAGCCCATGGTTATTGTGGCCTAGTTTAAAAAAATATGTTATTGCGGCCAATAGTAAACCGCAGAAAAAGAACTGCCCTGACTACAAGCAAACAAATAAACAAGACAACAAGGAAATAAATAAGCAAGCAATTTACGCTAGGCTATCACAACTATTACACATATTACATCCACTGGGCATCAAAGTTCACCACCAGTGCAAATATAGGGAACAAAGAAGCATATCAAATACACTGGTTGTCAAAGTTCACTAGTATGCATCGGTGTTATACAAACGGTTTTAACCCCTTTCCGTGATGGCATTTGGAACCATCGCCAAGTGAGTGTGGGTGATAGGGGGGTCCTTCCCACAAGACCCAGAAATCGTCGGGGATAGGCCCTCCTAGGACACAGGCTGGGGCCATGTGCGGTTAGGCGAGGCATCGAAACCCAATCATTTCCGTAGGTTTGTACATCCCACACGGTGAATCCTAGAAAAACATTTCCGTAGGTATGTACATCCCACACGGTGAATCCAAGAAAAACAATTATGTAGGTATGTACATCACACACGGTGAATCCCAGAAAAAAATTTCTGTAGGTATGTACATCCCACATAGTGAATCCCAGAAAAACATTTCCGTAGGTATGTATATCACACACAGTCAATCCAAGGAATACATTTCCGTAATTATGTACATCCCACACAGTCAATCCAGGGAAAACGTTTCTGTTCATATGTACATCCCACATAATTTTATGTGTAGGCTCGTGTGTGAAAGGTGTAACTATCACACACGGTCTGCCTTGGTTAATTGTTTACTTTTATCAACTACATCACACACGATTTGATGAAGAAAATTTTGTGGCATTGGGCTATCCATCGCAAGCGCTTTTACTGCTAGAACCGTTTGCAAAGGTCCATGACACATTTAGCAGGTTTATTAGTTTAGAATTAATAACTCCAGTATTACACAAATTCACATTTCATATCGAACAGTTGTTTGCCAATTTCATATCAGGCACATAAATATATTATAAAATCACAGTAAGATAGCTACATGAAAACAACACAATACAACATATAGCTATTTCAACTTCATAAGAACAATATATTGATTTCCCTAATCGAGATCATCCAGACTCATCTTATCCACCTCTGCTTTCAGTTCAGTAAGAACCTGTTTTCCATGGGCCAACTGGGAAAGTGCCTCCACCTTTGCCAACACCATCTTAGCAAAGTCTGATTTAAAAAATCTGAGCTCATTCTCCACCTTCAACTTTTTACCCGCATCTTCAAATATTCTTCAGCGTTGACAACAGTTTCTCTAAGCATATGTCTGTTCTCTTCCTCATACATGCTCCAGAGCTTCGCTAGGCACATCTTCAAAGACTGTGGCCACTCTTGATCAACCCACTCCAAGTAAGAACACTTCCGTTCATCCTATAATATTTATAACTAAATTAGTAACAGTTGTAGGGGAAATGGGTTTATAGCAACATAGAAAATCACCAATGCTTATTTTGAAAAACTAAAGAAACATGTTAATTATGACATATCTTCTCAAAAAGATCAATGTGCAAATGAATTAATTGCTACTAAGACAACAACCAAATTCTGGAACATCATAAGCTATAATTAACTACAACAAGGCTACAAGTTCTTACTCATGTACAATAAATAACAAATTGAACATTTTATGAGGAAGGGAATTATAACTGCAACAACATAGTGACCGTGTTTGGATGACAGCAAATTGATGCTAATAGGTGTGTACATGCACAAATTTAGTGACATAGAACAAATAGCACTAAGGCTGTCCATGATGTATGCTAAAACTAGGGTAAAGACAACTGTTGCTACGTCTCGCACCGGTGCCCTATAGTGGTGAGCCGATGCAGCGGAAAAAATCAGGGACCCAGACTCCGGAGCATGTAGTTGCTCCGATGCCCAGTTCCTTCGTGCCATAAAGATTTAGTATTTTATTGCTTGGCTGCTCGGATGTGTGGACCAAAGTTGGCTGCACAAACTGTTGATGTGGTGACAAATAATTCTCCAATGGCACCGCTGATGAGATGGCAACAATTTATGATACTAGGTATAAACTATGACACTGTCTTAGGATGCGTTTGATTGAAGGTGTGGTATGAATAGGTTGGGACCATGACAGTGTCTGAATCACATCTAACAAATGATTTGTAACAATGAAAGAGGGTCTGACCTTCTCTACACATGCCAAAAACTTCCTCCCACTGTCCACAAATTCAAATGCAACTAGCTTCACACATGGAGATTGATGGTGACAACAAGCAGATAGATCTTCAGCCACCCCACTCCATTCGTTGCCACTGATGATCCTAGGGAGCTACAAGAGGAAGAAATGACTCAAATTGACCGCCGGGTAAAAATCCTTCATTCCAAGTCATATCCCAAGAGACAGATGAGAGGCATACCCAGGTGGTGAAGGAGTCATCGCTAGAGGAGGAACCATTGGAGAGGTCTTTGAAGAAGACCATGGGGACCCCGGCGGTAGGATGCGAGACGACGAGAGCGAGGAAGCGGCTATAGCTTTGGAAGGAAGGAAGGACGGAAGGAAGGAGGAAATAGGGGAAATGTGGCTTGTGGTCGGGAGAAAAGGGGGTGGGGAAGGGGGGAGGGGCGGGGGTAGATATTTTGGTGGTAGGCCAAAATTTTGGAAATGTGGAGGGAAACTTTGCGCGCGGTGCCGCCGGACCATTCACTTTGAACGATGGTGTGCATCGCAAATGATTCTTATGCTTTACACGTAGGGGATGAGTTTGATAATTCAAATTGTGGCGGAAATTTCGCCAGGTATGTCATTGCATAATTTAACATCGCATGCTAATTTGGGCACACAAAAAGCATACAACAGACATACCACACTAACTGAATCAAGCAATTTTAGTAATTAAACAGAGCCAGTTGACCTAAACATTGCTCTAACAAAAGAACAGCATTAAAAACAAAGCCTAAGTACGCATAATTTTAACAAATCCGCCGCTGGGCCGGTGTGAGATCAGACGTCGATGACTTGTCCTCGCGACATGCCGCCGTTGGTGTAGTCCGCGTCCCCCCTGCTGAAGTCGACCGCGTCCTCATTGTCGTCCTCATCCTCGTCCTCGGCGCCGACCTCAAGGTTGTAGTACTCGTAGTAGTGATTGTGCCAGAGCTCGTGTTGGTACTCCACCGCCAATTCCTCGATGGATAGACTCTTCTCTACCTCGACCTCGGCCATGCGCACCTCCTCCCGGCGCTACTCGATCTCCGCCGCCTCCTGCATCTCCAGCTCCCGCTCACTGCCGCATTTTCGGACATGGGTTGCATGCTAGAGTCCGAGGTGTCCTAGAATATCTTGGAGTGTGCATCCTAGATCTTGGCGTGGAAGGCCTCGACCCGGGCCAGGGCGACATCAGCGGCGTAGACGACAGCTCGAGCACTCTCAGTGTTTGCAGCCGCCGTCGCAGCAGCAGGTGCAGCCGTCTCCGCTGCTGCAGCTGCCCTATCGGCTGCCATAGACACCCTCTCAGCGGAAGCGGTCGCGCTCAATGTGGATGCGGCGGTACTCTCGACATAGGCGGCCGTGCTCTCGGCGCCGGCGGCGGTGCTCGGGAGGGACGCGGCCATTGTATGGGCCTTCTTGAAGTGTTTCCACGGCGTCATCTTTGCAAGAAGGGGGTGCGGGAAAGGGGATCAAGATTCGTGGATTCGGGGGTTGCCGGCACTGGAGCAGACGAGTCGGCGAAGCTTAAGGAGGGAGACTTAAATAGAACCAGATATTTTCATCGCAAACGGTTCCTAGAAAACAACTATGTGTGATGTTGTAGATATTTTTTATTAGCTGTGAAAGACGAATTTGGAGTAAAGTGGCAATGGATGGTGTTTTAAATGTATGAGAAATTTTGGAAAATTTCAGGGGTCATTTGACCTTTTAAGACATTTAAGTGATTTTCTAGCCACTTAATGACTGTAATTGAAATTTAAACTACATGTACATGCAACAGCTAACCATAACGGTTTGAAAACTCATATTTTGTATACTTGTGTGTGATTTAATTCCATGTGCAGTAAATTGGAAGGAATTTTCAAACATATTGGTCTAATGGCTATGACACAATTAAGCATGGAGTAACATGGCATTTTAATTCCAAAAAATTAAAAAAATTAAAAACATATGAAACCTTGGTTGATGTAATGTCATGCCACCAAGATGATGTGGTAAAAAAATTAGCATGTTTGACGAAAGTTTAGACACACACCCCTCACAAACCGGAGCAACTCACTAGATGGCTTGTGGTTCTGAGATGGAACAATGCATGTTTGATGCCGAATGGGAGATAGCTTCCTCTTACTGCCTTCAATTTATTTCTACGTTGAACGTGCACTACTACAACTGTGATGTGAAATTTTGGAAAATTCTAGGGGTCATTTGAACTTTTAAAGACATTTGAGTGATTTTCTAGCCATTTAATGACCATAATTCAAATTTGAACTACATTTACATGCAACGGCTAACCATAACGGTTTGAAAAATCATATTCGTGTTCTTGTGTGCGAGTTAATTCCATGTGCAGTAAATTAGAAGGAGTTTCCAAACATATTTGTCTCATGACATGGACACATGCATATGTATGCATGGAGTGACATGCCATTTTAATTCCAAAAAAGTAAAAAAAAATCAGAAACACATGAAACCTTGGTTGCTGTAATGTCATGCCACCAAGATGATGTGGTAAAAAATCGGCATGTTTGACGAAAGTTTGGACACACACCCCTCACAAACCGGAGTAACTCACTAGAAGGCTCATGGTTCCGAACGGGAAAAATGCATGTTTGACGACGAACGGGAGATATATAGCTTCCTCTTACAGCCTTCAATTTTTTCTACGTGGAACATGCACTACTACAACTGTAATGTGAATTTTGGAAAATTCTAGGGGTCATTTGACCTTTTAAAGACAGTTAAGTGATTTTATAGCCCTTTAATGACCATAATTCAAATTTGAACTACATCTACATGCAACGCCTAACCAAAACAATTTGAAAAATCATAGTTTTGTACTTGTGTGCGAGTTAATTCCATGTACAGTAAATTAGAAGGAATTTTCAAACATATTGGTCTCACGGCATGGGACATGCATGGAGTGCCATGGCATTTTAATTCCAAAAAAATTAAAAAATGATCAGAAAAACCTGAAACCTTGCTTGATGTAATGTGATGCCACCAAGATGATGTGGTCAAAAAATTGGCATGTTTGACGAAAGTTTGGACACACACTCCTCACAAACCGGAGCAACTCACTAGAAGGCTCGTGGTTCCAAGAGGGAACAATGCATGTTTGATGATGAACGGGAGATAGATTCCTCTTATGGCCTTCAATTTTTTTCTACGTCAAACGTGCACTACTAAAACTGTAATGTGAAATTTTGGAAAATTCTAGGGGTCATTTGACCTTTTAAAGACATTTAAGTGATTTTCTAGCCATTTAATGACCATAATTAATATTTGAACGACATCTACATGCAACGCCTAACCAAACGATTTCAAAAATCATAGTTGTGTACTTTTGTGCGAGTTAATTCTGTCAGATCACGGGTTCCGGCAAAACCCTTAAGGTTCAAACACTGGGGTGCGCGCGAAGATCTCCCCCCTATCGATCTGCATCCTAACTTAGCCTAGATCTCACGAACTAACTCGACGAACTCATAACACAAAGGACACAAGATTTATACTGGTTCGGGCCACCATTGTGGTGTAATACCGTACTCTAGTGTGGTGGTGGTGGATTGCCTCTTGGGCAGAGGACGAACAGTACAAGGGGAAGAACAGCCTCCTGAGGTTGAGGTGTTCTTGTGCTTGGTGGGTGTGCCGCCAAGGATGTGGTGGATCTTCCCTCCTCTACTATGGTGGTGGCTAGTCCTATTTATAGAGGCCTTGGTACTCTCCCCAAATATTGAGCGGGAAGGGAGCCAACAACGGCCAATTTGAAAGGGGACAGCTAGTACAAGCTATCCTGACAAAAGCAGTCTTCGCCTGCCAAAGGCTCTAGTGGTGACGCCGTCTTCGGCTCCACGGTGACCTCCGTCTGGCCGTCCTTTTGGTCTTGGTCTCGTTGCACCAATATGGAAACCTTTGCTTGATGCCTCGGTACTCCGCGCATGCGCTTGCCCCCTTAGCACCAAAGAGGAAACAAGGACGCTACGCGCGCTGGCGCCCACCTGGTCTTGATCATCATGGCTTACGTCACGAGAACCTCGCGAGGTTTGCCTGGCCTTGAACTCTCTGCCCCTCACGAGACAGCATGGCGAGGCCTCTCCTTAGGAGGTCTTGTGTCGTCCTCCTCGCGAGGCTTGGCCCCTCGCGAGGGTCTAGATTCCTTGTTGATGAATATAGGCCGTACAGGCCTGCTACCAAAGCCACGCCGTGGGTCGCAGGTAGGTGATAACCCACAAGTATTGGGGATTACAACAGTTTTTCATAAGTAAGAGTGTCGAACCCAACAAGGAGCTAAAGGCAGAACAAATATTCCCTCAAGTTCTATCGACCACTGATACAACTCTACGCACGCTTGACGTTCGCTTTACCTAGACCAAGTATGAAACTAGAAGTACTTTGTAGGTGTTGTTGGATAGGTTTGGAAGATAATAAAGAGCACGTAAATAAAAAGTAGGGGCTTTTTAGATAAAGACACAACTAAATTAGTTTTAGTAGAGAGCTTGTTGTTATGAGAAAGTTATTTGTCCCTAGGCAATCGATAACTAGACCGGTAATCATTATTGCAATTTTATTTGAGGGAGAGGCATAAGCTAAAATACTTTCTCTACTTGGATCATATGCACTTATGATTGGAACTCTAGCAAGCATCCGCAACTACTAAAGATAATTAAGGTAAAACCCAACCATAGAATTAAAGCATCAAGTCCTCTTTATCCCATACGCAACAACCCCCTTACTCGGGTTTGTGTTTCAGTCCCTCACGCAACCCACTATAAGCGAATCATGAACCTATTGCAACACCCTACAGCGAGGATCCCTCATGCTTGCGCGACATGGAGAGCACCATAGGACAGCACCAATAATAAAACATGCAACTCAAACCAATCTTGATCATCAAATAGCCCGTAGGACAAAACGGATCTACTCAAATATCATAGGATAGCCATACATCATTGGGAAATAATATATAGCATTGAGCACCATGCTTAAGTAGATATTACAGCGGGTAAGAGAGAGGTACACCGCTGCATAGAGGGGGGAAGAGTTGGTGGTGGTGGGGGTGAAGTTGTTGGTGAAGATTGCGGTGATGATGATGGCCACGGCAGCGTTCCGGCGCCACCAGAAGAAAAGGGGAGAGGGGGCCCCTTCATCTTATTCTTCCTTGACCTCCTCCCTACATGGGAGAAGGGTTTCCCCTCTGTTCCTTGGCCTCCATGGCATGGGATGGGCGAGAGCCCCTCCGAGATTGGATTTGTCTCTCTGTCTCTCTCTGTTTCTGCGTTCTCAGATTCTGCCGTTTCACCGCTTCTTATATTCCCGGAGATCCGTAACTCCGATTAGGCTAAGCTTTTAACACGATCTCTATCCGTATATTAGCTTTCCTGCAGCGAAAGAAGGGCATCAACTGCCTTACGGGGTGGCCACGAGGGCCCAGGGCACGCCTGCCTCCCTGGGGCGTGCCCCCCTGCCTCGTGGCCCCCTCGAGCATCGTCTCGCCTGGATTTTTCTTCCCAAAAATCATATATACTCCAAAAAATTCTCTGTCAGTTTTTATCCTGTTTGGACTCCGTTTGATATGGATATTCTGTGAAACAAAAAACATGCAACAAACAGGAACTGGCACTGGGCACTGGATCAATATGTTAGTCCCAAAAATAGTATAAAAAGTTGCCAAAAGTATATAAAAGTTGTAGAATATTGGCATGGAACAATCAAAAATTATAGATACGACGGAGACGTATCAGTAGGCAAGTCTGGGGACCCCCATTCCCAGAACGCCGACAGTAGCCCCCGGGCCCAAGGCGGGCTCGGGCTTGGCTTCGAGGTGAAGCCAAGGTTCAAGTGCGGAGCGCCGCGGGCCCCAATAGCCTACGGCCTCGGTCGACGTGTGGTGCTTGATTGGACGCGGGCATCTTCGCTTCCCCATGCTGCCTCGGCAACTGCCCGACGTGACATGTCCCTAGAACATGCAAGGAAAACCATCATTACCTGTAATCATGGGGGGTGCTGGTTGGCCTTCTCCTCGTATAAATGGGAGGGGGCGGAGCCCCCGTCGCCCATGCTTCCTCTTCCTCTTCTGCTTATCCTCCTTCCTTGCTCCTCTCCTGCCACCAATGGCGCCGCCGAGGAGGTTCACCGCCGCGCAGAAGGGAAAGGCCCCTCGCGAGGGGCCCGGCTCCCCGGTGCCCAAGCGTGGACGCGAAAGTCCCTGCGAGCACACCGCAACCCCCACCGCAGCTCCGAGGGGCCGCGGTGGTGCCACTTTGCGGGGCAGGGGCCGCTCCGGTTGTGGTTGTCCCGTTGATGGAGGGGGAAGCGTCGTGGTCGCGCTGCCTCCCCGGCCTCGCTTCCACTCGGCAGAGACGTTGCCTGAGTTTGTCGTCTGGTCAGAGAACCCGGCCGGCAACTGACTCTAGCTCCCGCGCTTCTTCGTTGACGAGTTGCCAGCCTCAGGTCCTGGCGGGCTTTGGCTATAGGCAGACGGCAACTGCAGCAGGGCTTCCTAGGTTGCGGTCGCGGTCTCCGTCGCGAGCAATGTAGCTCTGGCCCGCGGTTGGTAGACGTTCGCCCGCGCGCGAGGCCTGGGTAGGCGGCGCACCCTTCACTTCAAGTACGACGGCGACGCGACCCTCTATGTGAGGGTGTTTGGGGAAGATGGTCGCCGCGTCGGGTGCTGCCCCGAAGTGAACGACGGCAAGGAGATGCTCGGGCTTGAGGACGGCCGCGACGAGGATGAGAGCAAGCCCGCCCTTGGTGCCGACCACGTCTTGTCCGGCTATGGCAGCTCTTCCCCCAGCGACAGCTCCAGCAGTGGCGGCTACAACCAGCCGCCACGCTGTCGTGCCCACTTCGAAGATGATGGCGGGTCGTCTCATCGCCGCACCTCCGTTAAGCGCGAGGAGGGGTCTAGCTGAGCTCAGGAGGGCGCTGGGGCCTGCTCACGTGAACCGCTATAGGCGCCGCTTCTATTTTGTTCTTCTTTTCCTTCCTGCATCAGAAAGAAACCAGAGTGGGCCCCGGAGGGGCGTGTATCGAACTATGATCTCAATCGTTATCTTATGTTTGCCGTTCCTGTGTCGTCTCATAACATTATCATTTTATGTAGGGATAACTTAGCTCGACTTGTTCTGAGTGACCTCCTCCTCACGAGGCGCTCGCTTCCTTGTGCTTGTCGAGGCCTCCTTGACCTGATATGCGCTTAGGAACTGCAAAAAATTCGTAAGAGGTTTATCGCTCACCCGGGGTTTGGTTATAGGCACCGCTGGCCTCGACTCAGTGCTTTGCGTCGCGATGCCCATGGGGCACGGACAAGGAGAGGTGTGCCAGCTTGTGGGCTCGAACGAGGGTTCCCCGCGAAAAGACAGAAGGAGGAAGCTCACGAAGGTATCTGTTCAGCCCCCTCGCGAGGGACGCAAGGGAGAGTTCAGATCGACCAAAGAGGCGAAGGTAGAAACGGAGGCAGAAAGCGATAAAACGGGACCAGCAAGAGATACCAGAAAGCAAATTTCAATTAATAGAGGGGCGAGCGAACTTCGGAAAGCAAATGAAAATCCGCGTCCGGCACCTAGTCTAGTCTTCGACGTCTTCTCACCAGCGTGGAGCTAAGTGCTGCCACTCGGCGTGGGAGGGAGCCCCCGAGGCCCAAGGGAGGCTCTCCGGAGGCTCCAGGGCATGTACAGCTCCACTCATTATTACGTGAGAGTGTCACGGGAGGCGATTCTTCACAGGCACGGGGCCTTGCTTCATAGGCACTGGGCCTTTCTTCACAGGCACCGGGCCTTGCTTCACAGGCACTAGGCCTTTCTTCACAGGCACCGGGCCTTCTTCACAAGCACTGTGCCTTTCTTCATGGGTAGAACTTCCAGAGGTGTTGCATGTTCCAGGCGTTCTGGACGGGTACCCCGTCCTGTGTCGCCAGGTGCGCGGCGCTAGTCCTGGAGACGTGGACGACCTTGAACGGGCCCTCCCACATGGGCGAGAGCTTATGCAGCCCCTCCCTGGAGAGCACCTGCCTCAGGACGAGGTCATCCACCTCAAGAGTCTTGGAGCGGACACTGCGGTAGTGGTACCATCGCAGCGCCTGCTAGTATCTTGCCGCCCATAGTGCAGCTTCACGACGTCGTTACTCCCTAGCACGAGGTCCATCCCCCGCATGGCATCCTGCTACGTCTCATCAAACGCCAGGACCCATGCGGAGCGATACCCGACCTCATGAGGGAGGAATGCTTCTGCTCCATAGACAAGGAAGAACGGGGTTTCGCCATTGGCTTGGTGGCGGTGGTGCGGATCGACCACGACACACACTGGAGCTCATCGTGCCAACCCCTGCCACATGCCTCGAGCTTCTTCCTGAAGGTCCTGGTCTTGAGGCCCTTCAGAACCTCCGCATTGGCGTGTTCGGCCTGGCCATTGCTCCTGGGGTGTGCTACTAAGGCGTAGCAGATCTGCATTCCAAGGTTAGCACAATATGACTTGAAGAGATTACTAGTGAACTACGAGCCGTTATCGGTGATGATGCGGTTGGGGACCCCAAAACGGCTCACGAGGCCCTTGATGAACTTGACTGCAGAGCCAGCTGGGATGGCGCGTACGGCTTTAACCTCTGGTCACTTAGTGAACTTGTCGATGGCGACGTAGAGGTATCGATAGCCCCCAGGCACCCGAGGGAACGGGCCCAGAATATCCAGCCCCTGGACCGTGAACGGCCATGAGAGTGGGATGGTCTGGAGGCCCTGAGCTGGCTGATGAATCTGCTTGGCATGGAATTGGCAGGCCTCACAGGACCTCACCAGCTCAGCCGCGTCGTTGAGCGTCGGAGGCTAGTAGAATCCACTTTGGAATGCCTTGCCCACGAGGGTTCGCGACGATGAGTGGTGCCCACAGTCTCCGCTGTGTATGTCAGCTATCAGCTCTTTCCCCTGCTCCCTGGAGATAAAACGCAGTGTAACTTCATTTGGCCGCTTTCTGTATAACTCACCGTCCTGGATGCAGTATGCCGTGGCCTGATACACCACGCGCTCCACGTCCTCCTCCTTCTCTGGCAACGCCCCTTGCATTTGGTATTCCTTGAATTCCTTGGTCCAGCATCCCTCCCGGGGCTCGAGCGCCAGGAGTAGACGCGCTCCTGAGGTCGGGCCACAGGCTGGGGCTCCTAAGGCAGGTGGCTGCGGGAGTTCCTCCCGAGGCTGAGTTGTTCTTGAAATCGGTGGTGTTGCTGATGGCTTGAAGAGCCGCTCCTCGAAGACGCCAGGCTCCTGGGGCTGACGCTTGGATGCCCTTCTGGCGATGTCGTCTGCTTCCTTGTTGGTGCCACGGGGCATGTGTTGCAACTCCAAGCCCAAAAATGCTTCTCCATCTTGCGCACCTCCGTGAGGTATGCTTCCATGTGCTCGTCTTTCGGCTCATATACCTTGTTGGAGAAGTTGACGAGGAGCCGTGAGTCGCCCCTGATAGTGAGACGCTTTACTCCCAGCGCCGCCGCAGCCTTCAGGCCGGCTATGTGTCCCTTGTATTCTTCAATGTTGTTGGAGACCTTTTCACCTTGTTAGAAGCAGGGTTGCATAGCGTAGTAGAGCTTGTCCTGAGTGGGCGAGATGAGTACTGCTCCAGCCCCCGCGCCCTGGCACGCGAAGGCACCATCGAAATACATGACCCAGCCGTCAGGCGCCTCGCTTCCCGGCGAGAGGGACCAGTCTTCGCCTTCTTCAAGTGCCGGGGCATCTGTCCATTCTGCCGCGAAATCAGCGAGTGCGGCCCCCTTGATGACCCTGGTAGTACTGAACTCCAGCTGGAATGCTTGCAACTCGATGTTCCATTCAGCGACCCTTCCGGTAGAGTGGGGGCTCCTGAGCACTCTCTCCATTGGGTAAGCTGAGACGACCTTGATGGGGTGGCCCTGGAAGTAGTGCCGCAGCTTTCGCGAGGCTACTAGGAGTGCGAGTAGGAGCTTCTAAGGCATGGGGTACCGCGCTCGTGTGTCCCGCAACACCGTGCTGACGAAGTATACCGGGTGCTCAACAAGGGTTGGCGTGCTGACGAGGTTTGCGTGTTCTGGTAGCTGGGGTGACTCCTAAGGGGGTAGAGCCCCTGATGCTTGGTCGCTTGCCGAAGTCTCCGTGGGTTTAGGGGCGTCGTCCTGTTGAACCTGATCCCTTGCCGCCGCTGCTGCGGCCCTTGTGGCGCCCTTCTGGTCTTGCGTCATCCCTGCTGGAGGCGTGGCACGGCGCGATGCGCCCTTGGTTTGTTATTCTTCCCGAACCGCCACCAGGGGCGTGCTGGCTAAGTACCGGGTGGCGGCAAGATAGAGCACTAGGGGATCGCGAGGTCATGGCGCCACCATCAGTGGAGGGCTGGTTAGGTATCTCTTGAGGTCTTCAAAATCTTGGTCGGCCTCCGGGGTCCACTCGAACGGGCCCTTCTTTTTCATCATCTTGAAGAAGGGTAGGGCGCACTCTCCCAGCTTGGAGATGAAGCGCCCCAACACAGTCACCCGACCAGCCAACTTCTGCATTTCCTTGAGGGTCTGTGGTGGATTCATGTCTTCAATGGCCTTCACCTTCTCTGGGTTGGCCTCGATCCCCCCTGTGGGACACCAAGAAACCCAGCAGCTTGCCGGAGGGGACGCCAAACACGCATTTCTCCGGATTGAGCCGCCAGTCCACCTGGTGAAGGCTTTCAAAGGTCTCCTCTAGGTCTTGGATCAAGGTCCCCGCCTCTCGAGACTTCACTACGATGTCATCGACGTAGGCTTCAGCGTTTCTCCCGATCTGCCGCCCTAAGGCGATGTGCATGAGTCGCTGGAAGGTTGCGTCCGCATTGCACAGTCTGAACGGCATGCAGGTGTAGCAGTACACCCCACATGGGGTCAGGAAGGCCATCTTCTCCACATCTTCTACCAACATCTTGATCTGGTGATATCCTGAGAACGCATCCAGGAAGCATAGCAAGTCGCACTCGGCGGTGGAGTCAACGATCTGGTCGATGCATGGAAGCGGGAACGGATCTTGGGGGCAGGCCTTGTTGAGGTTGGTGAAGTCGACACACATCCGCTCCTTCCCATCTTTCTTGGGGATGACGACGGGGTTCGCCAGCCACTCAGGGTATCGAACCTCGCGAATGATACCCGCAGCCTCCAACTTGCGGGTTTCTTGGACGATGAAAGCTTGCTTCTCCATGGACTGTCGCCTTGCATCCTGCTTCACAAGGCGTACATTGGGGCACACCTTCAGGTGGTGCTCTATTACTTCTCTTGGGACCCCTACCAGCTGATCGGGCTCCCAAGCGAACACTCCCTTGTTTGCATGCAAAAACTTCACTAGCGCCTCCTCCTGAGCGGGCTCGAGGTTGGCGCCTATGGTAAATGTTGCCCCTAAGGACCCGTCCTCCTCGACCAACACTTGCTTGGTTTCTGCCTTGGCCTGAGTGAAGAATTGCTTCTTCTTGGTTGGTACAGCTCCCTTGGCCTTGGAGGTATCCGCGTTGGTGGGTCGTGTTGTCGCGGCGGCCTTGAGGGCGAGCTTGAGCGCCGCCAGGGCCTTCTTGGCGTCCCCCTTGATGGTGAGGACACCCTGGCTGCCTGGCATCTTCAAGAGATTTTAAGTGGGATGGGTTGCTGCCATGAACTGGGCCAAAGCTGGGTACCCGAGGATGGCGTTGTATGGAAGGCCAATGCGGGCGATGTCAAAGTCGATGAGCTCGGTGCGGTAGTTGTCGCGCGTGCCGAAGGTCACGGGGAGGCGGATCTTCCCCATGGAGCGGGTGGGGCCTCCGCCAACTCTCGAGAAGGGCTTGCTGGGGCGGAGTCGCTCGAACGGTGCGTGAAGGAGGCTGAAGGCCTCGACGGAGAGCACATTGAGGCCGGCGCCGCCGTCGACGGGCGTCTTTCTGATGGATACATGGTAGATGGTTGGTGCGCACAACATTAGGAGCGCACCCGAACCGACGGTGGAGGCGGGATGGTCTTTTGAGTCGAAGATGAGGTTGGCCTCAGCCACGGCCCAGCCGGGCGGAGCCCTTAGGCACTTGGAAGCGACGCCGATCTGGCGAAGGTACGGCTTGACGTGCCGATCTGAGGGTGGTGCTTGCGAACCACCGAGAAGAGCTGCGACGACGGGGGTCGCCGGTTCCCCGAAGCGAGTGACGAAGAGGCTGCGCAGCTCCTCCCAGGTGGCGACAGAAGACTCCGGCAAGTGGACGATCCAAGCGCACGGCGCTCCCATAAGGGCCATTGGGAACCAGTGGCCATGATATTGTCGTTGCCCTTGGCTTCCTGGACGGCCTCCTCCTATGCTAGCAGGAAAGCCGACGGGTCCGCCGTGCCGTCGTAGCGTGGCGGCATCTCCGGCTTGAACTTGGGTGGCCACTACACCTGCCGCAAGGTGGGGGCAAGGTCTCGGAGCCCCCGAGGGCCACCATGGGCACCGGTAGATCCAGCTGGAGGGGCGCCCGCCATGGGGAGCGGGCGTGGAGATGGTGGAGCGCGAGCCGACGGAAGGTAGACTCCGGCGCACCCCTACCTGGCATGCCAAATGTCAGATCACGGGTTCCAGCAAAACCCATAAGGTTCGAACACTAGGGTGTGCACGAAGATCTCCCCCCCCCTATCGATCTGCATCCTAACTTAGCATATATCTCACGAACTAACTCGATGAACTCGTAACACAAAGGACACAAGATTTATACTGGTTTGGGCCATCGTTGTGGTGTAATACCCTACTCCAGTGTGGTGGTGGTAGTGGATTGCCTCTTGGGATGAGGGCGAACAGTACAAGGGGAAGAACAGCCTCCTGAGGTTGAGGTGTTCTTGTGCTTGGTGGGTGTGCCGCCAAGGATGTGGTGGATATTCCCTCCTCTACTATGGTGGTGGCTAGTCCTATTTATAGAGGCCCTGGTCCTCTCCCCAAAAATTGAGCAGGAAGGGAGCCAACAACGGCCAATTTGAAAGGGGACAGCTAGTACAAGCTATCCTGACAAAAGCAGTCTTCGCCTGCCAAAGGCTCTGGTGGTGACGCCGTCTTGGGCTCCACGGTGACCTCCGTCTTGCTGTCCTTCTAGTCTTGGTCTCGTTGCACCAATATGGAAACCTTTGCTTGCTGCCTTGGTACTCTGCGCCTATGCTTGCCCCCTTAGCACCAAAGAGGAAACAAGGACGCTGCGCGCACTGGTGCCCGCCTGGTCTCGATCGTCATGGCTTACGTCACGAGAATGTTGCGAGGTTTGCCCGTCCTTGAACTCTCCACCCCTCACGAGCCAGCATGGCAAGGCCGCTCCTGAGGAGGTCTTGTGTCATCCGCCTCGCGAGGCTTGGCCCCTCGTGAGGGTCTTGATTCCTTGTTGATGAAGATGGGCCATACAGGCCTGCTAGCAAAGCCACACCGTGGGCCGCAGGCAGGCAAGTCTGGGGACCCCCGTTCCCAGAACGCTGACAAATTCCATGTGCAGTAAATTAGAAGAAATTTTCAAACGTATTGGTCTCACGGCATGGGCACATCCATGGAGTGCCATGGCATTTTAATTCCAAAAAATTTAAAAATGATCAAAAAAACCTGAAACCTTGCTTGATGTAATGTCATGCCACCAAGATGATGTGGTAAAAAAATTGGCTTGTTGGTTGGACACACACCCCTCGCAAACCGGAGCAACTCACTAGAAGGTTCGTGGTTCCGAGAGTGAACAATGAATGTTTGATGACGAACGGGAGATAGCTTCCTTATATGGCCTTCAATTTTTTTCTATGGTTAACATGCACTAATACAACTATCATGTGAAAATTTGGAAAATTTCAGGGGTCATTTGACCTTTTAAAGACATTTAAGTGATTTTCTAGCAATTTAATGACCGTAATTCAAATTTGAACTACATCTACATGCAACGCGTAACCTTAACGGTTTGAAAAATCATATTTTTGTGTACTTGTGTGCGAGTTAAAAAAATCATCAGACGATGTAAATATCTGTTGTTCAAAAAAGAAGATGTAAAGATGTGGCAAGACAACCGGCCCCCACACGATTGGCACTCTATCTCGCGGATCGAGGTTTGGTAGATGAGTGGCGGGGATCATTAATAAGAGACGATTCTGCATTGGAAACCATCAGCTATTATGTTCACAGAAGGATTTTGGCTATTATGTTCACACACGAATTTTGCTGCGGGAATCGTGTGTAATTCAAACTACGGTACTCGTAAATTCCGGAGACCGACATGTGTTCTGTCCCCGTCGATCTAGATTCCGACCGCCAATAAATACTACCTTGCTCACGTCGTCCCGCCTGCATTCTCATCTACATCCTCCATTTTCTCAGCCTCTCTCGGTCCCTCTCTCAAATCTCTGCCATGGCACCGCCGGTCTGCCCACACGCTGATGAGGAGTCGCTGCTACCTCTGGAGCACTGCGTTGGTTTTCCCTTGAAGAGGATAGGGTGATGCAGCAAAGTAGCGTAAGTATTTCCCTCAGTTTTTGAGAACCAAGGTATCAATCCAGTAGGAGGCCACGCGCAAGTCCCTTGCACCTACACAAACAAATAAGAACCTCGTAACCAACGCGATAAAGGGGTTGTCAATCCCTTCATGGCCACTTGCAAAAGTAGGATTTGATAGAGAAGATAAGATAATATTTTTGGTATTTTTATGATAAAGACAAAAAGTAAAGAAAGCAAAATAAACGGCGCAAGAAATAGCTTGTTGACGGGAGATTAATATGATGGAAAATACATCCGGGGGCCATAGGTTTCACTAGTGGCTTCTCTCAAGATAGCATAAGTATTACGGTGGGTGAACGAATTACTGTCGGGCAATGAATAGAAAAGAGAATAATTATGAGAATAACTAGGCATGATCATGTATATATGCATCACATCCACGACAAAGTAGACCGACTCCTGCCTGCATCTACTACTGTTATTCCACACATCGACCGCTATCCAGCATGCATCTAGAGTATTAAGTTCATAAGAACAGAGTAACGCCTTAGGCAAGATTACATGATGTAGAGGGATAAACTCAAGCAATATGAGATAAACCCCATCTTTTTATCCTCGATGGCAACAATACAATACGTGTCGTTTCCCTTACTGTCACTGGAATCGAGCACCGCAAGATTGAACCCAAAGCTAAGCACTTCTCCCATGGCAAGAAAGATCAATCTAGTAGGCCAAACCAAACTGATAACTCGAAGAGACTTGCAAAGATAACCAATCATACATAAATGAATTCAGAGAAGTTTCAAATATTGTTCGTAAATAGACTTGATCATAAACCCACAATTCATCGGATCTCGACAAACACACCGCAAAAAGAGTTACATCGAATAGATCTCCAAGAAGATCGAGGAGAACTTTGTATTGAGATTCAAAGAGAGAGAAGAAGCCATCTAGCTACTAACTATGGACCCAAAGGTCTGAGGTAAACTACTCACACATCATCGGAGAGGCTATGGTGTTGATGTAGAAGCCCTCCGTGATCAATGCCCCCTCCGACGGAGCACCGGAAAAGGCCCAAGATGGGATCTCACGGGTACAGAAGGTTGCAGCAGTGGAATTAGGTTTTCGTGGTGCTCTCCAATGGTTTGGGGGTACATAGGTATATATAGAAGGAAGAAGTAGGTCGGTGGAGCCACGAGGGGCCCACGAGGGTGGAGGGCGCGCCTAGGGGGGTAGGCGCGTCCCCTGCCACATGGCCTCCTTGTTGATTGCTTGACGTCCACTCCAAGTCCTCTGGATCACATTTGTTCCAAAAATCACGCTCCCGAAGGTTTCATTCCGTTTGATATTCTTTTTTTGTGAAACACTGAAATAGGCAAAAAACAGCAATTTGGGACGGGCCTCCAGTTAATAGGTTAGTCCCAAAAATAATATAAAAGTGTATAAATAAGCACATTAAACATCCAAAACAAAATATATAATAGCATGGAACAATCAAAAATTATAGA
Organism: Triticum dicoccoides; assembly: GCF_002162155.2. Classification (NCBI taxonomy): domain Eukaryota; kingdom Viridiplantae; phylum Streptophyta; class Magnoliopsida; order Poales; family Poaceae; genus Triticum; species Triticum dicoccoides. The sequence continues at coordinate 296,473,282 of NC_041382.1, read as the reverse complement.
TACCTTGGAGACGTATCAAGCATCCACAAGCTTAATTCATGCTCGTCCTTGAGTAGGTAAATGATAAAATAAGAATTTTTGATGTGGAATGCTTCTTAGCATAATTTTCAATGTAATTTTTTTAACGTGGCATGAATATTTAGATCCAAAAGATTCAAGATAAAAGTTTAATGTTGACATAAAAACAATAATACTTCAAACATGCTAACCAAGCAATTATGTCTTATCAAAATAACATAGCCAAAGAAAGCTTATCCCTACAAAATCATATAGTTAGGCTATGTTTCAATTTTGTCACACAAAACGTTCTCGTCATGCATAACCCCGATGAAAAGCCGAGCAATTGGTTCATACTTTTTAACGCGCTTCATCCTTTTCAACCCTTACGCAATACATGAGCGCAAGCCATGGATATAGCACTATGGGTGGAATAAAGTATAATGATGGGGGTTATGAGAACACAAAAACATAGAAAGTCTCACATTGACGCGGCTAATCAATAGGCTATGGAGATGCCCATCAATTGATGTCAATGAGAGGAGTAGGGATTGCCATGCAACGGATGCACTAGAGCTATAAATGTATGAAAGCTCAACAAAAGAAACTAAGTGGGTGTGCATCCAACTTGCTTGCTCATGAAGACCTAGGGCATTTTGAGGAAGCCCATCATTGGAATATACAAGCCAAGTTCTATAATGAAAAATTCCCACTAGTATATGAAAGTGACAACATAGGAGACTCTCTGTCATGAAGATCACGATGCTACTTTGAAGCACAAGTGTGTAAAGAAGGATAGTAACATTGTCCCTTCTCTCTTTCTCTCTCATTTTTTTGGACCTTCTCCCCTTTTTTTCTTTGGCCTCTTTTTTTATTTAGTCTGGAATCTCATCCTAGCTTGTGGGGGAATCATAGTCTCCATCATCCTTTCCTCACATGTGACAATGCTCTAGTAATGATGACCGTCACACTTTTATTACTTATAACTCAAGAATTACAACTCAATACTTAGAACAAAATATGACTCTATGTGAATGCCTCCGGCGGTGTAGCAGGATATGCAATGAATCAGGAGTGACATGTATGAAAAATTATGAATGGTGGCTTTGCCACAAATACGATGTCAACTACATGATTATGCAAAGCAATATGACAATGATGGAGCGTGTCATAATAAATGGAACAGTGGAAAGTTGCATGGCAATATATCTCAGAATGGCTATGGAAATGCCATGATAGGTAGGTATGGTGGCTGTTTTGAGGAAGATATAAGGAGGTTTATGTGTGATAGAGCGTATAATATCACGGGTTTGGATGCACCGGTGAAGTTCGCACCAACTCTCAAGGCGAGAAATGGCAATGCACAGTACCGTAGAGGCTAGAAAATTGTGGAAGGTTGAGAGTGCGTATAATCCATGGACTCACAGTAGTCATAACAAACTCATATACTTATTGCAAAAGTTTATTAGCCCTCTAAACAAAGTACTACTACGCATGCCCCTAGAGGGATAGATTGGTAGGAAAAGACCATCGCTCGTCGCCAACCGCCACTCATAAGGAAAGCAATAAAAGAACACCTTATGTGTCAAAATTGTCACACAACTTTTACCATATGTGCATGCTATGGGACTTGTCAACCTTAACACAAGTATTTCTCAATTTCACAATTACTCAACTCTCTAATATTACCACCTTTATATCTCAAAACACTTATCAAGTATCAAACTTCTCATGATATTCAATGAACTCAATATGGAAGTTTTTATTATGCTCATCTTAGATGCCTATCACATTCGGATTAATTTCTCAATTAAAGCAAATTACCATGTTGTTTAAGACTCTAAAAATAATATAAGTGAAGCATGAGAGATCAATAATTTCTATAAAATAAAACCACCATAGTGCTCTAAAAGATATAAGTGAAGCACTAGAGCAAAAACTATATTGCTCAAAAGATATAAGTGAAGCATATAGAGTATTCTAACAAATTCCGAATCATGTGTGTATCTCTCAAAAGGTGTGTACAGAGAGAATGATTGTGATAAACTAAAAAGAAAAGACTCAAATCATACAAGACGCTACAAGCAAAACACTTATCATGTGGTGAATAAACATATAGCCCCAAGTAAAGTTACCGATAGACGAAGACGAAAGAGGGGATGCCTTCCGGCGCATCCCCAAGCTTAAGCTTTTGGTTGTCCTTGGATTTTACCTTGGGGTGCCTTTTTCATCCCCAAGCTTAGCCTCTTGCCAATCCTTGTTCCATAATCCATCAAATCTTTACCCAAAACGTGAAAACGTGACAACACAAAACTTAAAAGAAAATCTTTGTGAGCTCCGTTAGTAAAAGAAAACAAACCACCACTTCAAGGTACTGTAATGAAATCATTATTTATTTATATTGGTGTTAAAACTACTGTATTCCACCTTTTACATGGTTCATAAACTCTATTACTAGCCATAGATTCATCAAAATAAGCAAACAACACACGAAAAACAGAATCTGTCAAAAACAGAACAGTCTATAGTAATCTGTAGGTTTCGAACACTTATGGAACCCCAAAAATTCTAAAATAAATTTATGGACGTGAAGAATTTATCTATTAATCATCTTAAAAAATAATTAACTAAATATCACTCTCCAATAAAAAATGGCAGCAATTCTCGCGAGCGCTAAAGTTTCTGTTTTTTACAGCAAGATCGCAAAGACTTTCGCCAAGTCTTCCCAAAGGTTCTACTTGGCACAAAAACTAATTAAAAGCATAAAACCACATCTAAACAGAGGCTAGATTAATTATTTCTTACTAAACAGAATCAAAAATCAAGAAACAAAAAATAAAATTGGGTTGCCTCCCAACAAGCGCTATCGTTTAACGCCCCTAGCTAGGTATTGATAATTTTAATGATGCTCACATGAAACATAGGAATTGACACACGAAGAGAGCATCATATAGCATGTGAAAAACAGATCTAAGTCTAACATACTTCCTATGCATAGGCATCTTATAGGCAAAGAAATTATCATAACAAACAAAAACTAGCATATGCAAGGAAGAGGAAAGAAACAAAAGCAATCTCAACATAACGAGAGGAAATTTAGTAACATGAAAATTTCTACAACCATATTCTCCTCTCTCATAATAATTACATGTAGGATCATAAGAAAATCCAACAATATAGCTATCACATAAAATATTCTCAACATGATCCACATGCATGCAAAGTTGACACTCTTTCGAAATAGTGGGATTAACATTAACTAAAGTCATGACCTCTTCAAACCCACTTTTATCAAAAACTTCATAAGATTGAACATTCTCCAGATATGTGGGATCTAAAGTTGACACTCTTCCAAACCCACTTTCAATATTATTGCAAACATTATCATCAATCTCATATTCATTATGGGGCTTCAATAAATTTTCAAGATCAAAAGAAGAATCACCCCAATCATGATCATTGCAACAAATAGTAGTCATAGCAAAACTAGCATCCCCAAGCTTGAGGTTTTGCATATCATTAACATAATTGTCATTAAGAGAATTTATAATAACATCATTACAATCATGCTTTTCATCAAAGGAACTATCAAGTATGGGTGCAATAGCAATGATGTCATGTTTAACATAAGGAACTATAGCAAATTCATCTTCATAAATATTGGCATCATGGCCACAAGAATAGCAAGCATCATGTTCATCAAGGGATATTTCTATCAAATCATCGGAATCATAATTATCTATAGATTCATGCATATCATTATTTTCTTCCGAAGCAACAGTCATTCTTTCAATAAATTCTTTGACATAGACATTATGAGCATAGTTTTCATAGCAATATTTAAGTATGTCAAAATTTTCAGATTCGTAGAGAGTAATATCATACTTTTAAATCAAAGAAGCAACTTCATAAGCACCCTTAAAAGCCACAAATTCTTCAATTTGTTCGATATTGTAGTAACTATAAACACCCTTTGCATAAGAAGATAAGATTTCATTATCATTAAACTCACATAGGTATGGGAGGTGTTTTTTAGGGTTCTTAGAGCAACAAGTAAGATCACAAAATTCACAAAGATTCCAAGCCTAACATAGCAATCTGTTTATTTGATCCCATAAGATTCTCCCTTTTTCAGACAAACGGTAACGCACAAAATGAGCATGCTCATCTAAAGATTTCCCATCAACTAGGCTAGTTGGGGTTTCAGCACGAGCGCATAAGGATCGAAGATGATCCAAGTAGAACACTTTAAGTGGATCAATATCAATAGATTTTTAGCAAGAAAATATAAGGCACATGGAAACACAAAGAAAGATACATACGGGAAGAAGGCGAACATAAAAAGGGCGGATAAAACGGCAAAGGTGAAGTGGGGGAGAGGTAAATGAGAGGCAAATGGCAAATAATGTAATGCGAGGGATAAGAGTTTGTGATGGGTACTTGGTATGTCTTGACTTGTGCGTAGAATCCCCAGCAATGGCGCCAGAAATCCTTCTTGCTACCTCTTGAGCATTGCGTTGGTTTTCCCTTGAAGAGGAAAGGGTGATGCAGCAAAGTAGCATAAGTATTTCCCTTAGTTTTTGAGAACCAAGGTATCAATCCAGTAGGAGGCCACACTCAAGTCCCTTGCACCTACACAAACAAATAAGAACCTTGCAACCAACGCGATAAAGGGGTTGTCAGTCCCTTCACGGCTACTTGCAAAAGTGAGATCTGATAGAGAAGATAATATAATATTTTTGGTATTTTTATGATAAAGACTAAAAGTAAAGACAGCAAAATAAACGGCGCAAGAAATTGCTTGTTGATGGGAGATTAATATGATGGAAAATAGACCCGGGGGCCATAGGTTTCACTAGCGGCTTCTCTCAAGATAGCATAAGTATTATGGTGGGTGAACGAATTACTGTCGAGCAATTGATAGAAAAGCGAATAATTATGAGAATATCTAGGCATGATCATGTATATAGGTATCACGTTCGCGACAAGTAGACCGACTCCTGCCTGCATCTACTACTATTACTCCACACATCGACTGCTATCCAGCATGCATCTAGCGTATTAAGTTCATAAGTATAGAGTAACGCCTTAGGCAAGATGACATGATGTATAGGGATAAACTCAAGCAATATGATATAAACCCCATCTTTTTATCCTCGAATAGCAGCGACGAGGACCCCTACGCGCCGTCGGACGAGGTTGCGCCGGACACCCCAACTTTGGATTGGTTTTGGGGCCCGTACAATATTTGTCTGTGGAAGTCACTGCCACCGGCCGAGAAAGCCAGGAAAGTGGCATCCAAGAAGGAGATGGCAGAGGAGGAAGCCAGGTATGAGGCGGCCTGTGAAGCCCGTGATGCCGCCTGGAAAAAGGAGGCGGTGGAGCTTTGGGGCGGGCGCGTCGTCATGCCGAGGAGGTGTATGAAGACGGGTACTTCGGCGCTGCATGGAGGTGGGCTGATAAGCTCCAGCTTGCCACCGACGAGGAGCTCCGGTGTGCGCCCAACGAAATGGCAAGATCATTCGCGCGTGTCCACCAGCAAGAGGCAGATTGGTACATCAAGCGCTGCGAGGTGGAGGAGGTGGAGTACTCCCTCTGCACTGGGAAGACGCCGGACACCACGGAGCTGCTGGTGAGGGGCTGCCGGTATACTGGCCCCGGGTGGGCTGATAAGATTGGTTTTAGTATTGTTTGTTTTCAATTTTATGCATTGTACATAGTAGTTAAGTATCATCATGTATATGTGATTATATATATATATATATATATATATATATATATATTGTGATGAACTAATGAACAATTAATATATATATATATATATTATGAATTCCATTTTCTATCTATTTTTATACTAATTTGGATCTATCTCTTATCATCCACATATAGAGAATAGAAAGCGTATATACACACATTGAAACAGAACATATAAGAACGGCAAATAGAGTACACACATTGAAACAGAGGAATAAACAGAGCAATACTATGATTGCTGTTAATACATAGCTATCCACGTTGAAATGACTCAACAAAATAAAATGCATCCATGAGACCATGACTGCTACCTCTTGAGCAATGTGTTGGTTTTCCCTTGAAGAGGAAAGGGTGATGCAGTAAAGCAGCGTAACTATTTACCTCAGTTTTTGAGAACCAAGGTAGCAATCCAGTAGGAGACCATGCGCGAGTCACCTCGTAACTAAACAAACAAATAAGAACCTCGAACCCAATGCGATAAAGGGGTTGTCAATCCCTTCACACCCACTTGCAAGAGTGAAATCTGATAGAGATAATAATAATAAGATAAATATTTTTGGTATTTTTATGATATAGATGAAAGTAAAGATTGCAAAATAAAATAGATTGGAAACTTGTATAATGGAAAATAGACCCAGGGGCCATAGGTTTCACTAGTGGCTTCTCTCAAGATTGCATAAGTATTGCGGTGCATGAACAAATTACTATCGAGCAATTGATAGAAAAGCGAATAATTATGAGAATATCTAGGCATGATCATGTGTATAGGCATCACGTCCGTGACAAGTAGACCGACTCCTGCCTGCATCTACTACTATTACTCCACACATCGACCACTATCCAGCATGCATCTAGAGTATTAAGTTCATAAGAACAGAGTAACGCCTTAAGCAAGATGACATGATGTAGAGGTATAAGCTCATGCAATATGATGTAAACCCCATCAGTTTATCCTCGATGGCAACAATACAATACGTGTCGTTTCCCCTACTGTCACTGGGATCGAGCACCGCAAGATTGAACCCAAAGCTAATCACTTCTCCCATTGCAAGAAAGATCAATCTAGTAGGCCAAACTAAACGGATAATTCGGAGAGACTTGCAAAGATAAACCAATAATACACAAAAAAATCCAGAAAAGAATCAAATATTGTTCATAGATAATCTGGATCATAAACCCACAATTCATCGGATCTTGACAAACACACCGCAAAAGAAGAGTACATCAAATAGATCCCCAAGAGAATCGAGGAGAACTTTGTATTGAGATCCAAAGAGAGAGAAGAAGCCATCTACCTACTAGTTATTGACCCGAAGGTCTAAAGTAAACTACTCACACATCATCGGAGAGGCCATGGAGTTGATGTAGAGGCCCTCCGTGATCAATGCCCCCTCCGGTGTAACTCCGGAAAAGGCCCCAAGGTGGGATCTCTTGGGTACAGAAGGTTGTGGCGGTGGAATTAAGTTTTAGTGGTGCTCCCGGATGTTTGTGGGGTACATGGACTTATATAGGAGGAAGAAGTAGGTCGTAGGAGCAACGAGGGGCCCACGAGGGTGGAGGGCGCGCCCAGGGTGGGTATGAGTGCCCCCTGCCTCGTGGCCTCCTCGATTGTTTCTTCACGCCCACTCCAAGTCTCCTGGATCACGTTTGTTGATAAAATCACGTTCCCGGAGATTTCATTCCATTTGGACTTTGTTTGATATTCCTTTTCTGCGAAACACTGAAATAGGCAAAAAACAGCAATTTGGGTTGGGCCTCCGGTTAATAGGTTAGTCCCAAAAATGATATAAAAATGTAAAATAAAGCCCATTAACATCCAAAACAGATAATATAATAGCATGGAGCAATCAAAAATTATAGATACGTTGGAGACGTATCAAGCATCCCCAAGGTTAATTCATGCTTGTCCTTGAGTAGGTAAATGATAAAAAACAATATTTGATGTGGAATGCTTTCTAACATATTTCTCAATGTAATTTTTATTTATTGTGACAAGAATGTTTAGATCCGAAAGATTCAAGGGAAAAGCTTAATATTGACATAAAAATATTAATACTTCAAGTATACTAACTAAGCAATCATGTCTTCTCAAAATAACATGGCCAAAGAAAGTTATCCCTACAAAGTCATATAGTCTGGCTATGCTCTATCTTCACCACACAAAATATTTAAATCATGCACAACCCCGATGACAAGCCAAGCAATTGTTTCATACTTTTGATGTTCTCAAACTTTTTCAATTTTCACGCAATATATGAGCGTGAGCCATGGATATAGCACTATATGTGTAATAGAATGGTGGTTGTGGAGAAGACAAAAAGGAGAAGATAGCCTCAGATCAACTAGGCGTATCAATGGGCTATGTAGATGCCCATCAATAGATATCAATGTGAGTGAGTAGGGATTGCCATGCAATGGATGCACTAGAGCTATAAGTATATGAAAGCTCAACAAAAGAACTAAGTGGGTGTGCATCCAACTTGCTTGCTCATGAAGACCTAGGGCAATTTTGAGGAAGCCCATCATTGGAATATACAAGCCAAGTTATATAATGTAAAATTCCCACTAGTATATAAAAGTGATAACATAGGAGACTCTCTATCATGAAGATCATGGTGCTACTTTGAAGCACAAGTGTGGAAAAAGGATAGTAACATTGTCCCTTCTCTCTTTTTCTCTCATTTTTTTGTTTGGGCCTTCTTTTTTTCTTTTTTTGGCCTCTTTTCTTTTTTTCCTTTTTTTTCTTCCGGAGTCTCATCCCGACTTGTGGGGGAATCATAGTCTCCATCATCCTTTGCTCACTGGGACAATGCTCTAATAATGATGATCATCACACTTTAATTTACTTACAACTCAAGACTTAAAACTCAATACTTAGAACAAAATATGACTCTATGTGAATGCCTCCGGCGGTGTACCGGGATGTGCAATGATGCATGAGTGACATGTATGAAATTATGAACAGTGGCTTTGCCACAAATACGATGTCAACTACATGATCATGCAAGCAATATGACAATGATGAAGCATGGCATAATAACGGAACGGTGGAAATTTGCATGGCAATATATCTTGGAATGGCTATGGAGATGCCGTAATAGGTAGGTATGGTGGCTGTTTTGAGGAAGGTGTATGGTGGGTTTATGGTACCGGCAAAAGTTGCACGATACTAGAGAGTCTATCAATGGTGGAAGAATGAGAGTGCGTATAATCCATGGACTCAACATTAGTCATAAAGAACTCACATACTTACTGAAAAATATATTAGTTATCAAAACAAAGTATTACGTGCATGCTCCTAGGGGGTTAGATTGGTAGGAAAAGACCATCGCTCGTCCCCGACCGCCACTCATAAGGAAGACAATCAATAAATAAATCATGCTCCGACTTCATCGCATAACGGTTCACCATACGTGCATGCTACAGGAATCACAAACTTAAACACAAGTATTTCTCAAATTCAACACTACTCAACTAGCATGACTTTAATATCACCATCTCCATATCTCAAAACAATTATCAAGTATCAAACTTCTCATAGTATTCAATGCACTTCTATAGAAGTTTTTATATTATTCCTAAAAGCAAATTTCCATGTAGTTCTAAAGGACTCTCCAAATAATATAAGTGAATCATGAGAGATCAATTATTTCTATAAAATAAAACCACCGCCGTGCTCTAAAAGATATAAGTGAAGCACTAGACCAAAAACTATATGGCTCAAAAGATATAAGTGAAGCACATAGAGTATTCTAATAAATTTCAAATCATGTGAGTCTCTCTCAAAAGGTGTGTATAGAAAGGATGACTATGCTAAACTAAAAAGCAAAGACTCAAATCATACAAGACGCTCCAAGCAAAACACATATCATGTGGTGAATAAAAATATAGCTCCAAGCAAAGTTACCGATAGACGAAGACAAAAGAGGGGATGCCTTACGGGGAATCCCCAAGCTTAGGCTTTTTGGTGTCCTTGAATATTAACTTGGGGTGCCATGGACATCCCCAAGCTTAGGCTCTTGCCACTCCTTGTTCCATAATTCATCAAATCTTTACCCAAAACTTGAAAACTTCACAACACAAAACTCAAAATAGAAAATCTCGTGAGCTCCGTTAGCTAAAGAAAACAAAACACCACTTCAAGGTACTATAATGAACTCATTATTGATTTATATTGGTGTTAAACCTACTATATTCCAACTTATTTATGGTTTATAAACTCTTTTACTAGCCATAGATTCATGAAAATAAGGAAACAACACAAGAAAAACAGAATCTGTCAAAAAACAACAGTCTGTAGTAATCTGTAGCTAACGCAAACTTCTAGAACCCCAAAAATTCTAAAATAAATTTATGAACGTGAGTAATTTATCTATTAATCATCTGCAAAACGAATTAACTAAATATCACCTTCCAAATAAAAATGGCAGCAATTCTCATGAGCGCTAAAGTTTCTGTTTTTTTACAGCAAGATCAAAAAGACTTTCCCCAAGTCTTCCCAACGGTTCTACTTGGCACAAACACTAATTAAACACAAAAAACACAACCAAAACAGAGGATAGATAAATTATTTATTACTAAACAGGACCAAAAAGCAAGGAATAAAAATAAATTTGGGTTGCCTCCCAACAAGCGCTGTCGTTTAACGCTCCTAGCTAGGCATAAAAGGGAAGATAGATCTAGGTATTGCCATCTTTGGTAGGCAATCCATAAGTGGATCTCATAATAGACTCATATGGTAATTTAAATTTATTTCTAGGGAAGTTTTAATGCCTTTCCTTAATGTTAATTGGAATTTAATATTCCCTTCCTTCATATCAATAATTGCACCAATCGTTCTAAGGAAAGGTCTACCAGGGATAATAGGACATGAAGGATTGCACTCTATATCAAGAACAATGAAATCTACGAGCACATAATTCCTATTTGCAACAATAAGAACATCATTAATCCTTCCCATAGGTTTCTTAATAGTGGAATCCGCAAGATGCAAGTTTAAAGAACAATCATAACAATCACGGAAACCTAGGAAATCACACAAAGTTTTTGGAATCGTGGAGACACTAGCACCCAAATCACACAAAGCATAACACTCATGATCTTTAATTTTAATTTTTATTGTAGGTTACCACTCATCATAAAGTTTTCTAGGGATAGAAACTTCCAAGTCAAGTTTTTCTTCATAAGATTGCATCAAAGCATCAACGATATGTTTAGTAAAAGCTTTATTTTGACTATAAGCATGAGGAGAATTTAGCACGGATTGCAACAAGGAAATACAATCTATCAAAGAGCAATTATCATAATTAAATTCCTTGAAATCCAAGATAGTGGGTTCATTGCTATTTAAAGTTTTAACCTCTTGAATCCCACTTTTAACAATTTTTGCATCAAGATCTAAAAACTCCGAATTTTTGGGACGCCTTCTAACTAAAGTTGACTCATCTTCAGTCCCATCATTATCAAGATTCATATTGAAAAACAAAGATTTAATAGGGGACACATCAATAACTTTTAGATCTTCATCTTTATTATCAAACTCTTCTGGTTTAGCAGCCATCTTATTAACTAGAGTGGCCTGCTTATCAGAAATTTGGGCAATTAATTTTTCATGATGAGCAAACTGAGATTTCAAACCATAAAATTCCTTAGACATATCATCGAGCTCTTTATTCATGAAAGCGATAAAACCTTTTTGTTCTTTAAGCTCGTTTCTAAAGAAATTATTATGCTCAAACTGCAAGGACATAAAACTTCTAATGTTGTTTTCGATTCCTTCCAACCTTCTAAGGTGAGGATCAACACCTTTTGGTAAAGCCATAAGGGCAACAAGCAACAAGAGGCAAGCGAAAAAGAGGCGAACGGAAAAGAGGGCGAATAAAACGGCAAGGGTGAAGTGGGGGAGAGGAAAACGAGAGGCAAATGGCAAATAATGTAATGCGGAGGATAAGAGTTGTGATGGGTACTTGGTATGTCTTGACTTGGCGTAGATCTCCCCGGCAACGGCGCCAGAAATCCTTCTTGCTACCTCTTGAGCACTGCGTTGGTTTTCCCTTGAAGAGGGAAGGGTGATGCAATAAAGAAGCATAAGTATTTCCCTCAGTTTTTGAGAACCAAGGTATCAATCCTGTAGGAGACCACGCGCGAGTCACCTCTTACCTACACAAACAAATAAGAAGCTCGCAACCAACGTGATAAAGGGTTTGTCAATCCCTTCACGGCCACTTGCAAGAGTGAGATCTGATAGAGATAATAATAATAATAATAATAATAATAATAATAATAATAATAATAATAATAATAATAATAATAATAATAAGGTAAATATTCTTGGTATTTTTATGATATAGATTGAAAGTAAAGATTGCAAAATAAAATAGATTTGAAACTTATATAACGGAAAATAGACCAGGGGACCATAGGTTTCACTAGTGGCTTCTCTCAAGATAGGATAAGTATTACGGTGGGTGAACAAATTACCGTCGAGAAATTGATAGAAAAGCGAATAATTATGAGAATATCTAGGCATGATCATGTATATAGGCATCACGTCCGTGACAAGTAGACCGACTCCTGTCTCCATCTACTACTATTACTCCACACATCGACCGCTATCCAGCATGCATCTAGAGTATTAAGTTCATAAGAACAGTGTAACGCCTTAAGCAAGATGACATGATGTAGAGGGATAAACTCATGCAATATGATATAAACCCCATCTTTTTATCCTCGATGGCAACAATACAATACGTGTCGTTTCCCCTACTGTCACTGGGATCAAGCACCGCAAGATTGAACCCAAAGCTAAGCACTTCTCCCATTGCAAGCAAGATCAATCTAGTAGGCCAAACCAAACTCATAATTCGAAGAGACTTGCAAAGATAAACCAATCATACATAAAAGCATTCATAGAAGAATCAAATATTGTTCATAGATAATCTGGATCATAAACCCACAATTCATCGGATCTCGACAAACACACCGCAAAAGAAGATTACATTGAATAGATCTCCAAGAGAATTTAGGAGAACTTTGTATTGGGATCCAAAGAGAGAGAATAAGCCATCTAACTACTAGCTATGGACCTGAAGGTCTGAAGTAAACTACTCACACATCACTGGACAGGCCATGGAGTTGATGTAGAGGCCCTCCATGATCAATGCCCCCTCCGTCGGAGCTCCGGAAAAGGCCCCAAGATGGGATCTCTTGGGTAAATAAGGTTGTGGCGGTGGAATTAGGTTTTCGTGGTGCTCCTGGATGTTTGCGGGGTATGTGGACTTATATAGGAGGAAGAAGTAGGTCGGTGGAGCAACAAGGGGCCCACGAGGGGGGAGGGCGCTCCTAGGGGGTAGGCGCACCCCTTGCCTCGTGGCCTCCTTGATTGTTTCTTGACGCCCACTCCAAGTGTCCTGGATCACGTTTGTTGAGAAAATCACGTTCCCGAAGGTTTCATTTCGTTTGTACTTCGTTTGGTATTCCTTTTCTGCGAAACACTAAAATAGGCAAAAAACAACAATTTGGGTTGGGCCTCCGGTTAATAGGTTAGTCCCAAAAATGATATAAAAGTGTAAAATAAAGCCCATTAACATCCAAAACAGATAATATAATAGCATGGAGCAATTAAAAATTATACATACATTGGAGACGTATTAATGACCAGCAGCCCTTGCCTACGGTAGCTCTTGGCTCTGCCTGCACTCGCGCAGGCGTTCGTCCAAGCGGTCGACACACTCGCGGTACATCTGGAGCGCGATCTCGAGCTCCAAGTTGGCTATTTCATCGGAGATCACCAGCTCGAGGATGTGACAGCCATGTTTCTCTACTTCACCCAGGTGGACACCTAGGCCAAGGAGGCGGTCGAGCCTATGGACCAATGCGTTGGCATCCAGCGGGCTGCGGACAAGGCGAATAGCATGGCGGGCATCCAGTGCAAGTACGGCACGGTCGGCCTTTGGTGCAAGTACAGCGCTGAGGGCCTCTGCCCACTCCTGGCGAGGAATGGGGGTACTGACGGGATGTGTACCCAGTTGCGACGCCATGTTGACAGCAGGAAAGCGCTGATGGATCCGCTCTTGCTGTGCGGCGCGTCGCGCCTCTCACTCTGCGGCACTCCAATGGTCTCGTCGTGCGGCGAGCCATAGCCTATCGGTGCGGACGAGCCTACCTTGCTCTGCGGCGCGCCATCGATCATGTTGTGCGACGAGCTGCAGCCTGTCGGCGCTGACATGCGTATCTTGATCTGCGGGGCTCAAGCGCCATGCGCCAAAGGTCTCCTCAACCCTGGCGATGACACACATCACGGCGTCATCCATCGCGTTGCCGGGGAGCGCCTCGGCCTCGACGAGCCGTGGCGCCTGCTCGTTTTCCTCGTCGATGAGGTTGATGGCAGAGGCGGCGCTTTGGTTGGTTGGCATGCTTGGAAAAGGTGGATGTGCTACAGGCTGCGCTTGTCACCTCCGTGCATCACGCACCGCCAAGGTTTTGCGCAATATCGCTGGGTGGCGGGAAACATGAGAGGAAATGGCGGGAAACGGCGGTGCGTTCATAAAACGCCACCAATTAATGGAAACTTAGCATAGAAGGAACATCGAGCTAGCATAAGATGTAGATGATGATCAAATGAACACGGACCACACTAGGGAACCCGTCGGTGATGAATTCATCAATCGAAAATGGTTGAATACTAGCAAGCGTTTGCCCACAACACACACGGCTTATTCCATCACAAACAGGTCGGATGGATCAACTATAGACCTTCTTTAATATGTGTTAAAAAACAAGGATCTCGAGGTTAAATTAACTCATGGGATGGGTCATATCGGTCATCTAATTTGACATCTATGACCCATCCTGTCAGTTAATTTAACATCAACACAACTTCCCATCCAGTCACCCATCTGATGGCTGCTCCAGCCTGAGCACACTTAACTTGAGTGTTCTCTTACATGAGCTACTAGTGGAACAACTAGTCCTTGCTGATATACGATGCCTCTTCGCATCCTTATAGTGTATCCGGATACCCGCTCGTCCCCCAATGGCCAATAGATGTTGTGTAGACAGAGCATATAACATACGTCTTAATAGAAGCAATCATCTGTGTTATTATCGGTCTTCGCACACATTTCTGATTACAGGCCTGTTTGCGGCGTATCACACACATCTTGATATATTGAATCGTTTATGTTCTCTTGTCTCAATGCAATCAGTTCATCCGAGTGAACCGCATGCCGTATATCGCACACACCTTGATCTGGCTGACCATTTATTTTGTGTTGCCTAATCACAAACAGTTCATCTGAGTGAACCGTATGCTGTATATCGCACACAGCTTCATCTGGCTGCCCGTTTCTTTTGTTCCTCCTCATCGCAAACAGTTAATTGAACTGAACCATGTGCCCTGCATCGCAGACGCAACTAAAATCCAAACCATGTTTGATGCATCCTCCATCACAAACGTTTTGCACCTTTTTGACGGTATTTTTACACCACCGTTTGTGATTATTGCATCACACACAATTTCGTCGAAGGGTCTATGATCGTAGTGTCGCATTAGCAGCATCCTGCAGTAGTGGTTGGTGACCAGTGCAAATAAATGCCGCAGCAAAACAAGTCCAGAACTGAAACCACTTTAGAAGAGCTCAAGAAACAATATCCTGGGTACCCATAATGCTGGCAAGATGCTTAGCAAGCTTATTAACTTTCTCTTGTTTGGCGCTTAAATCCTCCAGCGCTTGCTGTTGCACAAGAAAGTATGCATCTGAATTCTGCAGGGACTTCCTTAGTCCTTCGGCTTCTTGTCGCAGCACAGCTGACTGATGCCTTTCAACTTGTAGCTGAGACTGAAGAAGCCTAAGTGATTCAGGCAGCGAGTTCGAAGATCTTGTGCCAGTGGTACTGGCTAGTAACTCGAACACTACATCAACTCAAGACTGTGGGGTTTTCTCACTATCTACAAGATCATTTTTATCACCTTTCTTGGAGACCAACAGTGTTGTCTCGCTATCTGGAACCTTATCTGCATTACTTTCTCTACCATTGCATAGTGGGGTGCTCTTCTCCAATATTCTATTTGCATACTACAAGAGAAACAAGTGGACACATCACAGGTTTAGCATGTAGTATACGAAACTCATTTTGGTAAGCCGGTTCCGTAGTAAGGTGGACATGATAACAGCATGAAACAAACATATATCTATGTACTATGGTCACTGTATTGTCCATATCATTCTAGTTTATATTGCCAAATCAAGATAAAGACACAGTTCAACTCATATATTTTTAAGACATAGCATCATAGACAGAATATAAGTGCGAGAAACTACACAACATTGGCATCACATGAGAACATAACTGTTTATACAACTGAAACTGAAATCAACATAGAGGAAGAAGTTAGAACAACAATCCGTTTAAAGAAATAGGTTTAAAACATACCTGTTGCACCATTGGAGTTTCAGTTGGATCCTTAAAATTCGAAAGTAGTTGGTATGAGTAAATACGGTGATGCAATAACAAAGGAGTATGGACCATAGCTATGGAATCTGACCTGAGAACACTTGCTCTTCTGCTTTAAATGTGGAGTTGGGGTTTGCTGTGGTGGTCTTCGTGCTTTGGGCACTACAGTTGCTTTACAAACTGCTCATGTGGGGATACTCTGTGGTGGACATGGTGCTGTGTCAACTGGAAGTGGGTTACTATCCTCTGGGGTTGGTGTTAGATGGGTTATAGCTGGTTCTATGTCCAATGGTGTAAGTGTGCAATCTAGAAGAGCCTTGATTATGTGTGGTGGGGCTAGTTCATGGGCCAGTACAACCATGGTTCTATCTACATCGACGGGTAGTACCGTCTTTTGTGAAGAATGGGGTTTTGCTCCCTTAGATACTACCATCACCCCCTCCAATTCAAATGGCTAATAAACAAGAAAAGAAATTGAATGTGCAGACATTGCATGATAGACAGAAGTGGCAATTCACATATATGTTGTCTAACCAAACAGGACAGCATGACACAATTTCACATATATGGTGCGTAACTAAACAGGATAGCATGGCACAGTTTTAGATATATGACACATAACTTAACATGATATAATGGCATAATTCAACATGTGATGAGTATCTAAATAGGATGACATGACAAAACTATATGATGTCTTTCTAAAATAGGTTGGTATGAAATAATTCACATACATGTTGTCTAAGTATACAGGATGGCATGATATAATTGACATAATTGATTCATATACTAAGCAACTGGCACTCGCATGTATGATCTCTAAACTAAGCAGATGGAATTCAATATTGTGCATATGATGTCTAAACTAAGCAATGCAAGGCACCATATGATTGATATGAGAAATATAAACATTGCAACTTAGAGCATACACCTCCGGTAGGATATAGGACTGGCCATCTATCTTTGAATCCTGCTCTGAGGAGCTACCTGTAACCATCGAGATATATGCTTCAACAGGTACCATTTCCTGCTCTGAAGACCCTGTTTTGACTCCTGATTTTTCCATAACCGGCTCGAATGGCTGATACACATGAAGAGTATTTCAATATACACAGATTTTCGACAAATGGAATACGTAATGAAAAATATGGCACGAGATAATTCACATATATGATGCGTGGCTACATGGCGGTGCTTAATTCACATATATGATAAGTGGTTGAAAAACATGGCATTGCATAATTCACATATCTGATATAGAAAGCAAACAGCAGGCATTCACACAAAGCATGTCTAATCTAAGCAGATGGCATGGCAATGCAAGACACCATATGCATGATATGAGCAATATAACCCTGC
>NC_041382.1:296446907-296455567 GCF_002162155.2 Triticum dicoccoides | reverse complement strand
CATCGACAGGTAGCACTAACTACTCAGAAGACCATGTTTTCACTCCAGATTTTCCCATGACCGACTCAAATGGCTAATGCACAGGAAGAGTAGATGAATTTATAAACATTGTTGACAAATGGAATACATTATGAAAAAAAATTGGCACGATACAATTCACATATACGATGACTGACTAAACAGGATGGCATTGCATGATTCATGTATGTGATGCCTGGCTAATGAAGATGGCATTGCATAATTCCCATATATGATATAGAAACCAAACAGGTGGCATTCACACAAAGCAAATCTAAACTAAGCTAATGAGATATAAGATGTATAATGTCAGTAATGCGAGGCGCCATATGCATGATATGACCAACATCAGCATGCCAGGTTAGAGAAAACACCTCGGGTGGTAAATAGGAGTTGTCGGCTCCCTCTGAATCCCCATCTGAACAGTTATCTTCCTCTGGAATACAATCTAGAATGGCGGGAGGGGGGCCCCACTTCGCCCACCATGGAGCGGCGTCTACATGACATTATAGTCCTACGAAACGGTGTTTGCTTTTTCTCTACATGTTCAGTATGATTGTGTACAATAACCGACATGCATAATAACAAAACATAGTCAGATTATGTAAGGCCTAACGGGTGCATGCAGAAATCAAGACTGATGGTAGCAAACAAGTGGATAGATCAAAAACTAATGATAGCAGGTAGATTATAGCTTCAGTTTAAAAATATAGACAATAGATCATCTACTGTTTGTTGCCAACCCAACATGAACCACATAGAAGACCCCGGATGAACCAGATAGTAGAGTGATACTATTCATTGCTGCCTCGATATGTGCCCACTGGAATTTTAAAACTTAATTTTGAACGATAAAGTAGCAGGTAATAATATCCGATGTATAACGTAAGCAAACACGAAAGAGTGTGACCTCTCTTCCAGAACTGTGTAGTCCTCACGTTAATCTGCTCAGTCGGTGATGGTAATGCAGCTGGCGTGGCTGCCGGCAATGGGGAACATGATCTGAGGCAGTGAAAGAAAGTCTGCATGGGGAATCTTTGTTGCAGTGAACGCTTTCATCGATGGTGCACCTCAGGCGGAGTGGATGACGGCACGGCAGGAGCAGGACATAACACACAGAGTTTTCTTTGGCGCCTATCTGAAAATGAAGTAAATCTATAAGGGCTCCTTAGAATTGGAGGATTCTATAAATGCAGGGATAGGAAAAACACGGGAATAGGATAGGAATGCACATGCAAAACCGAGCATTTGAAAACATAGGATTTCTGTCAACCTGGGTGTTTGGTTCACATGAATTGGAAGAATAGAGGAATGGAGAAACATGGTCAAATTAAAGTCAAACCACGTGAAAATGAAAAAAATAAGAATCTTATTATGCCAGTAATGCAATTAGTCCTGTTCTTCATGCATATTAATTTGAAAAGGACGTCCAAGTGGATATTAAAATTCCTACGTTTTTTCTTCAAAAGAGACACCAAAGGAAAAAATCCTCCAGTTTTTCTTTGCTCCACTCCTTCTAACCAAATGCATGAATAGTAGTACCATAGTAGTTCCATAGCAAGGTATCCCAGAGGGATCGAGATGAATGCAGAGTAACAAAGTGATGCGACGAGTGTACAACCTCTTTGGCATAGCCTTGTCGACCTCAACATCATTGGGTTGGATGTGGAGGATAGTTGTGACCCCTACGTTGCTGCTGACTTTTGGTGTAGGGGCTCACCGCCTCTCATGGCCTCGTTCCCGGCAAGATCCATCTGTCCCCGACGCCCTTGCCCGGATCCAGCCGTTCCCGCCGCCTAGTCCCTGCTGCGAGGGCCACACCAACCACAAGGCATTGCCGGGACCGTCTCGACCGGCCTCCGTTCGAGCGCCGCCGCCGGGATCCGCTCCCCTGCCTTGCCCGCTCGTCCTAGACGCATTGACCGCGCGCTCATCCATCGCCTAGCCGGGCCGCTGCCAATGCCCAGACTGCTTCCCCAAGATCCGGCCTCCTCCAGTCCTACACCGAACGGGCCATGGCCCATGGGTGAGCAGACCCCCTTCCAGTCCCTTGTGCATGTTGGGCCAGATCTAAGTTTCGGCCCGTGTCATGTTTTTTTCGTCTGGACGGATTTAGTATTTATTCCAGAGAACGCAGTTTTACAGAAAAGACCCCCATGTTCATACATTTAATTTCTCACAAACTATGCATCTTTTGTAAAAACTTCATATATGAAAAATGCTTAGAAATATGTGTAGATAAATATTATCCAACTTTCATGCTTGTTTAAAATGTTTAAAATGTTGTTTGATTAAATTTGCTCAAATACCATGTTAAAATGTTTTATTTCATAACTAAATAACCATAGCTCCATTTTAAACAAACTTTATATGTAAATGGGGTAGAAAAATGCATAGTTTAACATGATGTACATACTTTGCATGTTTAACAACTCTTAAATTAGGTTTAGGGCAGAACAGTAGCTAGTTCAAAATATGCATATGAGGAGTTACCGAAATTGCTGTTTGTTGTTCCATCCTCATTTAAACTTCCCTAGATAGGTAGTTTTCATATGCTTCACCCCTCGCCATGTTTAATAACATTTAATATTGTTGGGTACATAAGCGAGAGAGAACTAAATAATAAATGTGGTGTTTCGTCAATATGCAACTCGTTGCATATTGAGCTCCACTTAATTTGTAGTGTTGTTTGTTGCACTTTGCCATGCCATGCCTCATTAAATCGGACATGCATCATACTTGGTTGTGCATCATGCCATGTTTATGTGATGGTTTTTTACCATGTTCTTTGCTTCTTTCCGGTGTTGCTTCTTCGGGTTAGTTCCGATAATGTCGCGTTTTTGAGGATTCGTTCGACTTCGTCCGTTTGTCTTCTTCATGGATTCATTCTTCTTCCTTGCGGGATTGCAGGAAAGATGACCATACCCTCGAAATCACTTCTATCTTTACTTGCTAGTTGTTCAGTCTATCGTTATGTCACGCTACCTACCACTTGTTATATCATGCCTCCCATGTTTACCATGTCAAGTGTCTAACCCACCTTCCTAGCAAACCGTTGTTTGGCTATGTTACCACTTTTGCTCAGCCCCTCTTATAGCGTTGCTAGTTGCAGGTGAAGTTGAAGTTTGTTCCTTGTTAAAACATTGATATGTTAGGATATCGCAATATCTCTTATTTTAATTAATGCATCTATATACTTGGTAAAGGTGGAAGGCTCGATCCTATGCCTGGTGTTTTGTTCCACTCTTGCTTCCCTAGTTTCCGTCATACCAGTGTTATGTTCCTTGATTTTGTGTTCCTTACGCGGTTGGGTATTATGGTAAACCCTTGACGGTTCGTCTTGAATAAAACTCCTCCGCCAAGGCCCAACCTTGATGTTAACATTTGCCACCTAAGCCTTTACCCTTGGGTTCCGTGGACTCAAGGGTCATCTTTATTTTAAACCCCTGGGCCAGTGCTCCTCTGAGTGTTGATCCAACCTGTCAACCGCCGGTGGCCACCAGGGGAAACTCTGGGCTGGCCTGCCGGAAGTTTGGACAATCTGATGTGCCCTGAGAACGAGATATGTGCAGCTCCTATCGGGATTTGTCGGCACAGTCGGGCGGCTTTGCTGGTTTTGTTTTACCATTGTCGAAATGTCTTGTAACCGGGATTCCGATACTGATCGGGTCTTCTGGGCAGAAGGAATATCCCTCGTTGACCATGAGAGCTTGTGATGGGCTAAGTTGGGACACCCCTGCAGGGTATAAACTTTCAAGAGCCATGCCCACGGTTATGTTAATATCCGGTTGTAGAGAACTTGACACTTGACTTAATTAAAATGCATCAACCGCGTGTGTAGCCGTGATGGTCTCTTCTCGGTGGAGTTTGGGAAGTGAACATAGACTTGTGTTATGCTTGAACGTAAGTAGTTTGAGGATCACTTCATGATCACTTCTACCTTCTTGACCGTTGCGTTGCTTCTCTTCTCGCTCTTATTTGCGTATGTTAGCCACCATATATGCTTAGTGCTTGCTGCAGATCCACCTCACTACCTTCCCCTATCTATAAGCTTAAATAGTCTTGATCTCGCGGGTGTGAGATTGCTGAGTCCTCGCGACTCACATATACTTCCAAACAGTTGCAGGTGCCTATGATGCTAGTGGAGGTGATGCTACCAAACTTACGTGGGAGTTCGATGAGGATCTGGGTCGTTACTACGTTTTGTTTCCTGACGATCAATAGTGGGGCCCAGTTGGGACGATCGGGGATCTAGCATTTGGGGTTGTCTTCCTTTATTTTGACCGTAGTCGATCTTTGAGTGTATATGGATGATGTATGAATTATTTATGTATTGTGTGAAGTGGCGATTGTAAGCCAACTCTTTATCCCTTTCTTATTCAGTACATGAGATTGTGTGAAGATCACCCCTCTTGCGACAAACCTACCATGCGGCTATGCCTGTAAGTCATGCCCCAACACGTGGGACATATAGCCGCATTGTGGGTGTTACAAGTTGGTATCAGAGCCATCCCCGACTTAGGAGCCCCCTGCTTGATCGAATCGCTGATGTTGTTGTGTCTAGAACAAAATGTTTTGAGTCTTAGGATTATATATATCGGAGAGTAGGATTCTTTTTACTCCTAGACCCTTTGTTGCTCTGGTGACGCCTCCTGACGTAGAAGTTTTGACTTTCCTCTCCTCAAATTTCACGATTTTTTAGGATCACGTGGGTATCTTGGAATCTTTCCGATAGTCTTGTGACGAGAACATTGTTCTTGGTGCCTCCTGAAATTTAGGGCTTGTGGCAGTGTCCCGGGGAGTTGAGCTCCGAGGTGTTGTCGTCACAATTTTATCATTGCAGTTCTGGAATACCTAAGTTCGCCGACATCGAAAATCTCTTTTATGCAGTTGTTGGTGAGATAACCTCGACGCCACCCAGTTCTGGGGCGGGAGTTCCGGAGTATTGCCATAACTCGTATAACGGATGCTTTTCGAAGGTTGAGGTACATGATTTCCGAAGGTTTCTTGGTTATGTGTTGAAGGATGGATACAACTGGATGTAGGGTTTGTTTAGTTTGCGTGAGATATTATGCTTCCCCTGTATCCCCAACACCTGATTGCATAACAAGAATGATTCGGCAGTTTATAAGTGGGAATTAAAGTATCTCATAGGATATCTTTCCAACTGACACAAGATACGATTTGTGATCTATCATATGTTTGTTTTCGGCTTATTCTGCAAGCCAATACTTTGTTTTGTTTTGATTTCTAGTATTCGAGTTGCTTCATTGTCAAGTGTGGATTCCATACCTTTTTTTCGAAGCGGTGTTCTCATATTTATATGGAAGTGCTAATCCTTTCGATCATCAAGATTGTCATGTTAATTCTTTTCTAGCCAGCGTGTTTCTCTTCAGTGGATCCAATCATTTTCAACATCCGCAAAATCAATTCTAAGTTCTCTCAACGGTGTTTGTTTCATCCGTCCCCAAGTTGCCATTGTTTTCCCACCTTCCCACCCTTTTTCTTCAAGGACTCATATTTCTCAATCAATTATCCATCCTATGCATGTGAAGTCTCTTCATTCTTTTCTTTCAATGTTCTTACCCGGTGATTCTCATGAAGATGCTAAGGAAGCTGCATGCTCATTATTCTTCATTCTTTTCTTCTCCGGTGGATTTAATTCAAGCTTTATTGACCATATCCTTTCCTTAGTTCAAATGCTTTCTCATTCCGTTGCACCAATTAATTATTCACCTCAAGATATTCAGTTGTTCTGTAGTGCCGAAGATATCTCAGAAGATTTGTGTCTCCACTATCAATCTGTTCAAGCTATTTTGAGAATGTTATCTCATTCGAGCCATTTAAATCAACCGGTGCAATCTCCCTTTCAAGTAATCGTTCGAAGGTGTTTCTTTTGAGTGGGCCCATAACCCACAGGTCTTCTCCCAGGATCTTACCTGGCTCTTCTAGTTTTCTGGAGGTATTCTCAAATTCTTTTCGAAGTTGATATAAGAATGAATTATCATCAGTCATATTTCTATCTCCAAGATGTTTCAAATTCTTTTCATCATTGGTTCAACCTTTCTAATTTTTATTCCGGAGTTCCTCAACAAATTCATGGTGGTTCTCACCATCATTCTCAACATTTGAAGACCGAAGAAGAGTTTTTCCTCCAAATCTTATCCGTTCTCTCAAAGATGTGTGGTTCAACCTTGATGCCATCTTCTCATAATTATTTTCGATTGTGAGAATTCTTTCCTCCCATCTGAAGCAATTCAGGAGTCTTTTCGGTTTGATTCTTTGGAGCCCATCATCTCAGGATTATTCATTCTCAGCTTTCAGCTCTCGTTCTCTAAATCGTACTGGTGCATTGTTCAAGTATTGTCTAATCAGCTCGTAATCTCTTCGTTCTCATGTATCTAAATTCCCTCAAGTATCTTCATTCGTTTTCCAATTCTTCCCGGTGAATTGTGTCTTTGCTACATTCATTTTCCATTCTTACGGTGGTTCATTCAAGATTTCTCTTCCTTCGTTATCATATCAATTCATTTGTTGTTTCCAAATCCTACCGGTGGTTCGTTGAAGACATTACCAAGTTGGTGCTATATCTATCTTAATCCTTTTCTACGAGAATAAGTAGTATGCCAGATTCGTTGCTTGTCATCAATTTAAATTGGTGAAGGTTAAGCACAATGTAATTCTTATTCTCGTTTCATCCTTTTTTCCGGAGTTCTTCATGGAGGCTCTACATGGTGTTTCGTCAAGGATTCCTTTCATTCTTCAATTGTTCCCCCAGATTTCTCTCAAAGTTAAGATCCACCAAGCTTTACTCTAAAAATAAACATGGTGCTCAACACATGTCTTGTTTTGGGGAGTTAAAGCATTCTTCATCTTGCATTCCGAAGTGCAATTCTTTCTATCTTCTGTTTTGAGGTGGTGCTATGTCATTTTGACAGTTTCCTTCATGTTTCATGATTGACAAGTTGTCAGGAATGAGGTATCTTAAATCCATCAATCTCTTCATTAGAGTTACCTTGGGTTATATTTCACCTAAAGCTTTCCCTAAGGATTGTTGCTATTTATGGTGCTCATAAATGACCAACGAATAGCTTCTATTCGTTCATTCCGGAAGCATTGTGATGTTGCACTCTTCGACCGTCATCTCGTTTTTTTGTCAAAGATCATGTTCTTTCCTTTGCTTATTCATTCAATCGGAGTGTCGTGCCCTCTTTTCAAGCTCTTCCCATTCCGTCAAGTTTGCCTACCTTTTCAACAGTAGTGTTGTCTGAAATCTTTCTTACCCATTGTGCCATTCTTTCAATAGTTCCGGAGGCAGTCTGTTGTTGACTTCATCAAGTATCCTCTCATCTTGTCAAGTTCTTGTTCAATTCCTTCCATTTACAGTCGGTGTGCTGCCCAAATTATATCATTCTTATTCCTTCTCTATCTTGTTTAACCGGAGTGTTGTGTCTATCATTCCTCTTCTAACCGGAGTCTCATACAAGTGCTTTCTTTTGCCAAGTGTATATTGTATGCTTTCCAATTCCAATCGGAGTGTTGTTGTAATTGATCTTTATCGTTCCTTGTACATCTCGTTTCATCCGGAGTGCTTGCATGGACTTCCTGTCCATTGCAACCCTTTTCTTATGTCGTTCAACCTACTAGGGTCTAGTAATGTTCCTTGTTCCTCTTTTCTAACGGAGTGTTTTCAACTTTGTTCATCTTCGTTGTATTCTTTCTTTCATTTTGTTCAACCTCATAAGGTCCATGGTTTCACTCCTTTGTCCAAGAAGCAACTTATTTTTACCTCTTCTCTTCCTCTTCCGTTTCCCCTGGTGCCGTCCTAGATCTCGGGACGAGATCCTCTTGTAGTGGTGGAGTGTTGTAACGCCCCAAGACCGATGCACCAGGTGTATTCCAGTTATTCGCGGTTGTTGCCTTGTCATTCGCTTGCGTGTGGCATCTTGCCATGTCATCATCCGCATTGCATTTGCATGTTTTGAAAACCTGCATCCGTACAGATCTCCCAGTTCTTTCTGTTGTCCGTTCTGAGCCCAGACACACTTGCACGCGCCCGTGGCACCTCCAAAATGTTATTTTATAAGTGGCTGGGAAATGTTCTCAGAATGGGATGAAAGTTGGCGTGCGGTCTTATTATAGTGTAGATAGAAAGCCTGTCAAGTTTCATCACATTCGGAGTTCGTTTGATAGTCCAACAGTTAAACATATAGTGGCACTATAGCCGGTTACGTCGGACGTTTTCGGTCTCCGGAAAATGCTACAGGATCTCTCTCTCTCTCTCTCTTCTCTCCTGCAACCCTCCGCCTTCTACACAATCACAATCAACCCACCTATGGCCCAGCCCCCCTCCTCCGCTCAGTGCCGCACCAAACCCCCCTAACCCTAGCCACCTACCCTATATAAACAAACCCTAGTCTATTTTTGGACAAACCTAGCTCTTCCCCTACCTTTAGACCCCTTCACCTCGGATCCGCCGCCACCAGCCGCAGCCAACCCCCTTCTCCTCGAAATCCGGCGCCGTCCTCCGCTCCATTCGCCGTGCCACCACCTGACCATCGCTCCTGTCCAACTGGGGCGTGCCACATCATCCCTTGTCTCCCCACTTTGCCGCAGCCCGCACAAGCCCGCGCGCAGCCCAC
>NC_041382.1:296415125-296446684 GCF_002162155.2 Triticum dicoccoides | reverse complement strand
CCTGCTTGATCGAATAGTTGACATTGTTTAGTCTAGAAAAAAATGTTTTGAGTATTAGGATTATATATATATCGGAGAGTAGGATTATTTTTACTCCTAGTCCCTTCGTCGCTCTGGTGAGGCCTCCTGACATAGAAGTTTTGACTTTCCTCTCCTCAAATTTCACAATTTTTTTTAGGATCATGCGGGTATCTTGGAATCTTTCCGATAGTCTTGTGACGAGAACATTGTTCTTGGTGCCTCCTGACATTTAGGGGTTGCGGCACTGTCTCGGGGAGTTGAGCTCCAAGGTGTTGTCGTCACAATTTTATCGTTCAGTTCTGGAATACCTGAGTTCGCCGATATCGAAAATCTCTTTTATGCAGTTGTTGGTTAGATAACCTCGACGCCACCCAGTACTTGAGCGGGAGTTTGGGAGTACTGCCATAACTCATATAACGGATGCTTTTCGAAGGTTGAGGTACATGATTTCCAAAGGTTTCTTCATTATGTGTTGAAGGATGGATACAGCTGGATGTAGGTTTTGTTTAGTTTGGGTGAGATATTATGCGTCCCCTGTATCCCCAACACCTGATTGCATAACCAGAAAGTTTCGGGAGTTTATAAGTGGGAATTCAAGTACCTCTTAGGATATCTTTCCAACGGACACATGATACGATTTGGGATCTATCATATGTTTGTTTCCGGCTTATTCTGCAAGCCAATACTTTGTTTTGTTTTGATTTGTGGTATTCAAGTTGCTTCATTGTCAAGTGTGGATTCCATACCTTTTTTTTCAAGTGGTGTTCTCATATTTCTATGGAAGTGCTAATCCTTTCGACTATCAAGATTGTCATGTTAATTCTTTTCAAACCGGCGTGTTTCTCTTCGGTGGATCCAATCATTTTCAACATCCGCAAAATCAATTCTAAGTTCTCTAAATGGTGTTTGTTTCATCCGTCCCCAAGTTGCCTTTATTTTCTCGCCCTCCCTCCCTTTTTCTTCAAGGACTCATAT
The DNA here is from genome assembly GCF_002162155.2 of Triticum dicoccoides. Lineage (NCBI taxonomy): Eukaryota > Viridiplantae > Streptophyta > Magnoliopsida > Poales > Poaceae > Triticum > Triticum dicoccoides. The sequence goes on along the minus strand of NC_041382.1, from coordinate 296,445,688 downwards.
TTCTCAATCAAGTATCCAGCTTATGCATGTGAAGTCTCTTCAATCTTTTCTTTCAATATCCTTACCCGATGATTCTCATGAAGATGCTAAGGAAGCTCCAAGATCATTATTCTTCATTCTTTTCATCTCCGGTGGATTTAATTCAAGCTTTATCGACCATATCCTTTCCTCGGTTCAAATGCTTTCTCATTCCGGTGCACCAATTAATTATTCACCTCAAGCTATTCAGTTGTTCTCTAGTGCCGAAGATATCTCAGAAGATTTGTGTCTCCACTATCAATCCGTTCAAGCTATTTTGAGGATGTTATCTCATTCAAGCCATTTAAATCAACCGGTGCAATCTCCCTTTCAAGTAATCGTTCGAAAGTATTTCTTTTGAGTGGGCCGATAACCCACAGGTATTTTCCCAGGATCTTACCCGACTCTTGTAGTTTTCCGGAGGTATTCTCAAATTCTTTTTGAAGTTGACGTAACAATGAATTATCATCAATCATATTTCTTTCTCCAAGATCTTTCAATTTTTTTCATCATTGGTTCAACCTTTCTAATTTTCATTCCGGAGTGCCTCAACAAATTCATGGTGGTTCTCATCATCATTCTCAACATTTGAAGACGAAGAAGAATTTTTCCTGCAAATCTTATCCATTCTCTCAAAGATGCATGGTTCAAGCTTGATGCCATCCTCTCATAATTATTTTCGATTGTAAGAATTCTTTTTTCCCATCTGAAGCAATCAGGAGTCTATTCAGTTTGATTCTCCGGAGCCCATCATCTCAGAATTTTTCAGTCTCAGCTTTCAGCTCTCGTTCTGTAAAACATACTGGTGCATCGTTCAAGTATTCTCTAATCATCTAGTAATCTCTTCATTCTCATGTATCTAAATTCCCTCAAGTATCTTCATTCATTTTCCAATTCTTCCCGGTGAGTTGTGTCTTTACTACTTTCATTTTCAATTCTTATGGTGGTTCATTCAAGAATTCTCTTCTTTCGTTATCATATCAATTCATTCATTGCTTCCAAATCCTACCGGTGGTTCGTTGAAGACCTTCCCAAGTTGGTGCTATATCTACTTTAATCCTTTTCTACGAGAATAAGTAGTATGCCAAATCCGTTGCTTATCATAAATTTATTTGGTGAAGGTTAAGCACAATGTAATTGTTATTCTTGTTTAATCTAGTAAATTCAATTCCTTATTCCGAAGGCTCATCAAATTCGCGGTTTCAATTGTTTCATCTTTTCTTTTCCCAGAGTTCCAAGCTCTCATCATCACGAAGATCCACCTAAATCATTGCAAGGTTTCACCTTGTGTTTTCAACTTCTCTTTCTTTTCATCATACTTTTTTTACCAGAGTTCTTCATGGAGGCTCTACATGGTGGTTCGTCAAGGATTCCTTTCATTCTTCAATTGTTCCCCCATATTTCTCTCAAAGTTAAGATCCACCAAGCTTTACTCTAAAAGTAAGCATGGTGCTCAACACATGTCTTGTTTTGGGGAGTTCTAGCATTCTTCATCTTGCATTCCGAAGTGCAATTCCTTATATCTTATCTTTTGAGGTGGTGTTATGTCATTTTGACAGTTTCCTTCATGTTTCATGATTGACAAGTTGTTAGGAATGAGGTATCTTAAATCCATCAATCTCTTCATTATAGTTACCTTGGGTTATATTTCACCTAAAGATTTCCCTAAGGATTGTTTCTATTGATGGTGCTCATAAATGACCAAGTTCTTCAATTATCCTCCCGGTGAATTCTCGTCTCCTTGTTCATATCAATCCAATCTATTGTTTTTCAATAGTGGCAGAATTTCACCTCAAGATTTTGAGATGTTTTCCATAAGCCCACAACAACCTTTTTCTTTTGTTGTTTATTTTCAACAACTACATTCAATCCTTCTTTCTAAGGATGCTTTCTAATTCATTGGTAGTAGAAGTTATCATTTTCTTATACTTTCTTTCTTCCCAATGATTTAGCTTCTATTCGTTCATTCCGGAAGCATTGTGGTGTTGCACTCTTCGACCATCATCTCGTTTTTTTGTCAAAGATCATGTTCTTTCCTTTGCTTATTCATTCAATCGGAGTGTCGTGTCCTCTTTTCAAGCACTTCCCATTCCGTCAAGTTTGCCTACATTCTCAACTGGAGTGCTGTCTGAAATCTTTCTTACCCATTGTGCCATTCTTTCAATAGTTCCAGAGGCAGTCTGTTGTTGACTTCATCAAGTATCCTCTCATCTTGTCAACTTCTTGTTCAATTCCTGCCATATACAGTCGGTGTGCTGCCCAAATTATATCATTCTTATTCCTTCTCTATCTTGTTTAATCGGAGTGTTGTGTCTATCATTCCTCTTCTAACCGGAGTCTCATCCAAGTGCTTTCTTTTGCCAAGTGCATATTCTATGCTTTCCAATTCCAACCGGAGTGTTGTCGTAATTGATCTTTATCGTTCCTTGTACATCTCGTTTCATCTGGAGTGCTTGCATGGACTTCCTATCCATTGCAACCCTTTTCTTATGTCATTCAACCTACTAGGTTCTAGTAATGTTCCTTGTTCCTCTTTTCTAACGGAGTGTTTTCAACTTTGTTCATCTTCGTTGTATTCTTTCTTTCAATTTGTTCAACCTCTCAAGGTCCATGGTTTCACTCGTTTGTCCAAGAAGCAACTTAGTTTTACCTCTTCTCTTCCTCTTATGTTTCCCCTGGTGCCATCCTAGATCTCGGGACGAGATCCTCTTGTAGTGGTGGAGTGTTATAACGCCCCGAGACCGATGCGCCAGGTGTATTCCAGTTATTCGTTGTTGTTGCCTTGTCATTCGCTTGCGTGTGGCATCTTGCCATGTCATCATCCACATTGCATCTGTGTGTTTTCAAAACTTGCATCCGTACGGATCTCCAAGTTCTTTATGTTGTCCGCTCTAAGCCCAGACACACTTGCACGTGCCCGCGGCACCTCTGATTTGTTATTTTATAAGTGGCCATAAAATGTTCTCGGAATGGGATGAGAGTTGGTGTGCGGTCTTATTATAGTGTAGATAGAACGCCTGTCAAGTTTCATCACATGCAGAGTTCATTTGATAGCCCAACAGTTAAACCTATAGTGGCACTATAGCCGGTCACGTCGGACGTTTTCGATCTCCGGAAACTGTTGCAGGGTCTCTCTCTCTCTCTCCTCTCCCGCAACCCTCGGCCTTCTACACAGTCGCAATCAACCCACCTATGGCCCAGCCCCCTCCATCCTCCGCTCAGTGTCGCACCATTGAGATCGTACGGTCAAAAACGGCCTCAAACCCCCCTAACCCTAGCCACCTACCCTATATAAACAAACCCTAGTCCATTTTTGGACAAACCTAGCTCTTCCCCTACCTCTAGACCCCTTCTCCTCGGATCCGCCGCCACCAGCCGCAGCCAACCCCCTTCTCCTCGAAATCCGGCACCGTCCTCCCCTCCAACGCCACTTGGCGCCGCTCCATTCGCCACGCCGCCACCTGAGCATCGCTCGTGTCCAACTGGGGCGTGCCACATCGTCCCTTGTCTCCCCACTTTGTCACAGCCCGCACGAGCCTGCGCGCAGCCCACACGAGCCCATCAGAGCCCGATTGCATCCCCCCCCCAGCTCCATATCGGGAGAGGAGCTCCCGATCCAGAGCCATCCCAGACTTAGAAGCCCCCTGCTTGATCGAATCATTGACGTTGTTGAGTCTAGAACAAAATGTTTTGAGTCTTTGGATTATATACATCAGAGAGTAGGATTCTTTATACTCCTAGTCCCTTCGTCGCTCTGGTGAGGCCTCCTGACGTAGAAGTTTTGACTTTCCTGTCCCCAAATTTCATGATTTTTTTAGGATCATGCGGGTATCTTGGAATCTTTCCAATAGTCTTGTGACGAGAACATTGTTCTTGGTGCCTCCTGACATTTAGGGGTTGTGGCAGTGTCCCGGGGAGGTTAGCTCCAATGTGTTGTCGTCACAATTTTATCGTTGCAGTTATGGAATACCTGAGTTTGCTGACATCGAAAATCTCTTTTATGCAGTTGTTGGTGAGATAACCTCAACGCCACCCAGTACTGGGGCGGGAGTTCGGGAGTATTGCCATAACTCATATAATGGATGATTTTTGAAGGTTGAGGTACATGATTTCTAAAGGTTTCTTGGTTATGTGTTGATGGATGGATACAGCTGGATGTAGGGTTTGTTTAGTTTGGGTGAGATATTATGCTTCCCCTGTATCCCCAACACCTGATTGCATAACCAAAAAGTTTTGGGAGTTTATAAGTGGGAATTCAAGTATCTCGTAGGATATCTTTCCAACAGACACATGATACGATCTGGGATCTATCATATGTTTGTTTCTGGCTTATTCTGCAAGCCAATACTTTGTTTTGTTTTGATTTGTGGTATTCGAGTTGCTTCATTGTCTAATGTGGATTCCATACCTTTTTTTTCAAGCGGTGTTCTTATATTTCTATGGAAGTGCTAATCCTTTCGATCATCAAGATTGTCATGTTAATTCTTTTCTAACCACCGTGTTTCTCTTCAGTGGATCCAATCATTTTCAACATCCAGAAAATCAATTCTAAGTTCTCTCAACGGTGTTTGTTTCATCCGTCCCCAAGTTGCCTTTGTTTTCCCGCCCTCCCACCCTTTTTCTTCAAGGACTCATATTCTCAATCAAGTATCCATTTATGCATGTGAAGTCTCTTCATTCTTTTCTTTCAATGTTCTTACCCGATGATTCTCAAGAAGATGCTAAGGAAGCTGCAATCTCATTATTCTTCATTCTTTTCTTCTCCGGCGGATTTAATTCAAGCTTTATCGACCATATCCTTTCCTCGGTTCAAATGCTTTCTCATTCTGTGCACCAATTAATTATTCACCTCAAGCTATTAAGTTGTTCTATAGTGCCGAAGATATCTCAGAAGATTTGTGTCTCCACTATCAATCCGTTCAAGCTATTTTGAGGATGTTATCTCATTCAAGCCATTTAAATCAACCGGTGCAATCTCCCTTTCAAGTAATCATTCGAAGGTGCTTCTTTTGAGTGGGCCGATAACCCACAGGTCTTTTCCTAGGATCTTACCTAACTCTTCTAGTTTTCCGGAGGTATTCTCAAATTCTTTTCGAAGTTGATGTAAGAATGAATTATCATCAGTCATATTTCTTTCTCCAAGATCTTTCAAATTATTTTCATCGTTGGTTCAACCTTTCTAATTTTCATTCCGGAGTGCCTCAACAAATTCATGGTGGTTCTCATCATCATTCTCAACATTTGAAGACCGAAGAAGAGTTTTTCCTCCAAATCTTATCCGTTCTCTCAAAGATGTGTGGTTCAAGCTTGATGCCATCCTCTCATAATTATTTTCGATTGTGAGAATACTTTTCTCCCATCTGAAGCAATTCAGGAGTCTTTTCAGTTTGATTCTCCGTAGCCCATCATCTCAGAATTATTCATTCTCAGCTTTTAGCTCTCCTTCTCTAAATCATATTGGTGCATTGTTCAAGTGTTCTCTAATCAGCTCGTGATCTCTTCGTTCTCATGTATCTAAATTCCCTCAAGTATCTTCATTTGTTTTCCAATTCTTCTCGGTGAATTGTTTCTTTGCTACTTTCATTTTCAATTCTTACGTAGGTTCATTCAAGATTTCTCTTCCTTCGTTATCATATCAATCCATTCGTTGTTTCCAAATCCTACATGTGGTTCGTTGAAGACCTTCCCAAGTTGGTGCTATATCTATCTTAATCCTTTTCTACAAGAATAAGTAGTATGCCAAATCTGTTGCTTATCATCAATTTAAATTGGTGAAGATTAAGCACAATGTAATTCGTATTCTCGTTTCATCGAGTAAATTCAATTCCTTATTCCGGAGGTTCATCAAATTCTGGGTTTCAATTGTTTCATCTTTTCTCTTCCCGGAGTTCCAAGCTCTCATCACCACGAAGATCCACCTAAATCATCGCAAGGCTTCACCTTGTGTTTTCAAGTTCTCTTTCTTTTTATCATCCTTTTTTCCGGAGTTCTTCATGGAGGCTCTACATGGTGTTTCGTCAAGGATTCCTTTCATTCTTCAATTGTTCCCCTAGATTTCTCTCAAAGTTAAGATCCACCAAGCTTTACTCTAAAAATAAACATGTTGCTCAACACATGTCTTGTCTTGGGGAGTTCAAGAATTCTTCATCTTGCATTCCGAAGTGCAATTCTTTCTATCTTATCTTTTGAGGTGGTGTTATGTCATTTTGATAGTTTCCTTCATGTTTCATGATTGACAAGTTGTCAGGAATGAGGTATCTTAAATCCATCAATCTCTTCATTAGAGTTACCTTGGGTTATATTTCACCTAAAGCTTTCCCTAAGGATTGTTTCTATTTATGGTGCTCATAAATGACCCAAGTTCTTCAATTATCCTCCCGGTGAATTCTCGTCTCCTTGTTCATATCAATCTAATCTACTGTTTTTCGTTAGTGGGAGAATTTCACCTCAAGATTTAGAGTTGTGTTCCATAAGCCCACAACAACCTTTTTCTTTTGTTGTTTAATTTTCAACAACTCCATTCAATCCTTCTTTCTAAGGATGATTTCCAATTCGTTGGTGGTAGAAGTTATCATTTTCTTCTACTTTCTTTCTTCCCAATAATTTAGCTTCTATTCGTTTGTTCCGAAAGCATTGTGATGTTGCACTCTTCGACCAGCATCTCGTTTTTTTGTCCAAGATCATGTTCTTTTCTTTGCTTATTCATTCTACTGGAGTGTCGTGCCCTCTTTTCAAGCTCTTCCCATTCTATCAAGTTTGCCTACCTTCTCAACCGGAGTGCTGTGTGAAATCCTTCTTACTCATTGTGCCATTCTTTCAATAGTTTCGGAGACAGTCTGTTGTTGACTTGATCAAGTATCCTCTCATCTTGTCAAGTTCTTGTTCAATTCCTTCCATTTACAGTCGGTGTGCTGCCCAAATTATATCATTCTTATTCCTTGTCTATCTTGTTTAACCGGAGTGTTGTGTCTATCATTCCTCTTCTAACCGGAGTCTCATCCAAGTGCTTTATTTTCCCAAGTGAATATTCTATGCTTTCCAATTCTAACCGGAGTGTTGTCGTAATTGATCTTTATCGTTCCTTGTACATCTCGTTTCATCCGGAGTGCTTGCATGTACTTCCTGTCTGTTGCAACCCTTTTCTTATGTCGTTCAACCTACTAGGTTCTAGTAGCGTTCCTTGTTCCTCTTTTCTAATGGAGTGTTTTCAACTTTGTTCATCTTCATTGTATTCTTTCTTTCAATTTGTTCAACCTCTCAAAGTCCATGGTTTCACTCGTTTGTCCAAGAAGCAACTTCATTTTACCTCTTCTCTTCCTCTTCCGTTTCCCCCGGTGCCATCCTAGATCTCGGGACGAGATCCTCTTGTAGTGGTGGAGTGTTGTAACGCCCCGAGACTGATGCGGCAGGTGTATTCCAGTTATTTGCTATTGTTGCCTTGTCATTCGCTTGCGTGTGGCATCTTACCATGTCATCATCCGCATTGCATCTACATGTTTTCAAAACTTGCATCCGAACGGATCTCCCAGTTCTTTCCGTTGTCGGTTCTGAGCCCAAACACACTTGCACGCACTCGTGGCACCTCTGAAATGTTATTTTATAAGTGGACGGAAAATGTTCTCGGAATGGGATGAAAGTTGGAGTGTGGTATTATTATAGTGTAGATAGAATGCCTCACAAGTTTCATCACATTCGGAGTTCGTTTGATAGTCCAACAGTTAAACATATAGCGGCACTATAGCCGGTCACGTCGTACGTTTTCGGCCTCCCGAAACTGCTGCTGGGTCTCTCTCTCTCTTCTCTCCCAAAACCCACGACCTTGTACATTGTCACAATCAACACACCTATGGCCCAGCTACCCCTCCCCCTCTTCCGCTCAGTGCCGCACCATTGAGATCGTACGGTCAAAAACGGCCTCAAACCCCCCTAACCCTAGCCACCTACCCTATATAAACAAACCCTAGTCCATTTTTGGACAAACCAAGCTCTTCCCCTACCTCTAGACCCCTTCTCCTTGGACCCGCCGCCACCAGCCGCAGCCAACCCCCTTCTCCTCGAAATCCGGCGCCGTCCTCCCCTCCAATTCCACTTGGCGCCGCTCCATTCACCGCGCCGCCACCTGACCATCGCTCCCGTCCAATTGGGGCGTGCCACGTCGTCCCTTGTCTTCCCACTTCGCCGCGGCCCGCCCGAGTGCGCATGCAGCCCACGCGAGCCCATCAGGGCCCGACTGCATCGCCCCCCCCCCTGAGCTCCAGATCGGGAGAGGAGCTCCCGATCCAGAGCCCTCTCCACCCTGCCGTCGTTCCTCCGCGGCCTCGACCTTGTCGGTCACCGGATCAGCATCGTGCCTGTAGTCGCCTTCTCCCCGCCTCCTCAGGTCCATGTTGCTGCTCGAGCCGATCCTCCATTCCTCGTCACTCTCCTGGTTGTGACCCTTGCTGTTGCTGCTAACTTTTGGTGCAGGGGCTCGCCACCTCTCACAGCCTCGTTCTCCGGCAAGATCCATCCGTCCCCGACGCCCTTGCCCGGATCCAGCCGTTCCCGCCGTCTAGTCCCTGCAGCCAGGGCCACACCAACTGCAAACCATCACCGGGACCGTCTCCATCGGCCTCCGTTCGGTGCGCCACCACCGAGACCGCTCCCCTGCCTTGCCCGCTCGTCCTAGCCGCATTGACCGCATGCTCATCCATCGCCTCGTTGGGCCGCTGCCAAGGCCCAGCCTGCTTCCCCAAGATCCGGCCTCCTCCAGTCCTACACCGAACGGGCCATGGCCCATGGGTGAGCAGACCCCCCTCCAGCCCCTTGTGCATTTTGGGCCAGATCTAAGTTTCGGCCCGTGTAATGTTTTTTTTTCATCTGGACGGATTTAGTATTTATTCCAGAGAACGCAGTTTTACAGAAAAGACCCCCATGTTCATACAACAAACTGTGCATCTTTTGTAAAAACTTCATATATGAAAAATGCTTAGAATTATGTGTAGATAAAAATTATCCAACTTTCATGCTTGTTTAAAATGTTAAAAATGTTGTTTGATTAAATTTGCTCAAATGCCATGTTAAAATGTTTTATTTCATAACTAAATAACCGTAGCTCCATTTCAAACAAACTTTATATGTAAATGGGGTAGAAAAATGCATAGTTTAACATGATGTACTTACTTTGCATGTTTAAAAACTCTAAAATTAGGTTTAGGGAAGAACAGTAGCTAGTTCTAAATATGCATATGAGGAGTTACCTGAATTGTTGTTTGTTGTTCTGGCCTCATTTAAACTTGCCTAGATAGGTAGTTTTCATATGCTTCACCCCTCGCCATGTTTAATAACATTTAATATTTTTGGGTACATAAGCAAGAGAGAACTAAATAATTGATGTAGTGTTTCGTCAATATGCAACTCGTTGCATATTGAGCTCCACTTAATTTGTAGTGTTGTTTGTTGCACTTTGCCATGCCATGCCTCATTAAATCGGACATGCATCATACTTGGTTGTGCATCATGCCATGTTTATGTGATGGTTGTTTACCGTGTTCTTTGCTTCTTTCCGGTGTTGCTTCTTTGGGTTGTTTACCATGTCAAGCCTCTAACCCACCTTCCTAGCAAACCGTTGTTTGGCTATGTTACCGCTTTTGCTCAGCCCCTCTTATAGCGTTGCTAGTTGCAGGTGAAGTTGAAGTTTGTTCCTTGTTGAAACATGGATATGTTGGGATATCACAATATCTCTTATTTTAATTAATGCATCTATATACTTGGTAAAGGGTGGAAGGCTTGACCGTATGCCTGGTGTCTTGTTCCACTCTTGCCGCCCTAGTTTCCGTCATACCGGTGTTATCTTCCTTGATTTTGCATTCCTTACGCGGTTGGGTATTATGGGAACCCCTTGACAGTTCGCCTTCAATAAAACTCCTCCCGCAAGGACCAACCTTGGTTTTACCATTTGCCACCTAAGCCTTTTCCCTTGGGTTCCGTGGACTCAAGGGTCATCTTTATTTTAAACCCCTGGGCCAGTCCTCCTCTGAGTGTTGGTCCAACCTATCAACCACCGGTGGCCACCAGGGGCAACTCTGGGATGGCCTACCGGAAGTTTGGACAATCCGGTGTGCCCTGAGAACGAGATATGTGCAGCTCCTATCGGGATTTGTCGGCACAGTTGGGCGGCTTTGCTGGTTTTGTTTTGCCATTGTCAAAATGTCTTGTAACCGGGATTCTGAGACTGATCGGGTCTTCCTGGCAGAAGGAATATCCTTCGTTGACCGTGAGAGCTTGTAATGGGCTAAGTTGGGACACCCCTGCAGGGTATAAACTTTCGAGAGCCGTGCCCGCAGTTATGTGGAAGATGGGAATTTGTTAATATCCGATTGTAGAGAACTTGACACTTGACTTAATTAAAATGCATCAACCGCGTGTGTAGCCGTGATGGTATCTTCTCGACGGAGTCCGGGAAGTGAACACGGTCTTGTGTTATGCTTCAACGTAAGTAGTTTCAGGATCACTTCTTGATCACTTCTAGCTTCTTGACCATTGCGTTGCTTCTCTTCTCGCTCTTATTTGCGTATGTTAGCCACCATATATGCTTAGTGCTTGCTACACCTCCACCTCACTACCTTCCCCTACCCATAAGCTTAAATAGTCTTGATCTCGCGGGTGTGAAATTGATGAGTCCTCACGACCCATAGATACTTCCAAACAGTTGCAGGTGCCGATGATTCCAGTGCAGGTGATGCTACCGAACTCACGTGGGAGTGCAACGAGGATCTGGGTCATTACTACGTTTCGTTTCCTGATGATCAGTAGTGGAGCCCAGTTGGGACGATCGGGGATCTAACATTTGGGATTGTCTTCCTTTATTTTGACCGTAATCGGTCTTTGAGTGTATATGGATGATGTATGAATTATTTATGTATTGTGTGAAGTGGCGATTGTAAGCCAACTCTTTATCCCTTTCTTATTCAATACATGGGATTGTGTGAAGATCACCCCTCTTGTGACAAACCTACCATGTGGCTATGCCTCTAAGTCGTGCCCCGACACATGGGAGATATAGCCGCATTGTGGGTGTTACATCCGGTGAGGTGTACGACAGCGAGGGTGAAGCAGGACAAGACAGACAATGTTAATCTGAAGTGGGACTCTAATATCATCTTCAATAGACGATGTAAAATACATCACCAAAAAGTGCTAGATGTAAAACGCATCAGCCGCGCCATGGATGCTCCGAAAAATGTTGTAAGTATTGTTCACTTTGAACTTAATTGAAGAAACTAAACTTTACAGAAGAAACTAAATTATACTGTTGAAACTGATTGAACTAGTGGCAGAGCATTGAAAGAGATGTTTAGGGCGTTCGAGCACTAGTAGCAGAGAAGCATTGATCTAAATCAGCAGCTGCTCGAGCAGGGAACGCACTAGCAGAGAGCAAGTCATGCAGCAGCACCCCGAGTGAGTGCTAAAGTAGCAACTCCTGTAGCTGTCGGAGGTCATGCAGCAGCAGCAATAGCGCAAGTGAGGGCAAGAGCAGAGCAGAAGCACAAACAAGAGCAAGAGAGGAGCAGTAGCGCGACCGACAACAATAGCAGAGCAGCAGCACAAATGAAAGCAAGAGGAGTGCAGCAGCGCGACCGACAGCAAGAACAGAGCCGCAGCGCGAGTGAGAGTCAGAGCAGCAGTAGCAGCACGAGCGAGAGCCAGAGCAGCTGCAGCTAGTGCCGGTGTGGAAGCCGCCGCCAAGGAAGAAACGACATGGGGGAGAGACATCGTGGATGAAGTGGCCGGCGACGGCATCGTCGATGGAGACCCGCCATGGCTGCTCTGTATCCAGCACTGGCAGCCCCGTGAGATCGAATAAAAGATAAAATGTAGTGGTGAGTGATGAACCTCCTTGGTGGCGCCGAGTAGGCCTCGGCTTCATCAAGGAATTGGTCAGGGTGCTGCAGTTCCGGGTCAAGACGACACTATGGGAATGGAGGTGGCGCGATAGACGAGGCGAATGTCACGGCAGCTCCTTGGAGGTGGAGGATGGGGCGGCTGATACGGCGGGACGACGAGATCGACGATGGATCCTCATCTGGTGCGGTGGATGAGGGACGGCGAGCTGTTGTGGTGGATGATGTCGTCAGGGAAGAATCTCCGGCTGGGCGGCGGTCGGGAGGCCGACGGAGGAGCGTGGGGTTTCGCAGGTTTTGGCGGCCTCGGTGTATGAATGGGGGCGAAGGGGAAGGTAGGGGGAGCCATGGCTTAGGGACGCGCTTGTCCGAAATGTAGGGTAAGTTACCAACATATCCCCACTGATTTTGACCACGCGATGTCGAGCCGGCATTTCTGGCTGAGGGGTAGAAGGGGGATTTCGCGTGTCTATGCTGCGGGACCGATTTCGGATGAGGACGGTGTTTTCGTGTGCGTCGAAATTTCAAGATAACAAGGCGCAGATTGAAGAGGCGTGCGGGTTGACGAGGCGGGAGTTTCATAGAAGATGAGAGAGAAAATACTCGAGCTTGAGAATTTCGGGATAACAAGGCGCAGATTCCATGTTCGGCAGAACAAACTTAATGGGTACAAAAAAAGAATTCATACAAGACACAACAGAGTCATGTCCCCTTTTACTATATTGCTATAAATTCCATTGAAAAAACTACAAGAAAATGTAAAAAAATCGGGAGAACAAGATTACGCTGTATAGTACCAAATCAATTCGCACTTCCCTGAACAACAACAAACACAAATCAATTCCCACCACAAGAAAGAGTCATGTCCCTTTTTATATGATTAAAAATGCCAGGATCTCGAATTTCAATTTTTGAATCCAGGTTATGTTGAATTCGAATATATCGTTAGGTGACCTTGCGGTTCATAATGGATGTAGTCCTACATTTTGATCTTCCATCTTATATGAACATTTTACTCCACCCCATGAACATATATATTGTCGTCTACCATATGGACTAAATTTGAATCAATTTTCCTTATTTCAATACAAGTATTGTCAAGTTATAGCATCATTTAAATATTATCTTGATAACAAAAAACATGCATATAGCAGTAATCATATTTCACTATGAACCACATGTACCATACGGTCTCGAATTCAAATATTTGTATCCATTTTATGTTAAATTGAAATCACAGTACATTGGTCTAGGTAGCTAGATGTTCGGGATAATCTAAACCATGTTTTCATATGTATAATTTTTGGCTGAATTGGGACAAGTTTTGGTATAAGCTTCTCGCAAAACCGGAGATTCTCTCAGCAAGCCTCATGGTTCTGAGAGGGAATGTGTCACCTTTGTGTGTGAAACGATATACGTTGCCTCCCCCTCATTTTATTTATAGAGGCATCATAGAACAATAAGAGTGCCATGTTAAATTTTTGAATTATTTCGGGTTCGTTAGGCCTTTTTTATACAGTAGCAAAACATGCCCGTGTGTTGCAATGGGAGGGAAAAAACATCTTTCATACACACATCTGACAATATCAGCAAACAATATTCTATAAAAAATATTTATTTGACACAATTTCAAACAATATGAAAATCCACTTTAAGCCTCTGGTTTACATAAAACTCGTATCCACAGTTTAATGTGCATCATCGTATAGGGGTTGGTAGTGCACTGTGCATAACAGAGAAGATGATTATGTACCTATTTTAACCTTTAGGATATGGTAGTTGATAGGAATCAACATCCCCTATAGTTCCAATAATAGGTTATGTGAGAGCATCTAACTGTCATACCAACTAAATTTTAATAGGGAAGAAAACATATATATAATAGACATTCATTAAATGCCCCACATAGAGAATATATTATTTAAGTTTACGTTCTGGGTTCGTTTGGCCTTTTTTATATATTAATTGAGTTTCTGGACATTTAGTGTGCAAAATTCAAATTTGAACTACAAGCACTTGCTCCGGTGCACAAAGGTTGGTTGAAAAATCACATGTGTGTCCATGGGTGAATTTATAGGTCCCATGCAAGAAATGGGAATGAAATTCAAACATCTGGGCATTGTGACTCGGCCGAGAACATTGAGAAACTTGGTTTTTAAATTCCTGTAATCCAAAACTCACCTGGAAATCGTGAAACTTGGCATGGTGTCATGTCATGGCACTAACATGTTGTGGTCAAAAACTTGGCCGAATTGGAACAAGTTTTGGTATAAGCTTCTTGCAAACCGGAGCTTCTCTCAAGAAGGCTCATGGTTCTGAGAGGTAACGTGTCACCTTTATATGCGAAGCGGTATACGCTGCCCCCCCCCCCCATTTTCTTTACATAGGAAACATAGAACTATATGAGTGTCGTGTTAAATTTTGGGATTAGTCTGGGTTCGTTTGGCCTTTTTATACATTAATTGAGTCATTTAATGTGCGTAATTCAAACTTGAACTACAAGCACATGTTCTAGTGCACCGAAGTTGGTTGAAAAATAATATGTGTGTCCTCGGGTAAATTTATAGGTCCCATGCAAGAAATTGGAATGAAATTCAAACATCTGGGCGTCGTGGCTCGGCCGAGAACATTGAGAAATTGGGTTTTAAAATTCTAGTAAATCCAAAACATGCTTGAAAATCATGAAACTTGGCATGGTGTCAGGTCATGGTACTAACATGTTGTGGTAAAAAAATGGCCGAATTGGAACAAATTTTGTTATAAGCTTATTGCAAACTGTAGCTTCTCCCAAAAATGCTCGTTGTTCTGAGAGGGAACGTGCACCTTTGTGTACGAAATGATATATGCTGCCCCCCCCCTTGATTTTCTTGATAGAGGCAACATAGAACTATATGAGTGTCATGTTAATTTTTGGAATTTTGCTGGGTTTGTTTGGCCTTTTCATACATTAATTAAGTTTCTAGTCATTTAATGTGCAAAATTCAAATTTCAACTACAAGCACATGCTCAAGTGCACCAAAGTTGGTTGAAAATTCACATGTGTGTCCTCAGGTAAATTTCTAGGTCTCGTGCAAGAAATGGGAATGAAATTTAAACATCTGGGCGTCATGGCTCGGCCGGAAACATTGATAAACTTAGTTTTTTAATTCCTGTAAATCCAAAACACGCATGAAAATAATGAAACTTGACTTGCTGTCATGACATGGCACCAACATGGTGTGGTAATTTTGTTGTCCAATTTGCGAAGGCGCACAGATTAACAATCAACAAAGTCATTTTGCAACAAGTGTTGTCCCGTTACAATCAGAAACACAAGAATATCATTGAAACCATGGGCATTCTACTTACCATTTATATGCTGCCATGTGTCCCATTTTTTATTAGCTAGGAGGCGTCGTGCAAGGTAGCTATTTGAGTACGGGAGGCATGTGATCAGACCCCTGCTCGTGCTTATCGGGAGGAGATCCCTTTGACCTCCATCGGCTGCCCACCTCTCTCCCAAGGTCTCCATTAATGGCGCCCGAGCCCCTGTTAAATGGCGTCGCTATGTCTCACTCGACTGAGATTTAAGAGAAAAAAACAAAATCTGAAAAGAAAATTTGCATGGATCTTGATGTAAGATCCGATGGACCTATATAGCATCTACTGCAAGACTGGTGAATATATAAGGACAACGACAGTGGATAATAATTATGTTACATAATTAGGAAGATAATTAAAAAAAGACACATGCAGTTACTTTCTTGATGCGTTGCTATAGGCCGCGGGAACTAGTTTCCACGGCGAGCGGCGATGAGCTCTTTCGTGTCCTCAACACACTGCTTGAGAGCATGCACGGATTCCTCCACCAGCCTTTGGCGCTCGATGTGGAGCATGTCATTCTCGTCCATAAGTTTCTTGACGATGACACCGGTCTTCTTCAACAAGGCACTGGTCTCCTCCTGCTGCTTTGCACTTCCGACGATCTTCGCCCTCAGTAGTTCGCGCTCGGCCCGGAGCTTCGCATTGCCCTCCCTTAGTTGTCGGATGACGCCAGTAGCATGTTCAAATGAGGATTTCATTTTGTCCTGCAGCCTCTCCTAGCCAGAGATCTGATCCATCTAGCTATGGACGATCGCATGCATGCACATGTAAGAGTCATCGCCTACCCACGAGACATTTTCCTAGGCCGCCGCGGCGCGGCAGGACATTTCTGCTACATTTGCGGTGCGGCAGGACATCTCTGCTGCTTCTGTGATGCGGCCGGACTAGTCTGCTGCATCAACGGCGCGGCAGGACCTCTGTGCTGCTTCAGCGGCGCGGCGGGACCTCTGTGCTACTACTTCCGCATGGCGGGACATGTCGGCTGCTTTTGCGGCGAGGCGGGACATCTCGCGCGCTTCCGCTTTGATGCTCGCCTCTCCCTAGTGGTAATCTCTCGACCCAGAACTCATGTTGGCCATGGCAGACGCAAGGGAAGGATGCTGAATGACTTGTTTGTTTTTATGGATGAGGAGTTGAGAAGGAATGTGCAGTCATCTTGGCATAGTAGTATTTATAACCGAGTACTAATACGCTCCCAAGTGGGAAACCGTTTAGGTTGTGATCGATGTGAACAGGTTTGAAGAGTTTTCGATACTTAATGTGCACCGTGACCAAGGAGTGGAAAACAAGAGAACTTAATGTTTATTTGCTAATTAATAGAATTGCATGCAATGACCTAACCACTGCATGTCATGTTTGGTAGGGAGTACATGAAGAGAAGAGGTGCACGCACGCACTCATCCTCTCTCACACAAGCATCAGTAGCTACGAATTGTAGTGTTCTCAACCATCCGATTGGATCTATACATGAAGAGAAGTTTAAAACGTTGAAGCTAAGCTGAAGGCACGAAGTTTTGGTTAAGGTGCAGGCCGCACAAAGCACCAACACAACATGAGCTTCGTTTGCCTAGTGCGCATTCGGGTGAGTTGACCAAGTATAGACACAACCAGGCCCGCCTTGGTATGTGCTCCTCGACTTAGCCGTAGAGAAATTAGGATCAGAGGGAGTACTTCTTTGATGTGCCATGTCAACTCGCACAAGTATGCAACACTTCCTAAACAAACAAGCATATAAGATGTTATACTTCTGACCCAGGGGATCTTTATATCCAACAGACACGAAATATCCATTCGATTGTTGGAAATTACTTTAACTGCTGATCTGATGTGGAAGTAACTGCTACATCGCCACCAAAACCCACCATCTCTTAAGCTAAAGTAGAACGAGCTCACCCCTATATTAGCATCTTACTAAGATAAACAGAAGGCACTGTAGAATCATTTAGGACGTGAGCTTATCAATCTGAATGTGGAGGGACACGAGCTTAGCCCCGACCAGCAACTTGGGCGGAACTGTGAACAAGGTCAGCTCCTACACGGCGACGTCGCCGGGATCCTTGGTGCTTGTCACCTCCATTTCCACCTTGACGGCGTCGGTCCTGCCTTTGGGCTCCCCCAACGAGCCGTTTGCCCACAGCTTGGCCGCATAGTGAGGAAGTGGGGACGCCCCCGCCTTGATGCAGAGGACCGACACGGCGATAGGCGCGCCGATGTCGAGCATGCTGCCGACCAAGAAAAATGCGTGGTCATCCTCCTTCGTGAATAGCAAGAGCCGTGCCTCTGATAGTGGCACTTGCAGCTAGAGCACCTTGCCGTACTGGATCCTGTGCACAGGCATGGTATGCATGGTGCTGATGTGGTGTGAGAGCACCAGCGGCGGGCCTTCGTAGCCACAGACGGGCATGGGGCATTTGCAGGGCACGAGCAGACACACGCTCTGGTGATCAGCGAGCTTGTGGAAAGTGACGTAGAGCCCACAGCCTTCGTGCGGGTACACCGCCCTCACCGAGGAGAGGGCGGCGTCCATTGCCGTGTTCCGCACGTCGAAGCCACCGCCGCGCTCGCACTTCTTGCACTACCGCTGGTTCCCGGGGCACTCACCATGACAGTTCGTGCAGGCCAGGTGCCCTCCCTTGCACTGCACAAATCAATCGAATGACACATCAATCAAGAAACCCGCACCTTGCTCGATCAGTCAAACGGACGAGGTGTATTCGAACCTCATACACTGGAAGCTTCAAGGGGCAGAGTCAGGAGGTGCAGTGGAGCAAGGTGAGGTCCACAGAGACCATAGAGAGATCCATCGTCGGGTCCTGCTCTGTCGGCATGATCTCGCCCTCCTCGTGCACAACCATCTCTCACTTTAGGGCCGAGGCATTACAAAGCTTTACCGTCACATATTCATACTACTTCAAGGTGCATTAATAAATCAACACATCCAAGTATCAGAAGGAAAGTCACGGCATGCATGGGTTGTAATTAATGCATCGGTAACCACAAATTATTGTAATATAATGAGTGCACTGCTTTGATGTGTCGCATCAACTCGTACAACAACGAGAAGTTTGATTACAACGCCCTCTCCCGCGCGGATTGAGCTCCCATGCCTTAACTACACCTCCCTTTGGTTGTATGACAGGTGGGCCAGCCATCTGTTGTGCCCACCTGTCATACACCCAAAGGCGGGAGCAGTAAGTCGATGAAGCTGCGTCCCTCCCTCGCCCGTGTGGTGGCTGGTAGGACTAGGAGAAGCTTTCGCTACACGCTCTCCCTCCCGCACGCGGTGGACATGCAGCAGTTCATTCTGTGTCAGATGGCCAAAAGCATACTATAGTACTCCACGGCAGTAGTACCATCATTGTTCTACTTCCCAAAGAGGCGAAGAGCCAAGCGCAGCCTAGACGCTCGTGTGGCAGTTTGATGTGTAGAGTTGTCTAGGATAGCGTGTACCATGCCTCTAAGCTTAAAATCCTTGGGGTCGGCTCCATTCTATGAGGTCGTCTCGAAGCATATTTTAGATTAAAATAATATTCTCGCCGTACCTATCATCCTGGTGATTGTAGTTTGCATGCTCATCTGGTCAAGACAGGAATATATATTTTAATTTGTGGTGGGGTAAATGTTAGAGGTTGCAGCAAATATATTGTACACTGCGGGTCTTTTAGCCAAGTTTAGAGGCAAGCATGTGGGGCCAGTGCTATGATGTGTCGCGTCAACTCGTACAACGAGGAGAAGCTTGATTTTACTACTACACGCCTTCTCCCTTGCCCATGCGCGCGGTGGCTCGCAGATGAGACGGGCTTTTGCTTAACAAGCTATCCCTCCCGCACGCGGTGGACGGATATGCAGCAGATGATTCGATACTCTAGAAGTAGTAACATCATTGTTTGTCTTCTCGAAGAGGCGAAGTGCCAAGCACAAACCGAACGTGGCAGTTGCGAGTGCTCGCATGGCAGACTTTGTGTAGGGGTGGGGCGTGGTGCGGAGCCTTAGAGCACGCATATAGCCAGGCTCTTGCATGAGACAAAATTGCTATGTGAGCCCACTATTATAGTACTTGCTAGTATAGCCCAATAAACCGAAAAGGAGTATTTTCCTTTCTAGAGATTTCAACAAGTGACTACACCCTAAATGAGTACATATGGAGCAAAATGAGTGAATCCACACCGTAAATAAATACATAGTTCTCTCGTTTTCCTCTCCGCCTCGGTCGTGGTGCACAATATTGAGAATACCACTAGTAGTATTGACTAATATCTTTTTGAAATGCATTTATGTTGATACGGCTTGAATGCCAAGGAGGCAGAGGGTAGCGGTTCCCGAAACGTTGAATAGTCAATGATGCCTCCGCATTCAATTAGCATGCAGAGGTTGGAGAAGAAGAATGGAGCCAGCATGTTGTGAATGCAACGTAGTCTGGACTCTCATATAAAGTCGCCCCACCACTCAAATCCATCTACTGCTAGTCTATGCGCAACACTACCCACTCCAATCCAAGACCAAGAACAAGTGACCAGAAGCCACAAGCACCCATGGCATCGATGGACGCAAGCGGCAGTCGACTGTGCCGGATCGTCCAAGACGTCGACCTGCGGCCCCGCACCGCGTAGCATTTCCAGACGATGCTGGTGATCGCCAGCGTCGTAGCCCTCGTCGACGCCGCCTTCGCCTCTGACATGTGCCAGATGATGGTCGACTCCATCTGCAAGTTGAGCACCGTCAAGAAGGGCACGGACGACCTTGCTGTACTGCTCCAGCCCATGCGCCCAGGCTCCTCATTGCCTACCACCCTCATTAGCCTCCAAGGTGATGAAATCTTTGAAGCATTGGTGGCCCTGAAGTTGCCGGAGGTTGCGATGAAGAATGTGCCCCTCGAGGCTGCGCTCGCCGTGCAGCGTCTCGCCATGCAAGAAACCATCGATCTACACATCCACGTATACAAGGTAATCGTCTACATAGGCCACTCCAAGGCCAGCGAGGACAGAAATACGTTGGCCTTCTTCAAGTGGCTACAATCTTTGGACACCATTGTTCAGAAGCACGTTGACCTGGCCACGAAATCCGCTACTACTTAGCCGCCATTCGGTGGGCCAGCGCCCTGAGTCGAGGAGGTGGACGTCGTCGATGGATGCATCTTTCTTCATGCCTCCTATAACCAGCATT
This sequence comes from Triticum dicoccoides, assembly GCF_002162155.2. NCBI lineage: Eukaryota > Viridiplantae > Streptophyta > Magnoliopsida > Poales > Poaceae > Triticum > Triticum dicoccoides. The sequence goes on along the minus strand of NC_041382.1, from coordinate 296,425,262 downwards.
GCATCGCCTTGTGGCCTTTATGTTTTATTAGTGCATGCCATTTTTATTCCAGTTTTAAATGACATGTGTGATCCCTTGCTCCTATTTGGCGTTAATTATATGTAGTATCACTGTCTTCGACCTAGTGTACTACCAAGGTCCTGGTTTATTAGCCCCTTTTGTAATTTGTGCTAAGAGGCTATTTGGTTGACGCCCTAGCACGCCCTGCCAATTCGTGGGCAAGCCAAAATTTTGGCGCAGCTTTCAGCTGCCCATGCCCCTGCCAATTTTGGCGAGAAAATCAACTGGAGAAGCCCCCCACGTCCTGGGCGAGCCAATTATTTGGTGGCCATCCTTAGGAGCACCAGCACTTGGTCAACTACCAAATTTTTGGCTTGGCAGCTGCAGGCTCCAATCCAAACAGCCCCTAAATTTTGACCAAAGATTTAACTAACAAAATTTTAGTGCATGTCAACAAAAATTATATCATTTGATTTGTATTTGAACATAGTTTTCAATGATATAATTTTGGTGACATGCATGAACCTTTTGTTAGTCAAATTTATGGTCAAAATTTGGCATCGATTACGACGGGGAGCAATAAACCAGGACGGAGGTAGACTGGTCCTTCACCATCATATTTTGTGTCTAATTTTGACTTCAGCGACAAAACCTACATGGAGGGTGTGCTGTATATGTTGGCATGACAACCAAACTTATATACTATTCAAAACTGAGCATTACTACAAGTCACGAGTTCAAACGAGAAAGTGGAAAAAGTACAGCATGCCTGTACCGTTCACGTTGCACCCACACATGGTCACGGTACACAACATAGTAAATGACTAGTCTCTTCTCATATAAAGGCACCCCACCACTCCAATCCATCTGTCGGTGTGAAAACCGGCGGATCTCGGGTAGGGGGTCCCGAACTGTGCGTCTAGGGTCAATGGTAATAGGACAGGGGACACAATGTTTTACCCAGGTTTGGGCCCTCTCTATGGAGGTAATACCCTATGTCCTGCTTGATTGATCTTCATGAATATGAGTATTACAAGAGTTGATCTACCACGAGATCATAATGGCTAAACCTAGAGGTCTAGCTTGTATGGTTATGCTAATGTCTATCCTCCGGACTAAGTCCTCCGGTTTATATAGACACCGGGAGGATCTAGGGTTTACACAAGGTCGGTTACAAAGAAAGGAATCTAAATATTTAGTCGCCAATCTTGCCTTCCACGCCAAGGAGAGTCCCATCCGGACACGTGTGTAGTCTTCGGTCCTCATATCTGCACAGCCCATCAGTCCGGCCCATGGCAAACAGGCTGTACGCCCAAGGACCCCTTAGTCCATGACTCCCTTAGTAGCTCCCGAACTAGGCTTCAATGATGATGTGTTCGGCGCGCAGATTGTCTTCGGCATTGCAAGGCGGGTTCCTCCTCCGACAACTTTCAAGTAACGTATTCGGTTTTTAATGCAAGGCCGCGCCCCTCGGCTTCTGTGCAACGATGACTTCAGCTACCACGCCTCGGGTGAATGCAGACAGTCAGGGTATCCTTTTGCAAATAACACCCTAGCCATGCAAGAAAGAGCGTCTATTTTAGGAGATTGGGTCTCAGATCCATTCGGCATCATACGGAGAAACTCCTCAGAGATTGCCAGGAAAGACCATTCCAACATGGCTAGCATTCCCAGCTCCTCCCGTTCCATCCCAGAGAAAGGTGAGTGGGAGAGGTGCTCTGTGTCCAATAGTCGATTGGCGAAGTTGCAAATGCAGGGATTTCTCCCCCTGCAGATCTGGTCCCTGTTTGAGCAGGGTTGGCTTCCTTCAACTGCAAAACCCAGGCGGAGGATTTTCCCAATCCTTCCACGGGGGAACGAGTGTGCTTCGTCCCCTATCTGCTGAGGGGCGTGGGATTTCCAATTCACCCATTCCTCTGAGGGCTTCTGGTGTATTATGGCCTCCAGCTACACAATTTTACCCCAGTCTCCATCTTGCATATTGCGGGCTACGTCGCTTTATGCGAATAATTCCTGGGTTTAGAGGCCCACTTTGATCTGTGGAGAAGGCTGTTTAGTCTTGTCCCGCGCAACCATGAGGGGTCGATATTTGAAGTGGGCGGGGCCGAAATATGGCGCATTGCTGAGACCGGATACCTATCCGACACACCGAAGAAAGCTTCCGAAGAGTGGACCTCTGAATGGTTTTATATTGATGACGCCGCACTTCCCGACCCACTACGGATGGGCCTCCCTGAATTTTCAAGTGCTCCGTTGAAGAAACGCCATAGTTGGCATCCTCGGAGCCTTGAGGAAGAGGATAGCGCCCAGTCCAGATTGTCAATAGTCGAGGTAATGGCAGTCTCCATAACACGGGGGGTCCAACCACTCCAATATAGAGGGCTACCCGTGTATCATTTCAATGGGGAAGACAACGCCTCCCGCTATGGTCGGAAGGGCCCGAAGACACCCGCCGCTCTGGCCAAAATACTGGCCGAACAGTATGAAGGGGAGCAGGAGGTGTTCGCCCATCTCCAAAATCAAGATGGGTTTTCTGTGTACAATTCTCCTAGCTGGGTAAGCTCTAACTCCACTATTCGACCCTCCCTGAATTATTTTTGAAGGGCGGTATCTTATTCATTCATGATAGGAATGGCAAAAGGCTGTTGAGGGGATCCATGACCCTGCCCCTCAGCCGGAGAATCACAATCGGGATCTCGACCCTAGATATGAGGAAGATCCGGACATATTCGTGGAGCTCAAAGATGGAGTTTTCTATCAGACGAGTTATGACAGCACGGATGTACCCATCATCACTGATTACCCCGGCCTCCTTCCTATTTCGCACGTAAGTAATCAGGAGACACTTGGTCCGAGAGGGTTTTCTCATTCTTCCTCACTCGCCGCACTATCTTGTGCTTAGAAGGGGAGGCGTTTGGCGCGTCGTGCTGCCCCGGGGGCATCTCCAGAGACAGCGGCTCCCGCGTCGGGCAGGCCTTCAAAGAGGAAGGCAAACAGAGATACGGTCGGGCCTTCCTTGAAGACGTATGGGTTTGCAACTATGCTCTTCTTAGCAGTCACGTCCAGCTGTGACTTACATATTCATTTTGTATCAGGTAAAAGGCTCGACGGACTGTGCTCGGGGACCCGACCAGTCGTACTCCTGATCACTAGGGTTCGGTCCCAGCTGAAGAGACGGGGCCCGATACAGGAGCTGCGCCGGACTGTCCTTCTGCCGAGGGTTCGGAAAATATGTATGTCACCAATTCGGAAGTGGAGAGCGCCATGAATCACCGGCGCCGGAGGGCCATTTTACGAAATCCCCGCTTCTCAAAAGAGACGTTCGGTGCCTTCAACTCGGCTGATGCATACATTCGAGCTTCTCGAGATGGGCTTAACCGAGCCACCAAGCAACATTTGAAGGATGTGCAGGTAAGTTTACCTTGTCCAAATTTGATAACCATGTCCCTATAGCCCCCGAGACTTGAAGCAGTTGGGACAAATGTTTTAAGGATCGTTGTATAACCAGGTTCTTACGGAGAAGAATGACCTGCTAGCCCAAGAGCTGGAGCGGTGCCGGACACAGCTAACTGCTGCTACCACCGAACTAGAAAAGTTCAAGAAGGCGTCCTCTGGTAATATTTACCTCAAAAAAATTATACGCCGGCTGTATTGCAACTGTTGCTTGTCTCATAATAGGGTCATCGGACCAACTGGAAGAGGAACTGAAGGCCGCTCAAACGAGCAAAAAAGAGGCGAAGAGACAACATGCCGCAGGCGAGCGCGTTCTGACCCGAGTCAGAGAGGAGAAAAACAAACTCCAACATTCAAACAACAAACTGGGCGAAGAACTTAAAGATGTGCGAGCCCAGCTAGCCGACTCTGTGAAGGAGAACAAAAAGCTGCGAGGTGGCATATTCAGTATGTGGCTGAATTTACCTTATAATAGTTTGGGGGTACAATTTAGCTGATATAGCTGTGACTGCAAGTATGTTGACGGGCCTTCCCGAAGAGGAGGTGTCCGGATCATCAAGTGATCTTCTGCAAGGGCTGTCGCGGTTACACGAGCAAGCTCGGCAGGCAATGCGGAGTGTAGCCAAGGCCTTATGGCCATCCGCCTCCCCTCTAGGGAGTATGGAGAAGCTTGTAGAGCTGTTCAAGGGAGCGCAGCAGCGTATTCGACTATGGAAGATATCGGCCTGCCGAGAGGGTGCGCAAGAGGCCTGGGCCATGGTAAAAACGTGGTATACCAAGCTGGATCCGAATCACATGGCCCGGGTCAGACCACTAGGTTCAAACGGGGAAGAAATTCCTGTTAGTTTAGTATATGAACAAGGGGAAGTAGCCGCCAGATATTCCCAGCAGGATTGTAAATTAGACCGCCTGTTGGACGGCATAGAGGAGGAAATTTTTGAGTCGTAGTGACTACGTACTTTCCCTGACATATGTGATTCTAGCTGGATTATAAAAACAATTGTCATGGCCGACCTTTTAGCTTCGACCTCTGGACCCGAAGGTGCGGAGTGTTTCCTAATACCCTAGTGGTAGAATATACCGGGGTATGCATGGGAACCAGGCGTGGGGGTCATAGTTGCTTGAACAGAAAATGTATATCTGGCTAGTTATGTTATATTACATTATGTAAGAAACATCTTCCAGAGAGAATAGTTCCGTTAAGGGTTCCTTTCCCTGGGTGTGCATGCGTTTAATGTGCATGTCTGAACTGTGATTGAAAAAAAATCGTAGAGTAAGTAACTTTTGGGGTTTCACAATGGAGTGAATGCAGAAACGTCTTTAATAAACCGACCGAATATTCCCTTAAGAATGCTAGCTTTTGGCTTCACCCAGTCTGAGGTACACATCCAGATGACCCGGCAGTAACAATCGCAGAGGTGCTCCCTTTATGCCCTAGCTGAACTAACAGGACCGTAGGGCATAAGCACAGGAGCCAGGCAACCCAGCTTGGCCAAAACTTAAGTCATATCGATGCATATAATGGCGAAGAAAAGGTACATATGAGAAGAATGCATATGTTGTGAGCTTGAGGCTCGAAGGATAATAGCAAGCTTCTGTACAAGAAGCCCCCAGGTATAATGGACGTACATATTTGGAGATGTACGCATCACGGGAGCACGGTTTAGCCGTACTAACGCCGTAGGGCTAAAGAGAAAAACGAAAATAGGTAAAAATGAAAAGAGAGAAAAAATAATGTTAATAACAGGAGGAAGGAGACGAACACAAAGTTCGGCGCTAGGCATAGAATCGTCAGAGTACGGAGTCAAGTTCCTCCACCCAGTGCTTGTCCTATTCTTTCAAAGACCGCACTAGTCTAGGTTTGTTGCCACTCATAATAAGACCATTAGCCCGTTCGACTTGACCGTTTGTCTGTGGGTGATAGACAGAGGCGTAATCGAGCTTAATGCCCAGATTAGCGCACCAAGTTTTCACTTCATCGGCTGTGAAATTAGAGCCATTATCGGTGATGATGCTGTGTGGTACACCATAACGGTGTACCACGCTAGATATGAAATCTATTACCGGCCCCGCCTCGGCCGTTTTGACTGGTCTGGCCTCTATCCACTTAGTGAATTTATCCACCATGACCAGCAGATACTTTCTCTAATGGCTTCCTCCTTTAAGGGGTCCGACCATATTGAGTCCCCAGACCGAAAAGGGCCAAGTGATGGGGATTGTTTGTAAGGCAGTGGGAGCATATGGCTTTGGTTGGCAAATAGTTGGCATCCGACGCAACATTGGACAAGGTCATGTGCATCTGCTCGGGCCGTCGGCGAATAAAATCCTATATGAAAGGCCTTGCTAACAAAAGTGTTTCTTCTGATCCTAATGATATGCCTTTGTCTACTTTGATTGAGAATAATAACGAATCTATGGATGTGAATTTTGTTGATAGGAATAATTTTGGTAACAACGCGTATAGAGGAAACTTTAATCCTAGGCCATATCCTAGTAATTCCTCTAATAATTATGGTAATTCCTACAACAATTATTATGGAAATTATAATAAGATGCCCTCTAATTTTGATCTAATATTAAAGAATTTACTACTTCGCAAAAGAATTTCAGTGCTTTGATTGAAGAAAATTGCTTAAGATTGATGAGTTGGCTAGGAACGTTGATAGAATTTCTCTTGATGTTGATTCTTTGAAACTTAGATCTATTCCACCTAAGCATGATATCAATGTGTCTCTGAAAGCCATGAGAATTTCCATTGATGAGTGCAAAGAAAGAACCGCTAGGATGCGTGCTAAGAAAGATTTCTTTATAAGAGCGTGTTCTTCTAGTTCCCATGATAATAAAGATGAAGATATAAAAGTTATTGATGTGTCCCCAATTAAATCTTTGTTTTTCAATATGAATCTTGATAATGATGGGACTGATTATGATCCACCTTTACCTAGAAGGTGTTCCAAAAATTCGGAGTTTTTAGACCATGATGCTAAATTTGATAAGAGTAGGATTGAAGAGATCAAAACTCTAGATATTAATGAACCTACTATTTTGGATTTCAAGGAATTTAATTATGATAATTTCTCTTTGATAGATTGTATTTCCTTGTTACAATCCGTGCTAAATTCTCCTCATGCTCATAGCAAAATTAAAGCTTTTACCAAACATATCGTTGATGCTTTGATGCAATCTTATGAAGAAAAACTTGAGTTGGATGTTTCTATCCCTAGAAAACTTTATGATGAGTGGGAACCTACTATTAAAATTAAAATTAAAGATCATGAATGCTATGCTTTGTGTGATTTGGGTGCTAGTGTTTCCACGATTCCAAAGAGTTTGTGTGATTTGTTAGGTTTCCGTGATTTTGATGATTGCTCTCTAAACTTGCACCTTGTGGATTCCACTATTAAGAAACCTATGGGAAGAATTAATGATGTTCTTATTGTTGCAAATAGGAATTATGTTCCCGTAGATTTTATCGTTCTTGATATAGATTGCAATCCTTCATGTCCTATTATTCTTGGTAGACCTTTCCTTAGAACGATTGGTGCAATTATTGATATGAAGGAAGGAAATATTAGATTCCAATTTCCGTTAAGGAAAGGCATGGAACACTTTCCTAGAAATAAAATTAAATTACCTTATGAATCTATTATGAGAGTCACTTATGGATTGCCTACCAAAGATGGCAATACCTAGATCTATCCATGCTTTTTATGCCTAGCTAGGGGCGTTAAACGATAGCGCTTGTTGGGAGGCAGCCCAATTTTATTGTTATTCCTTGCTTTTTTATCCTGTTTAGTCATAAATAATTTATCTAGCCTCTGTTTTGGTTGTGTTTTTTGTGTTTAATTATTGTTTGTACCAAGTAGAACCGTTGGGAAGACTTGGGGAAAGTCTTGTTAATCTTGCTGTAAAAAACAGAAACTTTAGTGCTCACGATAACTGCTGCCATTTTTATTTGGAAAGTGATATTTAGTTAATTATTTTTGCAGATGATTAATAGATATATTCCTCACGTCCAAAAATTTATTTTAGAATTTTTGGGGTTCCAGAGCTTGCGCTAGCTACAGATTACTACAGACTGTTCTGTTTTTGACAGATTCTGTTTTTCGTGTGTTGATTACTTATTTTGATGAATCTATGGCTAGTAAAATAGTTTATAAACCATAGAGAGGTTGGAATACAGTAGGTTTAACACCAATATAAATAAATAATGAGTTCATTACAGTACCTTGAAGTGGTCTTTTATTTTCTTTCGCTAATGGAGCTCACGAGATTTTCTTCTTTAAGTTTTGTGTTGTGAAGTTTTCAAGTTTTGGGTAAAGATTTGATGGATTATGGAATAAGGAGTGGCAAGAGCATAAGGTTGGGGATGCCCATGGAACCACCAAGATAATCTAGGGACACCTAAAAGCCAAAGCTTGGGGATGCCCCGGAAGGCATCCCCTCTTTCGTCTACTTCTATCTGTAACTTTACTTGGAGCTATATTTCTATTCACCACATGATATGTGTTTTGCTTGGAGCGTCTTGTATGATTCGAGTCTTTATTTTTTTAGTTTACCACAATCATCCTTACACACATGATTAGGAAATTATTAGAATACTCTATGTGCTTCACTTATATCTTTTGAGTTATATAGGTTTGCTCTAGTACTTCACTTATATCTTTTAGAGCACAGTGGTGGATTTGTTTTATAGAAACTATTGATCTCTCATGCTTCACTTAGATTATTTTGAGAGTCTTAAATAGCATGGTAATTTTCTTAAATAATCCTTATATGCTAGGTATACAAGATTAATAATAAAATTCTCTCATGAGTGTGTTGAATACTACGAGAAGTTTGAAACTTGATAATTGTTTTGAGATATGGAGATGGTGATATTAGAGTCGTGCTAGTTGAGTAGTTGTGAATTTGAGAAATGCTTATGTTGAAGTTTGTGATTCCCGTAGCATGCACGTATGGTGAACCGTTATGTTAAGAAGTCGGAGCATGATGTATTTATTGATTGTCCTCCTTATGAGTGGCGGTCGGAGACGAGCGATGGTCTTTTCCTACCAATCTATCCCCCTAGGAGCATGCGCATAGTACTTTGCTTTGATAACTTGTAGATTTTTACAATAAGTATGTAAGTTCTTTATGACTAATGTTGAGTCCAGGGATTATACGCACTCTCACCCTTCCATCATTGCTAGCCTCTCTAATACCGCGCACCTTTCGCCGGTATCATACACCCACCATATACCTTCCTCAAAACAGCCACCATACCTACCTATCATGGCATTTCCATAGCCATTCCGAGATATATTGCCATGCAACTTTCCACCGTTCCGTTTATCATGACATGCTCCATCATTGTCATATTGCTTTGCATGATCATGTAGTTGACATCATATTTGTGGCAAAGCCATCGTTCATAATTCCTTCATAGATGTCACTCATGAGTCATTGCATATCCCGGCACACCGCCAGAGGCATTCATATAGAGTCATATCTTGTTATAAGAATCGAGCTATAATTGTTGAGTTGTAAGTAAATAAAACTTTGATGATCATCATTATTAGAGCGTTGTCCCACTGAGGAAAGGATGATGGAGACTATGATTCCTCCATAAGTCGGAATGAGACTCCGGACAAAAAAAGGAGGCCATAAAAAAAGAGAAAAGGCCCAAATAAAAGAAGTGAGAGAAAAAGAGAGAAGGGACAATGCTACTATCCTTTTACCACACTTGTGCTTCAAAGTAGCACCATGATCTTCATGATAGAGAGTCTCCTATGTTGTCACTTTCATATACTAGTGGGAATCTTTCATTATAGAACTTGGCTTGTATATTCCAATGATGGGCTTCCTCAGAATGCCCTAGGTCTTCGTGAGCAAGCGAGTTGGATGCACACCCACTTAGTTTCTTTTGTTGAGCTTTCATACATTTGTAGCTCTAGTGCATCCGTTGCATGGCAATCCCTACTCACTCACATTGATATCTATCGATGGGCATCTCCACAGCCCATTGATACGCCTAGTTGATGTGAGACTATCTTCTCCCTTTTTGTCTTATCCACAACCACCATTCTATTCCACCTATAGTGCTATGTACATGGCTCACGCTCATGTATTGGTGAAGATTGAAAAAGTTTGTGAACATTAAAAGTATGAAACAATTGCTTGGCTTGTCCTCGCGGTTGTGCATGATTTGAATACTTCGTGTGGTGAAGATGGAGCATAGCCAGACTATATGATTTTGCTTTCTTTGGCCATGTTATTTTGAGAAGACATAATTGATTAGTTAGTATGCTTGAAGTATTATTATTTCTATGTCAATATTAACTTTTATCTTGAATCTTTCAGATCTGAATATTCATGCCACAATTAAGAAGAATTACATTGAAATTATGCTTAGTAGAATTCCACATCAAAAATTCTGTTTTTATCATTTACCTACTCGAGGACGAGCAGGAATTAAGCTTGGGGATGCTTGATACGTCTCCAACGTATCTATAATTTTTGATTGCTCCATGCTATATTATCTACTATTTTGGACATTATTGGGCTTTATTATCCACTTTTATATTATTTTTGGGACTAACCTACTAACCGGAGGCCCAGCCCAGAATTGTTTTTTTTTTCCTATTTTAGGGTTCCGAAGAAAGGAATATCAAACAGAGTCCAAATGGAATGAAACCTTCGGGA
>NC_041382.1:296408072-296414702 GCF_002162155.2 Triticum dicoccoides | reverse complement strand
CCACTGTTGCTCCACCGACGTACTTCTTCCTCCTATATATATGTATGTACCCCCAAACAATCAGATACGGAGCCAAAACCCTAATTCCACCATCGTAACTTTCTGTATCCACGAGATCCCATCTTGGGGCCTGTTCCGGAGCTCCGTCGTAGGGGGCATCGATCACGGAGGCTTCTACATCAAAACCATAGCCTCTCCGATGAAGTGTGAGTAGTTTACTTCAGACCTACGGGTCCATAGTTATTAGCTAGATGGCTTCTTCTCTCTTTTTGCATCTCAATACAAAGTTCTCCCCCTCTCTTGTGGAGATATATTCGATGTAATCGTCTTTTGTGGTGTGTTTTTTGAGACCAATGAATTGTGGATTTATGATCAAGTTTATCTATGAACAATATTTGAATCTTCTTTGAATTCTTTTATGTATGATTGGTTATCTTTGCAAGTCTCTTTGAATTATCAGTTTGGTTTGGCCTACTAGATTGATCTTTCTTGCAATGGGAGAAGTGCTTAGCTTTGGGTGCAATCTTGTAGTGTCATTTCCCAATGATAGTAGGGGCAGCAAGGCACGTATTGTAGTGTTGCCATCGAGGATAACAAGATGGGATTTTTTATCATATTGCATGAATTTATCCCTCTACATCATGTCATCTTGCTTAAGGCATTACTCTGTTCTTATGAACTTAATACTCTAGATGCATGCTGGATAGCGGTCAATGTGTGGAGTAATAGTAGTAGATGCAGGCAGGAGTCGGTCAACTTGTCTTGGACGTGATGCCTATATACATGATCATACCTAGATATTCTCATAACTATGCTCAATTCTGTCAATTTCTCAACAGTAATTCATTCACCCACCGTAAAATACGTATGCTCTTGAGAAGCCACTAGTGAAACCTATGGCCCCGGGTCTATCTTCATCATATTAATCTTCCAATACTTAGTTATTTTCATTGCCTTTTATTTTGCTTTGCATTTTTATCATAAAAATACCAAAAATATTATCTTATCATATCTATCAGATCTCACTCTCGTAAGTGACCGTGTAGGGATTGACAACCCCTTATCGCGTTGGTTGCGAGGATTTATTTGTTTTGTGTAGGTGCGAGGGACTCGCGTGTAGCCTCCTACTGGATTGACACCTTGGTTCTCAAAAACTGAGGGAAATACTTACGATACTTTGCTGCACCACCCTTTCCTCTTCAAGGGAAAACCAACGCAAGTGCTCAAGAGGTAGCAACAAGGATTTCTGGCGCCGTTGCCAGGGAGGTCTTTGCAAAAGTCAACATACCAAGTACCCATCACATACCCTTATCTCCCGCATTACATTATTTGCCATTTGCCTCTCATTTTCCTCTTCCCCAGTTCACCGTTGCCGTTTTATTCGCCCTCTCTCTCTCTATCCTCCATCTCTTTTCTATTTGTATGTTCCTTGTTTGCTTGTGTGGTGGATTGCTTGCTTGTCACGATTGCTCAAGATAATACTAAATTGTGTGACTTTACCAATACCAACAACAATGATTTTATTAGCACTCCGATTGCTCCTCATACCGATGCTGAATCTTGTGAAATTAATGCTGCTTTGCTGAATCTTGTCATGAAAGATCCATTTTCTGGCCTTCCTAGTGAAGATGCCGCTACCCATCTAAATAGCTTCGTTGATTTGTTTGATATGCAAAAGAAGAAAGATGTGGATAATGATATTTTTAAATTGAAGCTATTTCCTTTTTCTCTTAGAGATCGTGCTAAAGCTTGGTTTTCGTCTTTGCCTAAAAATAGTATTGATTCGTGGAATAAGTGCAAAGATGCTTTTATCTCTAAGTATTTTCCTCCCGCTAAGTTCATCTCTCTTAGAAATGATATTATGAATTTTAAGCAACTTGATCATGAACATGTTGCATAAGCTTGGGAGAGGATGAAATTAATGATACGTAATTGCCCAACGCATGGTATAAATTTGTGGATGATTATACCAAAAATTTATGCCAGATTGAATTTTGCTTCTAGAAATCTTTTAGATTCGGCCGCAGGAGGCAGTTTTATGGAAATCACTTTAGGAGAAGCTACTAAACTCCTAGATAATATTATGGTTAATTATTCTCAATGGCACACCAAAAGATCTACTAATAAGAAAGTGCATGCGATAGAAGAAGTTAATGTTTTGAGTGGAAAGATTGATGAACTTATGAAATTATTTGCTAATAAAAGTGTTTCTTCTGATCCTAATGATATGCCTTTGTCTACTTTTATTGAGAATAATAATGAATCTATGGATGTGAATTTTGTTGGTAGGAATAATTTTGGTAACAACGCGTATAGGGGAAACTTTACTCATAGGTCGTATCCTAGTAATTCCTCTAATAATTATGGTAATTCCTACAACAATTCTTATGGAAATTATAATAAGATGCCCTCCAATTTTGATCTAATATTAAAGAATTTACTACTTCGCAAAAGAATTTCAATGCTTTGATTGAAGAAAAATTGCTTAAGATTGATGAGTTGGCTAGGAACGTTGATAGAATTTCTCTTGATGTTGATTCTTTGAAACTTAGATCTATTCCACCTAAGCATGATATCAATGAGTCTCTGAAAGCCATGAGAATTTCCATTGATGAGTGCAAAGAAAGAACCGCTAGGATGCGTGCTAAGAAAGATTCCTTTATAAGAGCGTGTTCTTCTAGTTTCCATGATAATAAATATGAAGATCAAAAAGTTATTGATGTGTCCCCTATTAAATCTTTGTTTTGCAATATGAATCTTGAAAATTATGGGACTGATTATGATCCACCTTTACCTAGAAGGTGTTCCAAAAATTCAGAGTTTTTAGATCATGATGCTAAATTTGATAAGAGTAGGATTGAAGAGATCAAGACTCTAGATATTAATGAACCTACTATTTTGGATTTCATGGAATTTAATTATGATAATTTCTCTTTGAGATATTGTATTTCCTTGTTACAATCTGTGCTAAATTCTCATCATGCTCATAGCCAAAATAAAGCTTTTACCAAACATATCGTTGATGCTTTGATGCAATCTTATGAAGAAAAACTTGAGTTGGAAGTTTCTATCCCTAGAAAACTTTATGATGAGTGGAAACCTACTATTAAATTAAAATTAAAGATCATGAATGCTATGCTTTGTGTGATTTGGGTGCTAGTGTTTCCACGATTCCAAAGACTTTGTGTGATTTGTTAGGTTTCCGTGATTTTGATAATTGCTCTCTAAAGTTGCACCTTGCGGATTCCACTATTAAGAAACCTACGGGAAGAATTAATGATTTTTTATTGTTGCAAATATGAATTATGTGCCCGTAGATTTTATCGTTCTTGATATAGATTGCAATCCTTCATGTCCTATTATTCTTGGTAGACCTTTCCTTAGAACGATTGGTGCAATTATTGATCTGAAGGAAGGAAATATTAGATTCGAATTTCTGTTAAGGAAAGGCATGGAACACTTTCCTAGAAATAAAATTAAATTACCTTATGAATCTATTATGAGAGCCACTTATGGATTGCCTACAAAAGATGGCAATACCTAGATCTATCCTTGCTTTTTATGCCTAGCTAGGGGCGTTAAACGATAGCGCTTGTTGGGAGTCAACCCAATTTTATTTTTATTCCTTGATTTTTGCTCCATTTTAGTAATAGGTAATTTATCTAGCCTATGTTTTGGTTGTTGCTTTGGGTTTAATTAGTGTTTGTGCCAAGTAGAACCGTTGGGAAGACTTGGGGAAAGTCTTATTAATCTTGCTGTAAAAACAGAAACTTTAGTGCTCACGAGAACTGCTGCCATTTTTATTTGGAAAGCGATATTTAGTTAATTCCTTTTGCAGATGATTAATAGGTAAATTCCTCACGTCCAGAAATTTATTTTAGAATTTTTGGGGTTCCAGAGCTTGCTCTAGATACAGATTACTACACACTGTTCTGTTTATGACTGATTCTGTTCTTCGTGTGTTGATTACTTATTTTTGATGAATCTATGGCTAGTAAAATAGTTTATAAACTATAGAGAGGTTGGAATACAGTAGGTTTAACACCAATAGAAATAAAGAATGAGTTCATTACAGTACCTTGAAGTGGTCTTTTATTTTCTTTCTCTAATGGAGCTCACGAGATTTTCTTTTTTAAGTTTTGTGTTGTGGAGTTTTCAAGTTTTGGGTAAAGATTTAATGGATTATGGAACAAGGAGTGGCAAGAGCCTAATCTTTGGGATTCCCATGGCACCCCCAAGATAATCTAAGTACACCTAAAAGCCAAAGTTTGGGGATGCCCTGGAAGGCATCCCCTCTTTCGTCTAATTCTATCTGTAACTTTACTTGGAGCTATATTTTTATTCACCACATGATATGTGTTTTGCTTGGAGAGTCTTGTATAATTTGAGTCTTTTTTCTGTATTTTACCACAATCATCCTTTCTGTACACACCTTTTGAGAGAGACACACATGATTCAGAAATTATTAGAATACTCTATGTGCTTCACTTATATCTTTTGAGTTATATAGTTTTGCTCTAGTACTTCACTTATATCTTTTAGAGCACGGTGGTGGATTTGTTTTATAGAAACTATTGATATCTCATGCTGCACTTAGATTGTTTTGAGAGTCTTCAATAGCATGGTAATTTGCTTAAATAATCCTTATATGCTAGGTATACAAGATTAATAATAAAATTCTCTTATGAGTGTGTTAAATACTACGAGAAGTTTGAAACTTGATAATTGTTTTGAGGTATGGAGATGGTGATATTAGAGTCGTGCTAGTTGAGTAGTTGTCAATTTGAGAAATGCTTGTGTTGAAATTTGTGATTCCCGTAGCATGCACGTATGGTGAACCGTTATGTTAAGAAGTCGGAGCATGATGTATTTATTGATTATCCTCCTTATGAGTGGCGGTCGGGGACGAGCGATGGTCTTTTCCTACCAATCTATCCCCCTAGGAGCATGCGCATAATACTTTGCTTTGATAACTTGTAGATTTTTACAATAAGTATGTAAGTTCTTTATGACTAATGTTGAGTCCATGGATTATACGCACTCTCACCCTTCCATCATTGCTAGCCTCTCTAATACCGCACACCTTTCGTCGGTATCATACACCCACCATATACCTTCCTCAAAAAAGCCACCATACCTACCTATCATGGCATTTCCATAGCCATTCCGAGATATATTGCCATGCAACTTTCCACCGTTCCGTTTATCATGACATGCTGCATCATTGTCATATTGCTTTGCATGATCATGTAGTTGACATCGTATTTGTGGCAAAGCCACCATTCATAATTCCTTCATACATGTCACTCATGAGTCATTGCATATCCCGGTACACCACCGGAGGCATTCATATAGAGTCATATCTTGTTCTAAGAATCGAGCTGTAATTGTTGAGTTGTAAGTAAATAAAAGTGTGATGATCATCATTATTAGAGTGTTGTCCCACTGAGGAAAGGATGATGGAGACTATGATTCCTCCATAAGTCGGGATGAGACTCCGGACAAAAAAAAGAGGCTATAAAAAAGAGAAAAGGCCCAAATAAAAAAAGTGAGAGAAAAAGAGAGAAGGGACAATGCTACTATCCTTTTACCACACTTGTGCGTCAAAGTAGCACCATGATCTTCATGATAGAGAGTCTTCTATGTTGTCACTTTCAAATACTAGTGGGAATATTTCATTATAGAACTTGGCTTGTAATTCCAATTATGGGCTTCCTTAGAATGCCCTAGGTCTTCGTGAGCAAGCGAGTTGGATGCACACCCACTTAGTTTCTTTTGTTGAGCTTTCATACATTTATAGCTCTAGTGCATCCGTTGCATGGCAATCCATACTCACTAACATTGATACCTATTGATGGGCATCTCCATAGCCCATTGATACGCCTAGTTGATGTGAGACTATTTTCTCCCTTTTTTGTCTTCTCCACAACCACCAATCTATTCCACCTATAGTGCTATGTCCATGGCTCACGCTCATGTATTCCGTGAAGATTGAAAAAGTTTGAGAACATTAAAAGTATGAAACAATTGCTTGCCTTGTCGTTGGGGTTGTGCATGATTTCAATACTTTGTGTGGTGAAGATGGAGCATAGCCAGACTATATGATTTTGCTTTCTTTGGCCATGTTATTTTGAGAAGACGTAATTGCTAAGTTAGTATGCTTGAAGTATTATTATTTCTATGTCAATATTAAACTTTTATCTTGAATCTTTCACATCTGAATATTCATGCCACAATTAAGAAGAATTACATTTAAATTATGCTTAGTATCATTCCACATAAAAAATTCTGTTTTTATCATTTACCTACTCGAGGACGAGCAGGAATTAAGCTTGGGGATGCTTGATACGTCTCCAATGTATCTATAATTTTTTATTGCTCCATGCTATATTATCTACTGTTTTGGACATTATTGGGCTTTATTATCCACTTTTATATTATTTTTGGGACTAACCTACTAACTGGAGGCCCGACCTAGAATTGTTGTTTTTTTGCCTATTTTAGGGTTTCGAAGAAAAGGAATATCAAACGGAGTCCAAACGGAATGAAACCTTCGGGAACGTGATTTTCTCACTGAGCATGATCCAGGAGACTTGGACCCTACGTCAAGCAACCAACACGGAGGCCACG
>NC_041382.1:296336321-296407774 GCF_002162155.2 Triticum dicoccoides | reverse complement strand
GGGCCCCCTGTTGCTCCACCGACGTACTTCTTCCTCCTATATATACGTATGTACCCCCAAGCAATCAGATACGGAGCCAAAACCCTAATTCCACCTTCATATCTTTCTGTATCCACGAGATCCCATCTTGGGGCCTGTTCTGGAGCTCAGCCGGAGGGGGCATCAATCACGGAGGGCTTCTACATCAACACCATAGCCTCTCCGATGAAGTGTGAGTAGTTTACTTCAGACCTACAGGTCCATAGTTATTAGCTAGATGGCTTCTTCTCTCTTTTTGGATCTCAATACAAAGTTCCCCCCTCTCTTGTGGAGATCTACTCGATGTAATCTTCTTTTGCGGTGTGTTTGTTGAGACCGATGAATTGTGGGTTTATGATCAAGTTTATCTATGAAAAATATTTGAATCTTCTCTGAATTCTTTTATGTATGATTGGTTATCTTCGCAAGTCTCTTTGAATTATCAGTTTGGTTTGGCCTACTAGCTTGATCTTTCTTGCAATGGGAGAATTGCTTAGATTTGGGTTCAATCTTGAAGTGTCCTTTCCCAGTGACAGTAGGAGGAGCAAGGCACGTATTGTATTGTTGCCATCGAGGATAATGAGATGGGGTTTTTATCATATTGCATAAATTTATCCCTCTACATCATGTCATGTTGCTTAAGGGGTTCTTATGAACTTAATACTCTAGATGCATGTTGGATAGCAGTCGATGTGTGGAGTAATAGTAGTAGATGCAAGCAGGAGTCGGTCAACTTGTCTTGGACGTGATGCCTATATACATGATCATACCTAGATATTCTCATAACTATGCTCAATTCTGTCAATTGCTCCACAGTAATTCGTTCACCCACCGTAAAGTACTTATGCTCTTGAGAGAAGCCACTAGTGAAACCTATGGCCCCCAGGTCTATCTTCATCATATTAATCTTCCAATACTTAGTTATTTTCATTGCCTTTTATTTTACTTTGCATCTTTATCATAAAAATACCAAAAATATTATCTTATCATATCTATCAAATCTCACTCTCGTAAGTGACCGTGTAGGGATTGACAACCCCTTATCACGTTGGTTGCGAGGATTATTAGTTTTTTGTAGGTGCGAGGGACTCGCACGTAGCCTCCTACTGGATTGATACCTTGGTTCTCAAAAACTGAGGGAAATACTTACGATACTTTGCTGCACCACACTTTCCTCTTCAAGGGAAAACCAATGCAAGTGCTCAAGAGGTAGCAAGAAGGATTTCTGGCGCCATTGCCAGGGAGGTCTACGCAAAAGTCAACATACCAAATACCCATCACATACCCTTATCTCCCGCATGTCACATCCCTAGCTTCTGCTAATGCTCTAGGCTAGCTTCATGTGTGCATCATGTTTAAATTCTGAAATTTGAACTGAGGAATTTTGGAAGCCTCAAAAACTTAAATAAAAGAGGGGCAAAAACCCTAGAAATCTCATTCATTTCTCCAAAATGCTCTCCTTAAATGTTTGATAATTTTTGGTAAGGGTTCTGGTCCCAACCAAAATATTGAACATTTTTAAGGAATTATTTTTGGGACTTTGGATTTAATTCATTAGCTATTTGAATTTGAATTATATTCATATAATTAGAATATAATTTCAAATACCCCTGAAATATTTTATAAGCTTTTGGAAAAGTCCATCTAGCAATATAAAATATTCAGAGGAGTTTTTGGCATTGTTTGAATTATTTTAAATTCAAAACAGTGGCAAAATAAATTAAATAAAAAAACAGAGCAGAAGACTTGCCTGGACTTACCTGTGGAGGCCCACCCACCTGGTGGCCCAGCAGAAGCCGGCCCAGCCCACCACTGCAGCCCTCCGTCGTCTTCCTCCCCTCGCCCCGAAGCAGCTGCGTGCTCGCACGCGCACGGCCGCGCGGCCACCTCCTGCTTGCCGACGAGCCCCTGGCCGCGTGGACGACTCCCGCAGGCCCTCCCGATCCTGCTGACCGTTTCGCTCACTCTCCCCCCTCGACCCTCCCTCCTCTGCTCCCTCTCTCCCGCCTGGACCGAACGGAGCCGCCGTCACCGACGAGCTCCCTCGCGGCCACAACCACCCCCTCGCTTCCTCTCCACACCCCTGAGCTCCGTCCCGACCCCATGAAGCTCCACCACGACGCATGCGACGCCGGGTGCCCTGTAGCCACGCCATCACCGCCATCTTCATCGCCACGGCCGGCAATCGCCGCCGTTCGATTCGCCGCCGACAGGATGTCCCCGAGCCCACTTAGCGTCTCGTCCGACTCCCCGTGAGCTCCTCTTCTCTTCCCCTCACTCCCCGCACCTGATTTCGTCCCCTAGCTCCTTCTTCCACCACGGCCGAAGCTCGCCGCCGCCGTGCCTCGTCGCCGTCGTGGCCAGAGCCACTGGAGCTCCCACCCGAGTACACCAGTGTGCTCAGCGCGCCTCCACGAACCTGCAGCTACCAGTAGCTCCGCCTCCCGTGCCCTCTAGTACCATACTCGGCTGCTCCCGAACGCCGGCCGCCGCCACGAGCTCGACCCCGGCGAGCTCGAACCACCCCAACCCCTCCCATCTGGCTCTCTGGATGCGCAAGAGCGAGGGCTATGCCCTGGTGCCCTCAGCGCGCCAATCCGACGCCCTAGCGCAAGTCCGGCGTGCCCCCGCCGTGTTCTGTGGTCGCCGTCGGCTGGTCTCCGACGTGCTGACGTGGCGCCGTCGTTAGGGGCTAATGACCCTGCTAATTAGCCCCTGTGACACTGACAGCTGGGCCCCACGCCCCTAATTAATCACAGCTTAACTCCTGTTTAATTTAACTAACCCCGGTGGGCCCACGCGTCAGTGTTGACTACGCTGACGTGGCCGTTGACTTGGTCCCACCTGTCAGTGAGCTAAGCAGCCCTGTGACACTGACGTGTGGCCCCCACACGTCAGGTTTGACTCTGGGCGACCCAGTTGACCTGTGACGTCATGCCAACGTCATGCTGACGCAATAATTCCTTTCTGGAATTAAAATAAATTAGGAAATGATTTGTAATTTCAGAAAATGCCCTAAACTTCAATAAATCATAGAAAATTAACCGTAACTCCAAATTAAATAATTTATATATGAAAAATTATCAGAAAAATTCAAGGAATCCATCTGTACCATTTTCATGCATGTTAGAACAACTTATAGCTGCTGTTTAGCACAAATCAATTAAATAGCATTTAAATAATCACATATGGAGTTTGAATTTGAATCTTGTATTCAAACCAAACCCATTTAACTTGTTGCTAGATGCATTAGCCCAAAACACATTCATTTTGCCATGTCATGATCATGCATCATATTGTGCATTGCATTGATTGTGTTCCCTTCTGTGTTGCCGGTATTTGTCCCCTCTCGATAGACGTGATACCGATGATGTGATCGTTGACACTGATGAAGACTCAACGTTATCTTCAGAAGTGCCAGGCAAGCAAAACCCCCTTGTTCATCCCGATAAAATCCCACTCTCTCGCTCCTGCTCTCTTTTACTGCATTAGGACAACAACGATATAGTTGTTACTTGCTGCGGTAGCTGAACCCCTTTATCCTCTGCATGACCTGTCATTGCCACAGTAAATAGATGAAACCCACTAGCATGAGTAGGAGTTGTTTGAGCCCTGTTGTGCCTACTCATTCATGCTTGTTTGTCATGCCTGCTACTGCTTAGAGTTGAGTCAGGTCTGATTCATCGGGGATGAATCAGAGGCGTGTGAACATGTCCTACTGTGTGTGAGCTAAGTGTGTGAACACGATTTGGTAAATGTAGCGGTGAGAGGCCATGTAGGAGTACATGGTGGGTTGTCTCATTGCAGCCGTCCTCAGGAACTGAGTTCTGTGTTTGTGATCCATGATCAGCTACTACCACACATTGGAATGCTTAAGTGCCCCTCTCGACTTATTAATCAACTTGATCTCTGTCCAGGAGTTGCAACTAGTTTCTGGTGTTTGTAGGTAGTGTTAGTAGTCTACCAAGTGGCACCCGGTACAGGTGGGCTTGGGACAGACTAGGCACAGTGGCCCGGTGTACCAAGTGGCACCCGGTTGGTGGGCTTGGGAACCCTGCACACATCGTTTGGGGCCGTAAGCGACACCCCGGCCGGATCTCCTTGCGGATGGAACCCGAATAGGCGATAAACCTGGACTAGAGACTTGTTCGGTTAGTCAGGTCGTGGCCGACTCCCTCGCCCGGCTTCCGCTTGAAGGTTGCCGAGGTACATGACGTGTACAGGGCGGTAAGTGGCGGGAGCGTGTGTGAAGAAGTACACCCCTGCAGGGTTATTATTATCTATTCGAATAGCCGGATTCCTCGGATATGGAAACTTGGACCCCTTGCATAGTTCATAGACAAGTGAAAGTGGATACTCTAAAATGCGCAAGATAAGCGTGAGTGCTATGGATGGCATTCTCGTAGGGAGACGGGAGCGGATCCATAGTGGTGTATTGATATGGTGAATATGTGGACTCGTGTGCGCCACTTCAAAAGAGTTACTTGCAGTCGTAGTTCAGGATAGCCACCGAGTCAAAGCTGGCTTGCTGCAGTCAAACCCCTCCACCCCCTTGTTGATAATGATGCATATGTAGATAGATCTGATGTAAGTCTTGCTGGGTACATTTGTACTCACGTTTGTCTATTTTATGTTTTGCAGAGAGACTTCAGTCTCACTAGTAGTTCCGCGTGGACTTCGACGTTTAGCTTGTTACCTCAGCTACGATCTTGTGCCCTCGGCAGGATCTGGTAGATAGTCAGGCTTCTCAGCCTTTTTCATTTCTAGATGTCTGTACCCAGACATGATAGCTTCCGCTTGTGCTTTGACTTGTATGCTCTGAATGTTGGGTCGTGAGACCCCTGTTTGTAATATCTTGCTCCTCGGAGCCTATTGAATAAATACTTGAGTCGTAGAGTCATTTTGTGATGCCATGTTGTATTGCACATATCGAGCATATTGTGTGTATGTTATTGAAATGCTTGGTATGTGTGGGATCTGACTATCTAGTTGTTTATCTTTAGTAGCCTCTCTTACCGGGAAATGTCTCCTAGTGTTTCCATTGAGCCATGGTAGCTTGCTACTGCTCCGGAACACTTAGGCTGGCCGGCATGTGTCCTTCTTTGTTCCTGTGTCTGTCCCTTCGGGGAAATGTCACGCGGTGAATACCAGAGTCCTGTTAGCCCGCTACAGCCCGGTTCACCGGAGTCCTGCTAGCCCAGTGCTACAGCCTGGATTCACTCGCTGATGACCGACACGTTCGATGCTGGGTCATGGATGCCTGTCCCTGTAAGTTTGTGCCACTTTGGGTTTACGACTAGCCATGTCAGCCCGGGCTCCTTATCATATAGATGCTAGCGACACTGTCATATACGTGTGCCAAAAGGCGCAAACGGTCCCGGGTAAAGGTAAGGCGACACCCGTGGGAATACCGTGCGTGAGGCCGCAAAGTGATATGAGGTGTTACATGCTAGATCGATGTGGCATTGAGTCGGGGTCCTGACTGCGTTGGTATCAGAGCTTGACTGCCTGTAGGATTACCAAGCCAAACTGGTCGAAGTTGAGTCTAGAAATTCTTTAGTTATATAAGGGAATTGATTGTGGGATGGAACGTAAGGCTCTTTTTACTCCTTATACCTCATGCCCTTCTGATCTGAGTCATCTTATCTTTTCTACGGGGTTAAGGAACTAGGCTATCTCTTCTTTCTATCAGGATCACGTGTTACTAATCCGTAGACTTATAAGATTGTTGGATTTAAGTCTCAGTTCAGTTCCTACTACTTCCGTATGTTAATTGTTGATCTCGAAACCTTGATATTGTGCTTCTGAGTGGTTATGCCACCATTTTGTGAATGTCTCAAATCTTTTCTGAGCATTTACAGCCGTTATGCTGTCCGAGTCATCCCAGGTTTCTAAATAGTCTGATGCATTTGCAAAATCCTTTCCCTCTGGTTTCGATGCTCCTTTATGCCAGCTCAATCACACTAATTGTTGAGTTGAGGTATTCTATTGCCTCGACCTTTATGTTGGAGTTATTATTATGACCCTAGGTGTCTTAGGGGATCATCTAGTAATTTAGCCATGATTTGCGCCCCAGTGTGATGATTCTGGCCTTTATTCTCGAAAGCATCCCGTGATGCCACTTAGTAGTAGGTGTTCTACTTCCGGGTTTTTAAACCCGAGATTCACTCTACTTACTTCATGTTGATAGTGTTTGCTAGTTCCTTTAGGATATTAGTAACCTTTACGATAGTCCTTGTAGTCCGTGGTATCTTCTTCTTCCAAATACCATGAACTACTTATGGCAGAAGTTCCTCGTTGAACTGAACGATCACAACCAGAGTGCTCTTGATGAGTTCTCCATTATATGTTATGGCTCTGCCAGTTCAACCTTTCTGCATGGGTTATCCGGAAGAATTATGTTGAACTTTGTTCGGCATACCAACCCATGTATCCACAACTCAGAAAGTTATATGTTCCTTTGAGTTGTCCCTCTTTAGTTGCCTACTGACCTTCGTCTATCAATTGATAGTCAAGAGTATGCATGCATTCGTTTATCAATGCCTATTACTCATGTGGTCCGTCAAGCCATTCTGTCCTGAATGACTTGGAGAAACAAACTCCAGTACCTCATCCATATCTAGGATTGGGTCAAAGTAGTTGTATTCCGCAGATCAAATGCCAATCCAGCTTTTGGTTCTGTTCTACCTTGGAGTATTACCCCCTTTATGTCAGGATTTTCATGAGGATTGCACCGGCTCTTGAGAATTCTTGATGTAGTGATACTTCTCGCCATCATTATTCATCCCTCGGTTCCGTGTTGTCGCAACCGGAATGTCGACAAGTGAATCGTGATGTGTGAAATCAATACTCCTAGCAACCTTGTTGCTTGGTAGATAAATGGACAACAACCTCATTCTTAACGTGTTTGTTCTTGAATCATCATTCTAAGATTTATCGTGCTACCTTGTCCATCTTCCTGGTGCACATTTCGATTGATGAGTTAGGATTTTGTCAAGTCCTCGCTCATTTGATCATATCGTCTTGCCCTGAAAGGCGAGGTTGTTCTCGAGCTTAGTAACATACCGGTGGTTCGTGATTTTCTGAATGTCTTCTCGGAAGTATTACCAGGTTGTCACCTGACTGCTATGTTGAGCTCGTGATCAAGTCGGGTTCTTGTGAACCACCCTTTCTCCAAGAATCTGTGATGGACATCTCGGAGCTAGTGGGTTAAGCTAGACAACAACTTGGAGAGTTGGAAGATAAAAGCTTGCCTGACTTAGTTCGTTCCAAAGGGATATCCTTGTGTAGTGTGTGTTGAAGAAAGATGATATCCTCATGGATTGGTCCCTGTGATCAGTTGCTGGACCTATTGTCTCATCAATCCTTTGATTTGAGTGTGGGCTATCGTCAAATCAAATCAGTACCCACGATGTTTGTAATATTGTCTTATTCGTGGTTGATCCCTCGAGCATACACCATTACATCTTTGGTCTGACCAATGCTTTCACCGTGTTCACTTAACTATGGAATTCCTTTTAAAAAGGAAACCTAGATGAATTGTTGTTGAGCCCATTGACAGCATCCTTATCTCCTCCATGATTTTGTTGAACATTAAGCTAGTGTTGGAAACTTTTGAAAGCATTTGTTCATGCTAGCTCATGAAGCATATGTTCGGATGTAAGGAGAGACTTCCTCTAGTTCATGTGCATTGGATGCAAGTTGCCGCCGTGGACTCGAGAAAGTCAATGTTGTTTCCTTTGGAATCATCCCAAATCAGTCATGCATACGTGCGAAGTATTCTGTGGTTCGGAGACTTGCAACCTCCATTCCATATGTATATCCTAGCACACCAAGCCACTGATTGATTTGTTCACGGAAAAGGAGTTGATGTGCTAATCCTAGGTCATGCACAAGATTTCAATATCCTCGATTATGGTTCCCAACCAGAACTCGGTAGTGTTTTATTGTAAGACTACCATGTGGGCATGCTTGTCTGGAACAACGTGTTCACATGTTTGTAGTAGAACCAGCTCATGTTTTGGAGCTTGCTATCGTAGTTCATTTCCTGAGAATTTCGCAACGTCATCTCGTCGATTTGTGTTGCAAACTTTCATTTTTCTTCCTAGACTCGATGAGTCTGGAATATCCTGACACCAACCAGATCTGAGTCTCAGGCAGATATGATGGTTGGAACATTTCCCAAGAACTATAATATTGGTCCCTCGATAACCGGTAAAGTGGATGTCGTGGCCAACACACCCAGCCGGAAGACCTATTATTGTAGTATCTTGTTTGGGGAAGATGGCCACCTCCCCATAAGGATTTCGTAGGATTTACCTCCGTAACTGTTCCTTATGGATTGTATTGCTCCCGAAGTCCGACCTTTTACTTGATGTTCTAGTTATCAAACCATATCTATGAATGGGTCACACTAGCACGTCAAGGAGAACATTAGAAGCGGAGTGCTAAATGTCTCTCGGTCGATCATCCAGATTTTGTTTCCTTGGCCTCGCTAGGGTGAAATCTGAGTTGATGTTATCTTCCTATGCATCTGCATCGTCCATCGTTGTTCATCATGGTGGTATGTTGTGTTGCCAGGATTCTTGACACGGATGTTGGTAAAACCTTGATGATTGTGGAAATGCTCAAGTTCTTGAGAGCACGCACAAGCGCTAGGTGTTATCTTCGGCACTAACTGGGGATCCTCTCCGTTTCCTCGGCAATGCTATGATCTTTTCAAACAGTGAACTCACTCTCTTTTGTTGGGTTCTTCCCCAGTTACCAGAATCATTCCCAGCATTTGCATTTTGTTCCTAGCTTGCACCGCCAATGCGCCATTCTACCATGGGTCTCTTCCATCTCCGGTGATAAGCAAATTCATCCATTACGTTGTCTTCAACAAGGTAATCCACATCATCCAAGTCCAAGTATGCCATTCTACCGACCCCGCCAATCGATTGTTGTGATTTGCCTTAGGCTGATATAGAGAGTCTCAATGATCTCTATATCAAAAGTAATTCTTTTTGCCACTTAAGGGAATATCTCTACGAGTCACCTTCCCTAAGGTGTATCGTTATGGTATCATGGCAACTCAACTCCTCGCTACGTTGACAATCGTTTACCACCTTCTTAAGCGTGAAATTGTTGTCTACCTAGTGAACCTTCGTCATCCGTTTCTTTCCACCCCTCTTGATGTGTATCTCGTGTCTCAACCCGAGAGATGGTCCTATGTCTCATTCCGTGAGTTAGTCCTGAGTTGTTCGATCTTCGAGGAGATCGACCCTTCTAGAGTCTCCTTCTTCCCTCCATGTCATGTTGACAGGATTTCTCAGAGCAAGACTTCAAGACAATGATGGTGAATGAATCAACGTTCGACTGAAGTGCACCCTGGATCGTGAAGATTATACTAGTCTGCGTTACCCTTCACCTTACCCTACGCTTGAATCTCGAGACAAGATTCTTGTTTAGTGGGGGTGAGTTGTCACATCCCTAGCTTCTGGTAATGCTCTAGGCTAGCTTCATGTGTGCATCATGTTTAAATTCTGAAATTTGAACTGAGGAATTTTGGAAGCCTCAAAAACTTAAATAAAAGAGGGGCAAAAACCCTAGAAATCTCATTCATTGCTCCAAAATGCTCTCCTTAAATGTTTGATAATTTTTGGTAAGGGTTCTGGTCCCAACCAAAATATTGAACATTTTTAAGGAATTATTTTTAGGACTTTGGATTTAATTCATTAGCTATTTGAATTTGAATTATATTCATATAATTAGAATATAATTTCAAATACCCCTGAAATATTTTATAAGCTTTTGGAAAAGTCCATCTAGCAATATAAAATATTCAGAGGAGTTTTTGGCATTGTTTGAATTATTTTAAATTCAAAACAGTGGCAAAATAAATTAAATAAAAAAAATAAAAAAAATAAAACAGAGCAGAAGACTTACCTGGACTTACCTGTGGAGGCCCACCCACCTGGTGGCCCAGCAGAAGCCGGCCCAGCCCACCACTCCAGCCCTCCGTCGTCTTCCTCCCCTCGCCCCGAAGCAGCTGCGTGCTCGCACGCGCACGGCCGCGCGGCCACCTCCTGCTTGCCGACGAGCCCCTGGCCGCGTGGACGACTCCCGCAGGCCGTCCCGATCCCGCTGACCGTTTCGCTCACTCTCCCCCCTCGACCCTCCCTCCTCTGCTCCCTCTCTCCCGCCTGGACCGAACGGAGCCGCCGTCACCGACGAGCTCCCTCGCGGCCACAGCCACCCCCTCGCTTCCTCTCCACACCCCTGAGCTCCGTCCCGACCCCATGAAGCTCCACCACGACGCATGCGACGCCGGGTGCCCTGTAGCCACGCCATCACCGCCATCTTCATCGCCATGGCCGGCAATCGCCGCCGTTCGATTCGCCGCCGACAGGACGTCCCCGAGCCCACTTAGCGTCTCGTCCGACTCCCCGTGAGCTCCTCTTCTCTTCCCCTCACTCCCCGCACCTGATTTCGTCCCCTAGCTCCTTCTTCCACCACGGCCGAAGCTCGCCGCCGCCGTGCCTCGTCGCCATCGTGGCCAGAGCCACTGGAGCTCCCACCCGAGTACACCAGTGTGCTTAGCGCGCCTCCACGAACCTACAGCTACCAGTAGCTCCGCCTCCCGTGCCCTCTAGTACCATACTCGGCTACTCCCGAACGCCGGCCGCCGCCACGAGCTCGACCCCGGCGAGCTCGAACCACCCCAACCCCTCCCATCTGGCTCTCTGGATGCGCAAGAGCGAGGGCTATGCCCTGGTGCCCTCAGCGCGCTAATCCGACGCCCTAGCGCAAGTCCGGCGTGCCCCCGCCGTGTTCTGTGGTCGCCGTCGGCTGGTCTCCGACGTGCTGACGTGGCGCCGTCGTTAGGGGCTAATGACCCTGCTAATTAGCCCCTGTGACATTGACAGCTGGGCCCCACGCCCCTAATTAATCACAGCTTAACCCCTGTTTAATTTAACTAACCCCGGTGGCCGTTGACTTGGTCCCACCTGTCAGTGAGCTAAGCAGCCCTGTGACACTGACGTGTGGCCCCCACACGTCAGGTTTGACTCTGGGCGACCCAGTTGACCTGTGACGTCATGCCAACATCATGCTGATGCAATAATTCCTTTCTGGAATTAAAATAAATTAGGAAATGATTTGTAATTTCAGAAAATGCCCTAAACTTCAATAAATCATAGAAAATTAACCGTAACTCCAAATTAAATAATTTATATATGAAAAATTATCAGAAAAATTCAAGGAATCCATCTGTACCATTTTCATGCATGTTAGAACAACTTATAGCTGCTGTTTAGCACAAATCAATTAAATGGCATTTAAATAATCACATATGGAGTTTGAATTTGAATCTTGTATTCAAACCAACCCCATTTAACTTGTTGCTAGATGCATTAGCCCAAAACACATTCATTTTGCCATGTCATGATCATGCATCATATTGTGCATTGCATTGATTGTGTTCCCTTCTGTGTTGCCGGTATTTGTCCCCTCTCGATAGACGTGATACCGATGATGTGATCGTTGACACTGATGAAGACTCAACGTTATCTTCAGAAGTGCCAGGCAAGCAAAACCCCCTTGTTCATCCCGATAAAATCCCACTCTCTCGCTCCTGCTCTCTTTTACTGCATTAGGACAACAACGATATACTTGTTACTTGCTGCGGTAGCTGAACCCCTTTATCCTCTGCATGACCTGTCATTGCCACAGTAAATAGATGAAACCCACTAGCATGAGTAGGAGTTGTTTGAGCCCTGTTGTGCCTACTCATTCATGCTTGTTTGTCATGCCTGCTACTGCTTAGAGTTGAGTCAGGTCTGATTCATCGGGGATGAATCAGAGGCGTGTGAACATGTCCTACTGTGTGTGAGCTAAGTGTGTGAACACGATTTGGTAAAGGTAGCGGTGAGAGGCCATGTAGGAGTACATGGTGGGTTGTCTCATTGCAGCCGTCCTCAGGAACTGAGTTCTGTGTTTGTGATCCATGATCAGCTACTACCACACATTGGAATGCTTAAGTGCCCCTCTCGACTTATTAATCAACTTGATCTCTGTCCAGGAGTTGCAACTAGTTTCTGGTGTTTGTAGGTAGTGTTAGTAGTCTACCAAGTGGCACCCGGTACAGGTGGGCTTGGGACAGACTAGGCACAGTGGCCCGGTGTACCAAGTGGCACCCGGTTGGTGGGCTTGGGAACCCTGCACACATCGTTTGGGGCCGTAAGCGACACCCCGGCCGGATCTCCTTGCGGATGGAACCCGAATAGGCGATAAACCTGGACTAGAGACTTGTTCGGTTAGTCAGGTCGTGGCCGACTCCCTCGCCCGGCTTCCGCTTGAAGGTTGCCGAGGTACATGACGTGTACAGGGCGGTAAGTGGCGGGAGCGTGTGTGAAGAAGTACACCCCTGCAGGGTTATTATTATCTATTCGAATAGCCGGATTCCTCGGATATGGAAACTTGGACCCCTTGCATAGTTCATAGACAAGTGAAAGTGGATACTCTAAAATGTGCAAGATAAGCGTGTGTGCTATGGATGGCGTTCTCGTAGGGAGACGGGAGCGGATCCATAGTGGTGTATTGATATGGTGAATATGTGGACTCGTGTGCGCCACTTCAAAAGAGTTACTTGCAGACGTAGTTCAGGATAGCCACCGAGTCAAAGCTGGCTTGCTGCAGTCAAACCCCTCCACCCCCTTGTTGATAATGATGCATATGTAGATAGATCTGATGTAAGTCTTGCTGGGTACATTTGTACTCACGTTTGCCTATTTTATGTTTTGCAGAGAGACTTCAGTCTCACTAGTAGTTCCGCGTGGACTTCGACGTTTAGCTTGTTACCTCAGCTACGATCTTGTGCCCTCGGCAGGATCTGGTAGATAGTCAGGCTTCTCAGCCTTTTTCATTTCTAGATGTCTGTACCCAGACATGATAGCTTCCGCTTGTGCTTTGACTTGTATGCTCTGAATGTTGGGTCGTGAGACCCCTGTTTGTAATATCTTGCTCCTCGGAGCCTATTGAATAAATACTTGAGTCGTAGAGTCATTTTGTGATGCCATGTTGTATTGCACATATCGAGCATATTGTGTGTATGTTATTGAAATACTTGGTATGTGTGGGATCTGACTATCTAGTTGTTTATCTTTAGTAGCCTCTCTTACCGGGAAATGTCTCCTAGTGTTTCCATTGAGCCATGGTAGCTTGCTACTGCTCCGGAACACTTAGGCTGGCCGGCATGTGTCCTTCTTCGTTCCTGTGTCTGTCCCTTCGGGGAAATGTCACGCGGTGAATACCAGAGTCCTGTTAGCCCGCTACAGCCCGGTTCACCGGAGTCCTGCTAGCCCAGTGCTACAGCCTGGATTCACTCGCTGATGACCGACACGTTCGATGCTGGGTCATGGATGCATGTCCCTGTAAGTTTGTGCCACTTTGGGTTTACGACTAGCCATGTCAGCCCGGGCTCCTTATCATATAGATGCTAGCGACACTGTCATATACGTGTGCCAAAAGGCGCAAACGGTCCCGGGTAAAGGTAAGGCGACACCCATGGGAATACCGTGCGTGAGGCCGCAAAGTGATATGAGGTGTTACATGCTAGATCGATGTGGCATTGAGTCGAGGTCCTGACACCGCATTACATTATTTGCCATTTGCCTCTCGTTTTCCTCTTCCCCACTTCACCGTTGCCGTTTTATTCGCCCTCTCTCTCTATCCTCCCTCTCTTTTCTATTTGCTCGTTCCTTGTTTGCTTGTGTGTTGGATTTCTTGCTTGTCACGATTGCTCAAGATAATACTAAATTGTGTGACGTTACCAATACCAACAACAATGATTTTATTAGCACTCTGATTGCTCCTCTTACTGATGTTGAATCTTGTGAAATTAATGCTGCTTTGCTGAATCTTGTCATGAAAGATCCATTTTCCGGCCTTCCTAGTGAAGATGCCGCTACCCATCTAAACAGCTTCGTTGGTTTGTGTGATATGCAAAAGAAGAAAGATGTGGATAATGATATTGTTAAATTGAAGCTATTTCCTTTTTCTCTTAGAGATCGTGCTAAAGCTTGGTTTTCGTCTTTGCCTAAAAATAGTATTGATTCGTGGAATAAGTGCAAAGATGCTTTTATCTCTAAGTATTTTCCTCCCGCTAAGATCATCTCTCTAAGAAACGATATTATGAATTTTAAGCAACTTGATCATGAACATGTTGCATAATCTTGGGAGAGGATGAAATTAATGATACGTAATTGCCCTACGCATGGTTTAAACTTGTGGATGATTATACAAAAAATTTATGCCGGATTGAATTTTGCTTCTAGAAATCTTTTAGATTCGGCCACAGGAGGCACTTTTATGGAAATCACTTTAGGAGAAGCTACTAAACTCCTAGATAATATTATGTTTAATTATTCTCAATGGCACACCGAAAGATCTACTAATACGAAAGTGCATGCGATAGAAGAAATTAATGTTTTGAGTGGAAAGATGGATGAACTTATGAAATTATTTGCTAATAAAAGTGTTTCTTCTGATCCTAATGATATGCCTTTTTCTACCTTTATTGATAATAATAACGAATCTATGGATGTGAATTTTGTTGGTAGGAATAATTTTGGTAACAACGCGTATACAGGAAACTTTAATCATAGGTCGTATCCTAGTAATTCCTCTAATAATTATGGTAATTCCTACAACAATTCTTATGGAAATTATAATAAAATTCCCTCTTATTTGAATCTAATATTAAAGAATTTATTACTTCGCAAAAGAATTTCAATGCTTTGATTGCAGAAAATTGCTTAAGATTGATGAGTTGGCTAGGAACATTGATAGAATTTCTCTTGATGTTGATTCTTTGAAACTTAGATCTATTCCACCTAAGCATGATATCAATGAGTCTCTCAAATCCATGAGAATTTCCATTGATGAGTGCAAAGAAAGAACCGCTAGGATGCGTGCTAAGAAAGATTCCTTTATAAGAGTGTGTCCTTCTAGTTTCCATGATAATAAAGATGAAGATCTAAAAGTTATTGATGTGTCCCCTATTAAATCTTTGTTTTGCAATATGAATCTTGATAATGATGGGACTGATTATGATCCACCTTTACCTAGAAGGCGTTCCAAAAATTCGGAGTTTTTAGATCATGATGCTAAATTTGATAAGAGTAGGATTGAAGAGATCAAAACTCTAGATATTAATGAACCTACTATTTTGGATTTCAAGGAATTTAATTATGATAATTGCTCTTTGATAGATTGTATTTCCTTGTTACAATCTGTGCTAAATTCTCCTCATGCTCATAGCCAAAATAAAGCTTTTACCAAACATATCGTTGATGCTTTGATGCAATCTTATGAAGAAAATCTTGAGTTGGAAGTTTCTATCCCTAGAAAAATTTATGATGAGTGGCAACCTACTATTAAAATTAAAATGAAAGATCATGAATGCTATGCTTTGTGTGATTTGGGTGCTAGTGTTTCCACGATTCCAAAGACTTTGTGTGATTTGTTAGGTTTCCGTGATTTTGATGATTGCTCTCTAAACTTGCACCTTGCGGATTCCACTATTAAGAAACCTATGGGAAGAATTAATGATGTTCTTATTGTTGCAAATAGGAATTATGTGCCCATATATTTTATCGTTCTTGATATAGATTGCAATCCTTCATGTCCTATTATTCTTGGTAGACCTTTCCTTAGAACGATTGGTGCAATTATTGATATGAAGGAAGGAAATATTAGATTCCAATTTCCGTTAAGGAAAGGCATGGAACACTTTCCTATAAATAAAATTAAATTACCTTATGAATCTATTATGAGAGCCACTTATGGATTGTCTACCAAATATGGCAATACCTAGATCTATCATTGCTTTTTATGCCTAGCTAGGGGCGTTAAACGGTAGCGCTTGTTGGGAGGCAACCCAATTTTATTTTTATTCCTTGATTTTTGCTCCTGTTTAGTAATAAATAATTTATCTAGCCTCTGTTTGGGATGTGTTTTTTGTGTTTAATTAGTGTTTGTTCCAAGTAGAACCGTTGGGAAGACTTTGGGAAAGTCTTGTTAATCTTGCTGTAAAAAAAAGAAACTTTAGCGCTCATGAGAACTGCTACCATTTTTATTTGGAAAGTGATATTTAGTTACTTCATTTTTCAGATGATTAATATATAAATTCCTCACGTCCAGAAATTTATTTTAGAATTTTTGGGGTTCCAGAGCTTGCGCTATCTACAGATTACTACAGACTGTTCTGTTTTTGACAGATTCTGTTTTCCGTGTGTTGATTACTTATTTTGAAGAATCTATGGCTAGTAAAATAGTTTATAAACTATAGAGAGGTTGGAATACATAGGTTTAACACCAATATAAATAAATAATGAGTTCAATATAGTACCTTGAAGTAGTCTTTTATTTTCTTTTGCTAATGGAGCTCACGAGATTTTCTTCTTTAAGTTTTGTGTTGTGAAGTTTTCAAGTTTTGGGTAAATATTTGATGGATTATGGAACAAGGAGTGGCAGGAGCATAAGCTTGGGGATGCCCATGGTACCCCCAAGATAATCTAGGGACACTTAAAAGCCAAAGCTTGGGGATGCCCCGGAAGGCATCCCCTCTTTCATCTACTTCTATCTGTAACTTTACTTGGAGCTATATTTTTATTCACCACATGATATGTGTTTTGCTTGGAGCGTCTTGTATGATTTGAGTCTTCATTTTTTTTAGTTTACCACAATCATCCTTTCTTTACACACCTTTTGAGAGAGAGACACATGATTCGGAAATTATTAGAATACTCTATGTGCTTCACTTATATCTTTTGAGTTATATAGTTTTGCTCTAGTACTTCATTTATATCTTTTAGAGCACGGTGGTGGATTTGTTTTATAGAAACTATTGATCTCTCATGTTTCACTTAGATTAGTTTGAGAGTCTTAAATAGCATGGTAATTTTCTTAAATAATCCTTATATGCTAGGTATACAAGATTAATAATAAAATTCTCTTATGAGTGTGTTGAATACTATGAGAAGTTTGAAACTTGATAATTGTTTTGAGATATGGAGATTGTGATATTAGAGTCGTGCTAGTTGAGTAGTTGTGAATTTGAGAAATGCTTGTGTTGAATTTTGTGAATCCCATAGCATGCACATATGGTGAACCGTTATGTTAAGAAGTCGGAGCATGATGTATTTTTTGATTGTCCTCCTTATGAGTGGCGGCCGGGGACGAGCGATGGTCTTTTCATACCAATCTATCCCCCTAGGAGCATGCGCATAATACTTTGCTTTGATAACTGGTATATTGTACAATAAGTATGTAAGTTCTTTATGACTTGTGTTGAGTCCATGGATTATACGCACTCTCACCCTTCCATCATTTCTAGCCTCTCTAATACCATGCACCTTTCACTGGTATCATACACCCACCATATACCTTCCTCAAAACATCCACCATACCTACCTATCATGGCATTTCCATAGCCATTCCGATATATATTGCCATGCAACTTTCCGCCGTTCCGTTTATCATGACATGCTCCATCATTGTTATATTTCTTTACATGATCATGTAGTTGACATCGTATTTGTGGCAAAGCCACCATTCATAATTCTTTCATACATGTCACTGATGAGTCATTGCATATCCCGGTACACCGCCGGAGGCATTCATATAGAGTCAAATCTTGTTCTAAGAATTGAGTTGTAATTGTTGAGTTGTAAGTAAATAAAAGTGTGATAATCATCATTATTAGAGCATTGTCCCAGTGAGGAAAGGATGATGGAGACTATGATTCCCCCATAAGTCTGGATGAGACTCCGGACGAAAAAAAAAGAGGCCATAAAAAAGAGAAAAGGCCCAAATAAAAAATGAGAGAAAAAGAGAGAAGGGACAATGCTACTGTGCTTTTACCACAATTATGCTTCAAAGTAGCACCATGATCTTCATGGTAGAGAGTCTCCTATGTTGTCACTTTCATATACTAGTGGGAATCTTTCATTATAGAACTTGGCTTGTATATTCCAATGATGGGCTTCCTCAAAATGCCCTAGGTCTTCGTGAGCAAGCGAGTTGGATGCACACCCACTTAGTTTCTTTTGTTGAGCTTTAATACATTTATAGCTCTAGTGCATCCGTTGCATGGCAATCCCTACTCACTCACATTGATATCTATTGATGGCATCTCCATATCCCATTGATACGCCTAGTTGATGTGAGACTATCTTCTCCCTTTTTGTCTTCTCCACAACCACCATTCTATTCCACCTATAGTGGTATGTCCATGGCTCACGCTCATGTATTGCGTGAAGATTGAAAAAGTTTGTGAACATTAAAAGTATGAAACAATTGCTTGGCTTGTCGTCGGGGTTGTGCATGATTTGAATACTTTGTGTGGTGAAGATGGAGCATAGCCAGACTATATGATTTTGCTTTCTTTGGCCATGTTATTTTGAGAAGACATAATTGCTTAGTTAGTATGCTTGAAGTATTATTATTTATATGTCAATATTAAACTTTGATATTGAATCTTTCAGATCTGAATATTCATGCCACAATTAAGAAGAATTACATTGAAATTATGCTTAGTAGCATTCCACATCAAAAATTCTGTTTTTATCATTTACCTACTCGAGGACAAGCAGGAATTAAGCTTGGGGATGCTTGATACGTCTCCAATGTATCTATAATTTTTTATTGCTCCATGCTATATTATTTATTGTTTTGGACATTATTGGGCTTTATTACCCACTTTTATATTATTTTTGGGACTAACCTACTAACCGGAGGCCCAGCCCAGAATTGTTGTTTTTTGCCTATTTTAGGATTCCGAAGAAAAGGAATATCAAACGGAATCCAAACGGAATGAAACCTTCGGGAACGTGATTTTCTCACCGAACATGATCCAGGAGACTTGGACCCTACGTCAATCAACCAACATGGAGGCCACGAGGTAGGGGGCGCGCCTACCCCACCCCAGGCGCGCCCTCCACCCTCGTGGGGCCCCTGTTGCTCCACCGACATACTTCTTCCTCCTATATATACCTACGTACCCCCAAACGATCAGATACGGAGCCAAAACCCAAATTCCACCGTGGTAACTTTCTGTATCCATGAGATCCCATCTTGGGACCTGTTTCGGAGCTCCGCCGGAGGGTGCATCGATCACGGAGGGCTTCTACATCAACACCATGGGCCTCTCCGATGAAGTGTGAGTAGCTTACTTCAGACCTACGGGTCCATAGTTATTAGCTAGATGACTTCTTCTCTCTTTTTGGATCTCAATACAAACTCCCCCCCCCTCTCTTATGGAGATCTATTTGATGTAATCTTGTTTTGCGGTGTGTTTGTTTAGACCGATGAATTGTGGGTTTATGATCAAGTTTATCTATGAACAATATTTGAATCTTCTCTGAATTCTTTTATGTATGATTGGTTATCTTTGCAAGTCTCTTTGAATTATCAGTTTGGTTTGGCCTACTAGATTGATCTTTCTTGCAATGGGAGAAGTGTTTAGCTTTGGGTTCAATCTTGCGGTGTCCTTTCCCAATGACAGTAGGGGCAGCAAGGCACGTATTGTATTGTTGCCATCGAGGATAACAAGATGGAGTTTTTATCATATTGCATGAATTTATCCCTCTACATCATGTCATCTTGCTTAAGGCGTTACTCTGTTCTTATGAACTTAATACTCTAGATGCATGCTGGATAGCGGTCGATGTGTGGAGTAATAGTAGTAGACGCAGGCAGGAGTCGGTCTACTTGTCTTGGACATGATGCCTATATACATGATCATACCTAGATATTCTCATAACTATGCTCAATTCTGTCAATTTCTCAACAGTAATTCGTTCACCCACCGTAAAATACTTATGCTCTTGAGAGAAGCCACTAGTGAAACCTATCGCCCCCGGGTCTATCTTCGTCATATTAATCTTCCAATACTTAGTTATTTTCATTGCCTTTTATTTTATTTTGCATCTTTATCATAAAAATACCAAAAATATTATCTTATCATATCTATCAGATCTCACTCTCGTAAGTGACTGTGTAGGGATTGACAACCCCTAATTGTGTTGGTTGCGAGGATTTATTTGTTTTGTGTAGGTGTGAGGGACTCGCGCGTAGCCTCCTACTGGATTGATACCTTGGATCTCAAAAACTGAGGGAAATACTTATGGTACTTTGCTGCACCACCCTTTCCTCTTCAAGGGAAAACCAACGCAAGTGCTCAAAGGTAGCATGGGGGTACCGGGATTTGCATGGAGTAAGGATAATGGATACGTAGTATACTGGCTTCTGAAGCGGGAATTTGTGTCCATCCTGTTCTCGTTCAACGACGAGTACGGCGCTCACCACCTGATGTGTTGCTTATATGTATAGCAACATGGGTTCGTCGACGTTTGGTGCGGCCAGGATTGGGTTGCTCGCTAGAAGGGTTTTTATTTCTTCCAGACCAGATGTTGCCACGTCCGTCCACTCGAAGTGATCGGTTCACCGTAGAAGACGATAGAGTGGCAGTGCCTTTTCTCCCAATCTGGAGATAAAGCGGCTTGGAGCTGCCACGCAACCTATGAGTTTTTGGACTTGTTTAAGGTCTGTTGGCGTAGACAATTGTGACAGAGCTCGGATTTTGGCTGGATTTGCTTCTATTCCTCTATTGGAAACGATGAAGCACAACAGCTTTCCTGCGGGGACGCCAAAAACACACTTTTCCAGATTGAGCTTAATGTCATATGCGCGGAGGTTGTCAAATGTGAGGCGTAGGTCATCTATTAGTGTTTCGACGTGCCTTGTCTTGATTACGACGTCATCCACATAGCTTCAAATGTCTTTCCGATCTGTTTCTCCAGGCATGTTTGGATCATGCGTTGATAAGTGGAGCCAGCGTTCTTGAGTCTGAAGGGCATGGTGTTGAAGCAGAATGGCCCATATGGGGTGATGAATGCTGTTGCAGCTTGATCGGACTCCATCATTTTAATTTGATGGTATCCGGAATATGCGTCAAGGAAGCATAATGAGTCATGTCCTGTGGTAGCATCAATGATCTGGTCAATGCGGGGGAGGGGGAAGGGATCCTTAGGGCAAGCCTTGTTGAGGTCTTTGAAATTGATGCACAGGCGCCAGGACTTGTCTTTCTTTGGAACCATCACCAGGTTTGCCAGCCAATCTAGATGTTTTATTTCTCTAATGAATCCTGCCTCGATTGGCTTGGCTAGCTCCTCCCCCATAGCTTGACGTTTGGGTTCGGAAAAGCACCGCAGTGTTTGCTTGACCGGTTTATATCCCTTCAATATATTGAGGCTGTTTAAGGCCAACTCACATGGGATTCCTGGCATATCAGAAGGGTGCCAGGCGAATATATCCCAATTCTCATGCAGGAACTCTCATAGCACGGTGTCGACCGTTGGGTCTAGTTGTGCTCCAATGGATGCCATCTTCTTGGGGTCCGTTGGATGGACTTGGAATTTGACTATTTCTTCTGTTGGTTTGAAGGAGGTGGATTTGGGTCGTTTGTCTAGGACCACATCATTCCTGTCCACCATGGAGCGCAGCGCGGTTAATTCTTCGCCCGTGAGGGCTTCAGATAAGGCCTCAAGGGCCAAGGATGTGGTTTTATTCTCGGCACGGAGTGCTATGTCCGGATCACTAGCTAGAGTGATTATACCGTTGGGCCCAGGCATCTTAAGCTTCATGTATCCATAATGGGGTACCGCTTGGAAGTGCGTAAATGCATCTCGCCCTAAGAGGGTGTGATATCCGATGTTTAAAGGGGCCACTTGGAAGGTTATTTCTTCGGACCGATAGTTCTCCGGTGTGCCGAATACCATGTTGAGTGTGATTTTTCCCGCACATCGTGCCTCCCGACTAGGAATGGTTCCTTGGAAGGTCATGTTACTTTTCTCGATGCGGCTCCTGTCTATTTCCATTTTTCGTATTGTGTCCTCATAGATGAGGTTTAGTCCGCTGCCGCCGTCCATCAGGACCTTGGTGAGTCAAAAGTCGTCCATGATTGGACTGAGGACCAAGGCGGCTGGTGCTCGAACTGTCCTGTATTTTGGTTCGTCGCCGGCATTCAAAGTTATAGCCATGTTGTTCCAAGGGTTTAGTGCTGCTATTTGACAGACTTCGGCGAGTCCACGTAGTTCTCTTTTGCGTTTATTGTTTGAGGCGAATGTCTCGAAGACCATCAGTACTTTGGGGTCGTTGTCCTCTAGGGGGTGTTGTCATGGGTTATTTTTGGTGAGGATATCCTCACCACTCTTGGCCACTTGCCAGAGTATCCAACATGCTCCAAGGCTATGTGTTGGTATGTTATCCGGTGTTGCATGTATTTTGCATGGCCCATCAAGCCATCCTTCCAGAACGGTTCCGCACCCCGTGCTTGTAACACCCACGATGCGGCTATATCTCCCACGTGTCGGGGTGCGACTTAGAGGCATAACCGCATGGTAGGCATGTCGCAAGAGGGGTAATCTTTACACATCCCATGTATTGAATAAGAAAGGGATAAAGAGTCGGCTTACAATCGCTACTTCACACAATACATAAATATAGCATACATCATCCAGAATACAATCAAGGTCTGACTACGGAACCAACATAAATAAAGACAACCCCAAATACATAGATCCCTGATCGCCCCAACTGGGCTCCACTACTGATCGAAAGGAAAATGAAACAACACAACGAACACGATCTTCATCGAGCTCCCACTTGAGCTGAGTTGTGTCATCTGCACTGGCATCATCGGCACGTGCAGCTGTTTGGAAGTATTTGTGAGCCACGAGGACTCAGCAATCTCACACCCGCGAGATCAAGACTATTTAAGCTTATGGGTAGGATAGGGTAGTGAGGTGGAACTGCAGCAAGCACTAAGCATATATGGTGGCTAACATACGCAAATAAGAGCGAGAAGAGAAGCAACACAACGGTCGTGAACTAGAAGTGATCAAGAAGTGATCCTGAAACTACTTATGTTCAAACATAACTCCAAAGCCGTGTTCACTTCCCGGACTCCGCTGGAAAGAGACCATCATGGCTACACACGCGGTTGATGCATTTCAATTAAGTTAAGTTTCAAGTTCTCTACAACAGGACATTAACAAATTCCCATCTGCCCACAACCGCGGGCACGGCTTTCGAAAGTTCAAAACCCTGCAGGGGTGTCCCTACTTAGGCCATCACAAGCTCTCACGGTCAACGAAGGATATTCCTTCTCCCAAGAAGACCCGATCAGACTCAGAATCCCGGTTACAAGACATTTCGACAATGGTAAAACAAGACCAGCAAGACCGCCCGAATGTGCCGACAAATCCCGATAGGAGCTGCACATATCTCGTTCTCAGGGCACACCGGATGGGCAAGACGTCGGGTTGGCATAGACCCTGCTTGCCAGGGGGCGCCGGACATCGCCCAGGGACAAACACTTAGAGAAGCACTGGCCCGGCGGGTTAAAATAAAGATGACCCTCGGGAGAGCGACTCCCAAGGGAAAAGTAGGTGGTGGTGAGGCAAATGGTAAAACCAAGGTTGGGCCTTGCTGGAGGAGTTTTATTCAAAGCGAACTGTCAAGGGGTCCCCATAACACCCAACCGTGTAAGGAACGCAAAATCAAGGAACATAACACCGGTATGACGGGAACTAGGACGGCAAGAGTGGAACAAAACACCAGGCGTAAGGCCGAGCCTTCCACCCTTTTACCAAGTATATAGATGCATTAATTAAATAAGACATATTGTGATATCCCAACATATCCATGTTCCAACATGGAACAAACTTCAACTTCACCTGCAACTAGCAACGCTATAAAAGGGGCTGAGCAAAGCGGTAACATAACCAAACAACAGTTTGCTAGGAAAGGTGGGTTAGAGGCTGACATTGCAATATAGGAGGCATGATAAAGCAAGTGGTAGGTATCGCGGCATAGCAATAGAGTGAGCAACTAGCAAGCAAAGATAGAAGTGATTTCGAGGGTATGGTCATCTTGCCTGAGATCCCGCAAGGAAGAAGGACGAGTCCATGAAGAAGGCAAACAGATGTAGTCAAACGAATCCTCACAAACGCAACATTATTGGAATAAACCCGAAGAAGCAACATTGAAAAGAAGCAAACAACATGGTAAACAACGATCACATCAACATGGCATGATGCACAACCAAGTATGATGCATGTCCGGTTTAATGAAGCATGGCATGGCAAAGTGCACAAGCAATCCTAAAAATTTAGTGGAGCTCAATATGCAACGAGTTGCATATTGACGAAACACCACGTGACTTATTTAGTTCTCTCCCGTTTATGTACTCAACAATATTAAATGTTGGTTAGCATGGCAAGAGGTGAAGCATATGAAAACTACCTATCTAGGCAAGTTTAAATGAGGCCGGAACAACAAACAATAAGTCCGGAAACTCCTCATGTGCATATTTTAGGTTTGGTACTGTTCCGCCCTAAACCATATTTTAGAGTTGTTAAACATGCAAAGTAAGGTCACCATGATAATCTATGCATTTTTCTACCCCATTTACATATAAAGTTTATTAAATTTGGAGCTACAGTTATTTAGTTATGAAATAAATCATTTTAACATGGCAATCAAGCAAAATTAAACAAACAGCATATTAAACATTTTAAACATGCGTGAAAGTTGGAAATTGTGAAACTAGATGAAATTCTAGTCAATTTGCATATATAAATCATCTTAAACAGATGCATGGTTATTAAGTTATTATATGCATGAACTCTAGGGACTTTTCTGTAAAATGACATCCTCTGGTATAAAAAGGAAAATCACTGGAACAGGAAAAACCCATAACGGGCCGAATTTTGCTGGAATGGGCCACAACAGGAGCACGGGCGCTGAGGGGGATCTGCTCACCTTGGGCCAAATCGGCCTGATGTGGAGCTGGGCTGTAGGAGGCCGGCTGCTGGGCCTCGCGCAGGACGCGACCCACGCCGGGTGGAGGCGGGAGCTCGCCGTCTCCCTCAAGCGAGGCCATGGCAGGGGCGCGGGTGGCGACCCATGGCGATGGAGGGCGGTGGAGAGGTAGGGGATCGGCGGGGAAGGGCGGATCTGGCCGTGGGCCGTCGGAGGAGGCCAGAACCGGGCGGCGGGGTACTGCAGCCGCGAGGTGAAGCTCGGCAGCGAGGAAAGAGGGCCTTCGGGCGCGGGGCCGGCGCAAGACGCTATTCTCCGGTGAGGCGATGAGGCGAAGTAGGACGGCGGAGCTTGAGGCGCATGAGGGCGGCGGTCGCCGGCGCGGGGCAAGGTCGCCGATGGGCGGCACGTCGACGGGGTCGGGTCGGCGAGGCGAGGCGGCGGTGTTGGAGAGGAGGCCGAGGCGATGCAGCCAGGGCGCGGGGCAGCGCTGGCAGGCAGTTTGGGCCCGCGTCGGCCCGGGGGAGGGCCGCAGATGGGTCGGCGGGTCTGGAGCTGGGGAGGGCCCGTGGCCTGCCCGGATTGGCTGGAGCGGTGGCTGGCGGCGCCGCTAGCAAATGGAGTGGCGCCAAGTGGTGGAGGAAGGTGTTGGGGAACGTAGTAATTACAAAAATTTTCCTACGCACATGCAAGATCATGGTGATGGTATAGCAACGAGGGGAGAGTGTTGTCTACGTACCCTCGTAGACCGAAGCGGAAGCGTTGACGCAACATAGAGGAAGTAGTCGTACGTCCTCCGGTTCAACCGATCCTAAGTACCGTTACTCCGGCACCTCCGAGTTCTTGACACGCGTACAGCTCGATGATGCACCCTCGATCTCCGATCCAGCAGAGGCGCCGAGGGGGAGTTCCGTCAGCACGACGGCGTGGTGACGATCTTGATGTTCTCCTATTGCAGGGCTTCGCCTAAGCACCGCTACAATATGACCGAGGTGTAATATCGTGGAGGGGGGCACCGCACACGGCTAAGGAACGATCAATGATCAACTTGTGTGTTCTAGGGTGCCCCCCTACCCCCGTATATAAAGTAGGGAGGGAGGAGGTGGCCGGCCCTAGGGGGGCGCGCCATGAGGAGGGGGAAACCTACTCCAGGTAGGTTTCCCTCTCTTTTCCTTATCTTATTTGGAGGGGGAAGGAAAGAGTACTAGTATTAGGAAGTAGTACTAGTAGTAGTAATAGGAAGAGGGGGAAGGAGAAAGGGAAGGGGGGGCCGGCCCCCTCCCCAATTCGGATTGGGCTTGGGGGGCGCACCCCCCTCCCTTCCTCCTTCTCTCTTCTTCCTACATGGGCCCAATAAGGCCCATATACCTCCCGGGGGGTTCCGGTAACCTCCCGGGGCTCCAAACTTCTTCGGAA
Source organism: Triticum dicoccoides (assembly GCF_002162155.2). Lineage (NCBI taxonomy): Eukaryota > Viridiplantae > Streptophyta > Magnoliopsida > Poales > Poaceae > Triticum > Triticum dicoccoides. The sequence goes on along the minus strand of NC_041382.1, from coordinate 296,381,473 downwards.
CCTTTCCGGTGTCCAAATATATCCGTCCAACATATCAATCTTTATGTCTCGACCATTTCGAGACTCCTCGTCATGTCCGCAATCATATCCGGGACTCCGAACAACCTTCGGTACATCAAAATACATAAACTCATAATATAACTGTCATCGAAACCTTAAGCGTGCGGACCCTACGGTTCGAGAACGATGTAGACCTGACTGAGACACATCTCTGGTCAATAACCAATAGCGGGACCTGGATGCCCATATTGGTTCCTACATATTCTACGAAGATCTTTATCGGTCAAACCGCATAACAACATACGTTGTTCCCTTTGTCATCGGTATGTTACTTGTCCGAGATTCGATCGTCGGTATCCAATACCTAGTTCAATCTCGTTATCGACAAGTCTCTTTACTCGTTCTGTAATACTTCATCTTATAACTAACTCATTAGTTACATGCTTGCAAGGCTTAGGTGATGAGCATTGCCGAGAGGGCCCAGAGATACCTCTCCGACAATCGGAGTGACAAAACCTAATCTCGAATTATGCTAACTCAACATGTACCTTCGGAGACACCTGTAGTACTCCTTTATAATCACCCAGTTACGTTGTGACGTTTGGTAGTACCCAAAGTGTTCCTCCGGTAAACGGGAGTTACACAATTCTCATAGTTACAGGAACATGTATAAGTCATGAAGGAAGCAATAGCAGAATACTAAACGATCAAGTGCTAAGCTAACGGGATGGCTCATGTCAATCACCTCATTCTCCTAATGATGTGATCCCATTAATCAAATGACAACACATGTCAATGGTTAGGAAACATAACCATCTTTGATTAATGAGCTAGTCAAGTAGAGGCATACTAGTGACTATATGTTTGTCTATGTATTCACACATGTATCATGTTTCCGGTTAATACAATTCTAGCATGAATAATAAACATTTATCATGAAATGAGGAAATAAATAATAACTTTATTATTGCCTCTAGGGCATATTTCCTTCAGTCTCCCACTTGCACTAGAGTCAATAATCTAGATTACATAGTAATGATTCTAACACCCATGGAGTCTTGGTGCTGATCATGTTTTGCTCGTGAGAGAGGCTTAGTCAACGGGTCTGCAACATTCAGATCCGTATGTATCTTGCAAATCTCTATGTCCCCCACTTGGACTTGATCCCGAATGGAATTGAAGCGTCTCTGGATGTGCTTGGTCCTCTTGTGAAATCTGGATTCCTTTGCCAAGGCAATTGCACCAGTATTGTCACAGAAGATCTTCATTGGTCCCGATGCACTAGGTATGACACCTAGATCGGAAATGAACTCCTTCATCCAGACTCCTTCATTTTCTGCTTCAGAAGCAGCTATGTACTCCGCTTCACATGTAGATCCCGCCACGACGCTTTGTTTAGAACTGCACCAACTTACAGCTCCACCGTTTAATAAAAACACGTATCCGGTCTGCGATTTAGAATCGTCCGGATCAGTGTCAAAGCTTGCATCGACGTAACCATTTACGACTAGCTCTTTGTCACCTCCATATACGAGAAACATATCCTTAGTCCTTTTCAGGTATTTCAGGATGTTCTTGACCGCTGTCCAGTGATCCACTCCTGGATTACTTTGGTACCTACCTGCCAAGCTTATTGCTAAGCATACGTCAGGTCTGGTACACAGCATTGCATACATGATAGAGCCTATGGCTGAAGCATAGGGAACATCTTTCATTTTCTCTCTATCTTCTGCTGTGGTCGGGCATTGAGTTTGACTCAACTTTACACCTTGTAGCACAGGCAAGAATCCTTTCTTTGCCTGATCCATTTTGAACTTTTTCAAAATTTTGTCAAGGTATGTACTTTGTGAAAGTCCTATTAAGCGTCTTGACCTATCTCTATAGATCTTGATGCCCAATATGTAAGCAGCTTCACCGAGGTCTTTCATAGAAAAACTTTTATTCAAGTATCCCTTTATGCTATCCAGAAATTCTATATCATTTCCAATTAATAATATGTCATCAACATATAAAACTAGAAATGCTACAGAGCTCCCACTCACTTTCTTGTAAATACAGGCTTCTCCAAAAGTCTGTATAAAACCATATGCTTTGATCACACTATCAAAACGTTTATTCCAACTCCGAGATGCTTGCACCAGTCCATAAATGGAACGTTGGAGCTTGCACACTTTGTCAGCACTTTTTGGATCAACAAAACCTTCAGGTTGCATCATATACAACTCTTCTTCTAGAAATCCATTCAAGAATGCAGTCTTGACATCCATTTGCCAAATTTCATAATCATGAAATGCAGCAATAGCCAACATGATTCGGACAGACTTAAGCATCGCTATGGGTGAGAAAGTCTCATCGTAGTCAACCCCTTGAACTTGTCGAAAACCTTTTGCAACAAGTCGAGCTTTGTAGACAGTAACATTACCATCAGCGTCAGTCTTCTTCTTAAAGATCCATTTATTCTCAATGGCTTGCCGATCATCGGGCAAGTCAACCAAAGTCCATACTTTGTTTTCATACATGGATCCTATCTCAGATTTCATGGCCTCTAGCCATTTTGCGGAATCTGGGCTCATCATCGCCTCCTCATAGTTCGTAGGTTCATCATGGTCTAGTAACATGACTTCCAGAATAGGATTTCCATACCACTCTGGTGCGGATCTTACTCTGGTAGACCTACGAGGTTCAGTAGAAACTTGATCTGAAGTTTCATGATCAATATCATTAGCTTCCTCACTAATTGGTGTAGTTGTCACAGGAACCGGTTCTTGTGATGAACTACTTTCCAATAAGGGAGTAGATACAGTTATCTCATCAAGTTCTACTTTCCTCCCACTCACTTCTTTCGAGAGAAACTCCTTCTCTAGAAAGGATCCGATTTTAGCAACGAAAATCTTGCCTTCAGATCTGTGATAGAAGGTGTACCCAATTGTCTCCTTTGGGTATCCTATGAAGACACATTTCTCCGATTTGGGTTCGAGCTTATCTGGTTGAAGTTTCTCCACATAAGCATCGCAGCCCCAAACTTTGAGAAATGACAACTTTGGTTTCTTGCCAAACCACAGTTCATAAGGCGTCGTCTCAACGGATTTTGATGGTGCCCTATTTAACGTGAATGTGGCCGTCTCTAAAGCATAACCCCAAAACGATAGCGGTAAATCGGTAAGAGACATCATAGATCGCACCATATCAAGTAAAGTACGATTATGACGTTCGGACACAACATTTCGCTGTGGTGTTCCAGGTGGCGTGAGTTGCGAAACTATTCCACATTGTTTCAAATGTAAACCAAACTCGTAACTCAAATATTCTCCTCCACGATCAGATCGTAGAAACTTTATTTTCTTGTTACGATGATTTTCTACTTCACTCTGAAATTCTTTGAACTTTTCAAATGTTTCAGACTTGTGCTTCATCAAGTAGATATACCCATATCTGCTCAAATCATCTGTGAAGGTGAGGAAATAACGATATCCGCCACGAGCCTCAACATTCATCGGACCACATACATCTGTATGTATGATTTCCAACAAATCTGTTGCTCTCTCCATAGATCCGGAGAACGGTGTTTTGGTCATCTTGCCCATGAGGCACGGTTCGCAAGTACCAAGTGATTCATAATCAAGTGATTCCAGAAGTCCATCAGTATGGAGTTTCTTCATGCGTTTTACACCGATATGACCTAAACGGCAGTGCCACAAATATGTTGCACTATCATTATCAACTCTGCATCTTTTGGCTTCAACATTATGAATATGTGTATCACTACTATCGAGATTTAATAAAAATAGACCACTCTTCAAGGGTGCATGACCATAAAAGATATTACTCATATAAATAGAACAACCATTATTCTCTGATTTAAATGAATAACCGTCTCGCATCAAACAAGATCCAGATATAATGTTCATGCTCAACGCAGGCACCAAATAACAATTATTCAGGTCTAAAACTAATCCTGATGGTAGATGTAGAGGTAGCGTGCCGACCGCGATCACATCGACTTTGGAACCATTTCCCACGCGCATCGTCACCTCATTCTTAGCTAATCTTCGCTTAATCCGTAGTCCCTGTTTCGAGTTGCAAATGTTAGCAACAGAACCAGTATCAAATACCCAGGTGCTACTGCGAGCATTAGTAAGGTACACATCAATAACATGTATATCACATATACCTTTGTTCACTTTGCCATCCTTCTTATCCGCCAAATACTTGGGGCAGTTCCGCTTCCAGTGTCCAGTCTGCTTGCAGTAGAAGCACTCAGTTTCAGGCTTAGGTCCAGACTTGGGTTTCTTCACTTGAGCAGCAACTTGTTTGCCGTTCCCTTTGAAGTTCCCCTTCTTCTTCCCTTTGCCCCTTTTCTTGAAACCAGTGGTCTTGTTGACCATCAACACTTGATGCTCCTTTTTGATTTCTACCTCCGCGGCTTTCAGCATCGCGAAGAGCTCGGGAATAGTCTTGTTCATCCCTTGCATATTATAGTTCATCACAAAGCTCTTGTAGCTTGGTGGCAGTGATTGGAGAATTCTGTCAATGACGCTATCATCCGGAAGATTAACTCCCAGTTGAATCAAGTGATTATTATACCCAGACATTTTGAGTATATGCTCACTGACAGAACTATTCTCCTCCATCTTGCAGCTGTAGAACTTATTGGAGACTTCATATCTCTCAATCCGGGCATTTGCTTGAAATATTAACTTCAACTCCTGGAACATCTCATATGCCCCATGACGTTCAAAATGTCGTCGAAGACCCGGTTCTAAGCCGTAAAGCATGGCACACTGAACTATAGAGTAGTCATCAGCTTTGCTCTGCCAGACGTTCTTAACGTCGTCAGTTGCATCAGCAGTAGGCCTGGCACCCAGCGGTGCTTCCAGGACGTAACTCTTCTGTGCAGCAATGAGGATAATCCTCAGGTTACGGACCTAGTCCGTGTAATTGCTACCATCATCTTTCAACTTTGCTTTCTCAAGGAACGCATTAAAATTCAACGGAACAATAGCACGAGCCATCTATCTACATACAAACATAGACAAGCAAAATACTATCAGGTACTAAGTTCATGATAAATTTAAGTTCAATTAATCATATTACTAAAGAACTCCCACTTAGACAGACATCTCTCTAGTCATCTAAGTGATTACGTGATCCAAATCAACTAAACCATGTCCGATCATCACGTGAGATGGAGTAGTTTCAATGGTGAACATCTCTATGTTGATCATATCTACTATATGATTCACGCTCGACCTTTCGGTCCCTGTGTCCCGAGGCCATATCTGTATATGCTAGGCTCGTCAAGTATAACCTGAGTATTCCGCGTGTGCAACTGTTTTGCACCCGTTGTATTTGAACGTAGAGCCTATCACACCCGATCATCACGTGGTGTCTCAGCACGAAGAACTTTCGCAACGGTGCATACTCAGGGAGAACACTTCTTGATAATTAGTGAGAGATCATCTTAAAATGCTACCGTCAAACAAAGCAAGATAAGATGCAAAAAGGATAAACATCACATGCAATCAATATAAGTGATATGATATGGCCATCATCATCTTGTGCTTGTGATCTCCATCTTCGAAGCACCGTCGTGATCACCATCATCACCGGCGCGACACCTTGATCTCCATCGTAGCATCGTTGTCGTTACGCCATCTATTGCTTCTACGACTATCGCTACCGCTTAGAGATAAAGTAAAGCAATTACAGGGCGTTTGCATTTCATACAATAAAGCGACAACCATATGGCTCCTGCCAGTTGCCGATAACTTCGGTTACAAAACATGATCATCTCATACAATAAAATATAGCATCATGTCTTGGCCATATCACATCACAACATGCCCTGCAAAAACAAGTTAGACGTCCTCTACTTTCTTGTTGCAAATTTTACGTGGCTGCTACGGGCTTAAGCAAGAACCAATCTCACCTACGCATCAAAACCACAACGATAGTTTGTCAAATAGACTCCGTTTTAACCTTCACAAGGACCGGGCATAGCCACACTCGGTTCAACTAAAGTAAGAGAGACAGACACCCGCCAGCCACCTTTAAGCACGAGTGCTCGTAACGGTGAAACCAGTCTCGCGTAAGCGTACGCGTAATGTCGGTCCGGGCCGCTTCATCTCACAATACCGCTGAACCAAAGTATGACATGCTGGTAGGCAGTATGACTTATATCGTCCACAACTCACTTGTGTTCTACTCGTGCATATAACATCAACGCATAAAACCTAGCTCGGATGCCACTGTTGGGGAACGTAGTAATTACAAAAAATTTCCTACGCACATGCAAGATCATGGTGATGATATAGCAACGAGGGGAGAGTGTTGTCTACGTACCCTCGTAGACCGAAGCGGAAGCATTGACACAACATAGAGGAAGTAGTCGTACGTCCTCCGGTTCAACCAATCCTAAGTACCGTTACTCCGGCACCTCCGAGTTCTTGACACGCGTACAACTCGATGACGCACCCTCGATCTTCGATCCAGCAGAGGCGCCGAGGGGGAGTTCCGTCAGCACGACGGTGTGGTGACGATCTTGATGTTCTCCTGTTGCAGGGCTTCGCCTAAGCACCGCTACAATATGACCGAGGTGTAATATCGTGGAGGGGGGCACCGCACACGGCTAAGGAACGATCAATGATCAACTTGTGTGTTCTAGGGTGCCCCCCTACCCCCGTATATAAAGGAGGGACGGAGGAGGTGGCCGGCCCTAGGGGGGCGCGCCATGAGGAGGGGGAAACCTACTCCAAGTAGGTTTCCCTCTCTTTTCCTTATCTTATTTGGAGGGGGAAGGAAAGAGTACTAGTATTAGGAAGTAGTACTAGTAGTAGTAATAGGAAGAGGGGGAAGGAGAAAGGAAAGGGGGGGCCGGCCCCCTCCCCAATTCGGATTGGGCTTGGGGGGGCGCGCCCCCCTCCCTTGCTCCTTCTCTCTTCTTCCTACATGGGCCCAATAAGGCCCATATACCTCCCGGGGGGTTCCGGTAACCTCCCGGGGCTCCAAACTTCTACGGAACCTTTCCGGTGTCCAAATATATCTGTCCAATATATCAATCTTTATGTCTCGACCATTTCGAGACTCCTCGTCATGTCCGCAATCATATCCGGGACTCCGAACAACCTTCGGTACATCAAAATACATAAACTCATAATATAACTGTCATCGAAACCTTAAGCGTGCGGACCCTACGGTTCGAGAACGATGTAGACCTGACTGAGACACATCTCTGGTCAATAACCAATAGCGGGACCTGGATGCCCATATTGGTTCCTACATATTCTACGAAGATCTTTATCGGTCAAACCGCATAACAACATACGTTGTTCCCTTTGTCATCGGTATGTTACTTGTCCGAGATTCGATCGTCGGTATCCAATACCTAGTTCAATCTCGTTATCGACAAGTCTCTTTACTCGTTCTGTAATACTTCATCTTATAACTAACTCATTAGTTACATGCTTGCATGGCTTAGGTGATGAGCATTGCCGAGAGGGCCCAGAGATACCTCTCCGACAATCGGAGTGACAAAACCTAATCTCGAATTATGCTAACTCAACATCTACCTTCGGAGACACCTGTAGTACTCCTTTATAATCACCCAGTTACGTTGTGATGTTTGGTAGTACCCAAAGTGTTCCTCCGATAAACGGGAGTTACACAATTCTCATAGTTACAGGAACATGTATAAGTCATGAAGGAAGCAATAGCAGAATACTAAACGATCAAGTGCTAAGCTAACGGGATGGGTCATGTCAATCACCTCATTCTCCTAATGATGTGACCCCATTAATCAAATGACAACACATGTCAATGGTTAGGAAACATAACCATCTTTGATTAATGATCTAGTCAAGTAGAGGCATACTAGTGACTATATGTTTGTCTATGTATTCACACATGTATCATGTTTCCGGTTAATACAATTCTAGCATGAATAATAAACATTTATCATGAAATGAGGAAATAAATAATAACTTTATTATTGCCTCTAGGGCATATTTCCTTCAGAAGGGTGGCTGGGCACAGAATGCAAAGAGGGGGCGGTGGCTGCAGGTGGGAGGAGGGGTAGGGTTAGGTTTAGACTAGGGACGCCCAAAATGGCAAGGGGCTGCTTAAATAGGAAGGGGCTAGGGTTTTGGTGGGTTTGGAGAGCTTCCAGAGCCCTCTGATCGAGATCGGACGCACCGGTCGAGAGGGGAGGGGTTAGATGGGCTAGGTAACGGGCTGTGTAGAAGGGTTGGGCTGAGAGGAGAGAAGAGAGAGACCCGGCGACTGTTTCCGGAGACCGAAAACGTCCGACGATAGAACGGCTACTATTGCCGCTATAGTTTAACGGTTGGGCTATCAAACGAGCTCTGAATGCGATGAAACTTGGTAGGCGGTCTACTAACAACATAACAACACCACACGCCAACTTTCGACCCATTCAGAGAACATTTTCCGGACACTTATAAAATAATATTTCGGACGTGCCGCTGGTGCGTGCAAGTGTGCTTGGGCTCAGAACGGACAACAGACGGAACTGGAAGACCCGGACGGATGCAAGTTTCGAAAACATGCAGATGCAATGCGGATGATGACATGGCAAGATGCAACATGCAAGCAAATGACATGGCAAAGACAGCGAATAACTGGAAGACACCTGGCGCATCGGTCTCGGGGCGTCACAGTGCTGGACTTGTATTTCTTTACTATTTAACCGGGCGTGTTGCAAGGGTGCGCCCTTTTCTCCTAAATGAGGGGTTGAGTGGGGACCCATGATTCCCAACGGGATGCTTGAGTTTTCCAGGCGCTTTCCAATGCGATGTACTTCTGTATGATAGTTGCCAAGTCAGCGAAGTGTAGGATGCGATGGCGGTTGATGGCGTTGAGGATTCCTTCGTCCCTGCAATTGTTGCGGAAGAGATCGCTTCCTTGTCACGGCAATCTTTAATCTTGTTTTTGACAAGAAGGAATCTGGCCTAGAAGTGGTGGACCGTTTCGTGAGACTGCTGATGTATGCTCATGAGAGCGTTTGTATTCGGGTGGGTGGGGGTTTTCAATGACACGAGATGTCATAGTCGTCTTAACGAACGAACGTGCGGTCATGGTAAAGCCGCCCAGCCGGAGGGTTTGACCTGGAGCCAGTGTTCCTCCGGTGGTGATATTATCCTTGAGAACAAGGCGAGACATCGATCCTATCGTCGATGTCATAGTGGAACTCTCAATGAAAGCACCAATGTTGGTGTCAAAACCGGCGGATCTCGGGTAGGGGGTCCCAAACTGTGTGTCTAAGGTCGATGGTAATAGGAGACAGGGGACACAATGTTTTACCCAGGTTCGGGCCCTCTCTTTGGAGGTAATACCCTACGTCCTACTTGATTGATCTTGATGAATATGAGTATTACAAGAGTTGATCTACCATGAGATCGTAATGGCTAAACCCTAGAGGTCTAGCTTGTATGGTTATGATAATGTCTATCCTCCGGACCAAGTCCTCCGGTTTATATAGACACCGAGAGGATCTAGGGTTTACACAAGGTCGGTTACAAATAAAGGAATCTACATATTTAGTCGCCAAGCTTGCCTTCCACACCAAGGAGAGTCCCATCCGGACACGTGTGTAGTCTTCGGTCTTCGTATCTGCACAGCCCATCACTCCGGCCCATGGCTAACAGGTCGGACGCCCGAGGACCCCTTAGTCTAGGACTCCCTCACCATCTACTCCTAGTCTCTGCGCAACACTGCTCACTCCAATCCAAGACCAAGTGACCAGAAGCCACAAGCACCTATGGAGGCGATGGACGCGAGCGGCAGTCAGCTCTGCCAGATCAGCTAAGACAACGGCCTGCGGCCCCGCACTGCGCAGTGTTTCTAGATGGTGCTGGGGACCGCCGGCGTGGCATCCCTCGCTGACGCCGGCTTCGCCTCTTTTAGGGTTTTTTGCCTGTTTTAGGGTTTCGAAGAAAAGGAATATCAAACAGAGTCCAAACGGAACGAAACCTTCGGGAACGTGATTTTCTCACCGAATACAACTCAGGAGACTTGGACCCTACGTCAAGCCAGCTAACAGGAGGCCACGAGGTAGGGGGCGCGCCTGCCCCCCCCCCCACCAGGCGTGCCCTCCACCCTCGTGGGCCCCCTGTTGCTCCACCGACATACTTCTTCCTCCTATATATACCCACGTACCCCCAAACGATCAGATATGGAGCTAAAACCCTAATTCCACCACTGTAACTTTCTGTATCCATGAGATCCTATCTTGGGGCCTGTTCCGGAGCTCCGCCGGAGGGGGCACTGATCACGAAGGTCTTCTACATCAACACCATAGCCTCTCCGATGAAGTGTAAGTAGTTTACTTCAGACCTACGGGTCCATAGTTAGTAGCTAGATGGTTTCTTCTCTCTTTTTGGATCTCAATACAATGTTCTCCCCCTCTCTTGTGGAGATCTATTCGATGTAATCTTGTTTTTGCGGTGTGTTTGTTGAGATCGATGAATTGTGGGTTTATGATCAAGTCTATCTATGAATAATATTTGAATCTTCTCTGAATTCTTTTATGTATGATTGGTTATCTTTGCAAGTCTCTTCGAATTATCATTTGGTTTGGCCTACTAGATTGATCTTTCTTACAATGGGAGAAGTGCTTAGCTTTGGGTTCAATCTTGCGGTGTCCTTTCCCGGTGACAGTAAGTGCAGCAATGTAACGCCCTCGATGCGGCTATATCTCCCAAGTGTTGAAGCACGACTTAGAGGCATAACCGCATTGAAAGCAATGTCGCAAGTGAGGTAATCTTCACACAAACCATGTAATACATAAGGGAAAGAGATACAAAGTTGGCTTACAATCACCACTTCACAGAATTACATGGATAAAGCATTACATCATCCAGATACAAACAAGGTCCGACTACGGAACCAAAATAAAAGAAGACTACCCCAAATGCTACAAAGATCCCCGATCGACCCCAACTGGGCTCCACTACTGATCAACTAGAACGAAACAACACAAAGGACAAGATCTTCATCGAGCTCCTCCTTGAGCTTGGTTGCGTCACTTGCTCGGTAACATTGGCACCTGCAAACTGGTTTTGGAAGTATCTATGAGTCACGGGGACTCAGCAATCTCGCACCCTCGCGATCAAGACTATTTAAGCTTATAGGAAGGGTAAAATGTATGAGGTGGAGCTGCAGCAAGCGACGAGCATATTTGGTGGCTAACAACGCAAATGAGAGCGAGAAGAGAAGGCAAAGCACGATCGAGAATCTATGATCAAGAAGTGATCCTAGAACAACCTACATTAAACATAACTCCAACACCGTGTTCACTTCCCGGACTCCGCCGAGAAGAGACCATCACGGTTACACACGCGGTTGATGTATTTTAATTAAGGTCAACTTCAGGTTTTCTACAACCGGACATTAACAAATTCCCATCTGCCCATAACCGTGGGCACAGCTTTCGAAAGTTCAAATCCCTACAGGGGTGTCCCAACTTAGCCCATCACAAGCTCTCACGGTCAACGAAGGATATTCCTTCTAGCAGGAAGGCCCGATCAGACTCGGAATCCCGGTTACAAGACATCTTGACAATGGTAAAACAAGTCCAGCAACACCGCCCGAATGTGCCGACAAATCCCGATAGGAGCTGCACATATCTCGTTCTCAGGGCACAATCAGATGAGACTAGCTACGAGTAAAACCAACCCTCAAGTTTCTCCGAGGTGGCCCTGCCGGCAGCTTACTTCGGACCAACACTCAGAGGAGCACTGGCCCAGGGGGGTTAAAAAAAGATGACCCTTGAGTCCGCGAAACCCAAGGGAAAAAGAGGCTAGGTGGCAAATGGTAAAACCAATGTTGGGCATTGCTGGAGGAGTTTTATTCAAGGCGAACTGTCAAGGGGTTCACATTATAACCCAATCGCGTAAGGAACGCAAAATCCGGGAAGATAACACTGATATGACGGAAAGTAGGACGGCAAGAGTGGAACAAAACACCAGGCATAAGGCCAAGCCTTCCACCCTTTACCAAGTATATAGATACATTAATTAAATAAGAGATATTGTGATATCCCAACAAGTAAACATGTTCCAACAAGGAACAACATCTCCATGTTCCAACAAGGAACAAACTTCAATCTTCACCTGCAACTAACAACGCTATAAGAGGGGCTGAGCAAAGCGGTAACATAGCCAAACAACGGTGTGCTAGGACAAGGTGGGTTAGAGGCTTGGTTTAACAATATGGGAGGCATGATAAGCAAGTGGTAGGTATCGCAGCATAGGCATAGCAAAAGAGCGAGCAACTAGCAAGCAAAGATAGAAGTGATTTCGAGGGTATGGTCATCTTGCCTGAAATCCCGCAAGGAAGAAGAACGAGTCCATGAAGAAGACCAACGGACGTAGTCGAACGGGTCCTCACAAACGCGACGTTATCGGAACCCACCCGAAGAAGCAACACCGGAAAGAAGCACACAACATAGTAAACAACCAACACATGAACGTGGCATGATGCACAACCAAGTATGATGCATGTCCGGTTTAAAGAGGGCATGGCATGGCAAAGTGCACAAGGCAATCCTACAAATTAAGTGGAGCTCAATATGCAACTCCACTGCATATTGACGAAACACCACGTTCAAGTTATTTAGTTCGATCTCGCTTATGTACCCAACAACATTAAATGTTGTTAAACATGGGAAGAGGGTGAAGCAAATGAAAACCACCTATCTAGGCAAGTTTAAATGAGGCCGGAACGACAAAGAACAAGTCTGGAAACTCCTCATGTGCAATTTAAGGATTTGGTACTGTTCTGCCCTAAACACAATTTTAGGGTTGTCAAACATGCAAAGTGATGCCACCATGCTAAACTAGACATTTTTCCACCCCATTTACATATAAAGTTTATTAAATTCCGAGTTACGGTTATTTAGTTATGAATTAAATCATTTTTACATGGCATGGGGGCAAATATATGCAAACAGCATTTTAAACATTTTGAACATGGATGAAAGTGACATATTATGAAACTAGACACAATTTTAAGCAAGTTTCATATATTAAGTTTTTACATATGATGCATAGTTTGTGAGTTATTAAATGAAAGAAGTATGAGGGCTTTTCTGCAAACTGCCAACTCTGGATAATTAGCTAAATTCGCAGACGCTGAAAAAAAACATCCACTGGGCCGAAATTGAACTGGCCCAGCAGTAAGAGAAAAAAAGGAGGGGGCGCTTGGGGTGGCCTCACCCATGGGCTTCGGCCCAGTTCGTGAAAGAGGCAGGCTAGATCTGGGTCTGGAGGAGATCGAGGCATGGTCCGTGCAGTGCGGTCAACGCAATGCAAGCGGAGGCGCAGGCTATGTTCGTTCTCTACTCGACAGAAACTAAGCAGCGGCGACGGCAGGGATGCAGCGGCTGCTCCATCCGGCGAGATGCAGGTGAGGAAGGGAAGGTGGCGCAGGGCAGACGCGGATCTGGTCGACGACGGGGTCAAGGAAGCTTCGGGCGGCAGCGGTGCTTCGCGCCATCGGATCCGGCAGGGTTCCAGTCAACAGGGGAGGCAGCGGCGCTTGACGCTCGACCTGCAGGGAAGCAGAGGGACTTGGCACGGGGTCAACGCACGAGCAGAGCAGCGGTGGCGAATCTCGGTGGGAAGGAGGCCGGCGCAGGCAGCGGAACTTGGCGAGGCGGCTGAGAAAGGGCTTGTCGGCGGCGTACTTGACGGCGATCCTGGCGATGCCAGCTGATCCGAGGCGGCGGCCGCGGATGACGGCGAGGAACCTGACCGGCGGCGGACTTCCAGTTCCCTGGTGCTGGTGCGGCGTCCTGTGAGAGCAAGCAGGGAGAGATCGGGAGATCTTGAGAGCGAGGCAAACAGGAGGAGAAAGTAGAAGGAAAAATAAAAGGAGGCAGGGAGAAGAAAGTGAAGGAGAGGGTGACGGGATCCTTGTGGCGATAGGTGGCTAGCTATGGTTGGGGATGGATGGATCTCGAGGGGGATTTGGTGAGCGGCGGCGGCGATGAGTGGATAGGGAAGGATCCCTAGAAAATAGGGTTTGGTCTTGAAATACATTGGCTATGTATATAGTAGGTAGGCTAGGGTAAGACTATATCGTACCTCCAATCGTAATCGGACGGTCGAGAATAAAATGCTTTGGGAGACCAAACAAACAATTGGAGATGTTTTGTAGATGTTTGGGGATGATCTGGACCCAACGGTGATGACTGTCCGGGTCGGGTCCGGGACAACTTTCGGACCCGCACGAAGGGTTCGATGCACTATGCAGAGAGGGTTAGACGGACAAGGTCAAGTGTGTGGACTGAGAGGAGAGAGGGGGAATGCAACCCGGCAACCGTTTCCGGAGACCGAAAACGTCCGACATTAGGCCGGCTATACTGCCGCTATAGTTATTCGTTGGGGCGTCAAACGGACTCCGAATGCGATGAAACTTGACAGGCGGTCTATCTACACTATAATAAGACCACAAGTCAACTCTCATCCCATTCCGAGAATATTTTCCGGCCACTTATAAAATACTATTTTGGACATGCCGCGGGCGCGTGCAAGTGTGGTTGGGCTCAGAACGGACAACGGAGAGAACTCGAAGAACCCGGACGAATGCAAGTTTTAAAACATGATGATGCAATGCACATGATGACATGATAAGATGCAACACTCAAGCAAATGACATGACAACGACAGCGAATAACTGGAAGACACCTGGCACCTCGGCCTCGGGGCGTTACAACACTCCACCACTACGAGAGGATCTCGTCCCGAGATCTAGAATGGCACCGGAGGGCAAACGGAAGAGAAAGAGAAGAGGTAAAATTAAGTTGCTTCTTTGACAAACGAGTGAGACCAAAGAACCTTGAAAAGGTTAAGCCATTCGAGAGAAGCATACAACGGAGATGACGAAGCTGAAAACACTCCGTTAGAAAAGAGGAACAAGGGAGAACAATTTCAGGCAGCACTCTGATTGAAAAGGAAAGGAATTGAATAAGAACTTGATAAGATGAGAAGACACTTGACGAAATCACAACATACAGCCTCCGGAACAAAAGTAAGAATGGAATCAAAAGAACGGAGGAGAAAACAACATCTTCTACCTCAAAAGAGCTTGAAAAGCATCTTTAGGAGAAGAGTCGAATGGAGTTGTTGGAACACCAACAACGAAAAGAATAATCTTGATATCGTCTTATGGAATACATCTCAAATTATGAGGTGACAACCTGCCACTCACGGGAAGAAGAATTGGATTGATATGAACAAGGAGACAAGAAAGCTTATTCGCCGGAAGGGTAAAAGAAGAACTTGGGTCACTTATGAGCACCATAGATAGCAACAATCCTTAGGGAAGGCTTTAGGTGAAATATAACCCAAGGTAACTCCAATTACGAGATTGATGGATTTAAAATATCTCATTCTTGATAACTTGTGCATCATGACACACGAAGGAAAATTATCAAGAAAGACATAACACCATCTCAAAAGATAAGTTAGAAAGAATTGCACTCTGGGTTGCAAGATGAGGAATGCTTGAGCTCCTCTGAAAGGAATGTCAATGAACACCTCGAGAAGGAATTACATCCTTGATGAACCATCATGTAGAACCTTCATGAAGAACTCCAGTAACAAAAGAATGATCAAACGGGAGAAAAAGAGGTTGAAAACACAAGGTTAAGCCTTTGGATGATTTAGATGAATCTCTGTGATGAAATAATTGAGAGAACTTGGAACTCTGGGAAAGAAAGATGAAACAATTAAAATAGAGAATTTGAAGAACCTCCGGAACAAGGAATTACTCACTTCGATGAAACAAGAATAAGAATTACATTCCGCTTATCCTTCATCAATCAGATTGATGACAACCAAAGGATTTGGCATACTACTTATTCTCGTAGGAAGGATTAAGAGAGATATAGCGTAAATTTGAGAAGGTCTTCAATGAACCACCGGTAGAATCGAAACAACGAATGAATTAATATGATAAAGAAGGAAGAGAAATCTTGAATGAACCACCACAAGGATTGAAAATGAACGAAGAAAAAATAAAGAAACACCGGGAAGAATTATGAAATGAAAGAAGATACTTGAGGGAATTTAGATACAAGAGGACGAATAGATCATGAACTTAATAGAGAATATTTGAATGATCCACCGGTAAGATTTGGGGAACGAGAGCTGAAAGCTGAGAATGAATAACTCTGAGATGATGGACTCCGGATAATCAAACTGAAAAGGACTCCTGAAATGCTTTAGATGGGTGAAAAGCATTCTGACAATCGAAAACAATTATGAGAGGATGGTCTCGAACTAGAGCCACGAATCTCTGAGAGAACGGATAAGATATGGATGTAAAACTCTTCTTCGGTCTTCACGTGTTGAGAATGACGACGAGAAACACCACCAAGAATCGTTGAGACGCTCCGGGACGAAAATTAGAAAGGTTGAACCAACGATGAAAGAATTGAAAGATCTTGGAGAAAGGCATTTGACTGATGATAATTCATTCTTACGTCAAACTTTGAAAAGAATTTGAGAAGCTCCGGGAAAATTGGAAGAGTCAGGTAAGATCCTGGAAAAGGACCTGTGGGTTAGGGCCCACTCAAAAGAAACACCGTTGAACAATTACTTGAAAAGAAGATGGCACCAGTTGAGTTAAACGGCTTGAATGAGATAACAACCTCGAAATAGGTTGAACGGATCTTGAATGACAAGACAAGCCTTCTGAGATATCTTCAGCACTCCGGAACAATTGAATAGCGAGAGGTGAAAGATTAAGAATTGCACCGGCATGAGAAAGCATTGAAACAAGGAAAGGGATATGATCAACACCAAAAGCTTGAATTGAATCCAACAGAGAAGATAATGAGTGAAGAGTGACGAACTTGAAGCTCTGTTAAAATCTTCATGAGAAACACCGGGTAAGAACATTGAAGGGAAAGGAATTGAGAGGCTTCCCATCAATAAAAAGATACTTGAATAAGAAATCCGAATCCTTGAAGAAGCAAGGGTGGGTGGGCCGGAAAAACAAAGGCAGCTTGGGACGAATGAAACAAACACCGTTGAAAATAACTGAGATTGGATCTTGCAAATGTTGAAATGATCGGATCCACTTGAAGAGAAACACGCCGGTGAAAAGAAATTAGATGACAAGCTCGATTATCGAGAGGGATTAGTATTCACATAGGAACATGAGAACACCGCTTAGGGAAGGTATGGAATCAACATTTGACTTCGAAGCATCTCGAATACCACAATTGAAAACAAAAACAAAGGGTTGGCTTGCAGAATAAGCCTGAACAAACATATGATAGAGATTTCGTCCGAAGTTTTCGTGGTGGGGCCTACACGGGCTCGATCATACAACACTATCATGTACAAGGCAGTGCACATGACATACGAAGCGTCCCCAAGTCGGCATAGCCAAGGACTCTTTAAGACACAACGAGACCACTGTAAAACCAACCGTGGATAGGCGGACCACTAGACGTCGAACCCCAATTTCATATCATACATCTGTCGGAAAGATATCCTAAGAGCTACTTGAATTCCCACTTATAAACTCCCGAAATTTTCCGGTTATGCAATCAGGTGTAGGGGATACAGGGGAAGCATAATATCTCACCCAAAACTAACAAATCCTACATCCAGCTGTATCCATCCTTCAACACATAACCAAGAAACCTTCGGAAATCGTTTACCTCACCTTCGAAAAGCATCCGTTATACGAGTTATGGCAATACTCCCGAACTCCCACCCCAGTACTGGGTGGCGTCGAGGTTATCTCACCAACAACTGCATAAAAGAGATTTTCGATGTCGGCGAAACTAATCTCAGGTATTCCAGAACTGCAACGATAAAATTGTGACGACAACACCTCGGAGCTCAACTCCCCGGGACACTACCACACCCCTAAATGTCAGGAGGCACCAAGAACAATGTTCTCGTCACAAAAACAGCAGAACGATTCCAAGATACCCGCGTGATCCTAAAAAAGTTTTAGTGAAATTTGAGAAGAGAAGTGTCAAAACTCTACGTCAGGATGCCTCACCAGAGCGACGAAGGGACTTAGGAGTAAAAAGAATTCCTAACTCTCTGATATATATAATCCTAAATGACTCAAAACATTTTTCTAGACTCAACAATGCCAGCTATTCGATCAAGCAGGGGGCTCCTAAGGTCGGGGAAGGCTCTGATTACCAACTTGTAACGCCCTCGATGCGCCTACATCTCCCACGTGTTGAAGCACGACTTAGAGGCATAACCGCATTGAAAGCAATGTCACAAGTGAGGTAATCTTCACAAAACCCATGTAATACATAAGGGAAAGAGATACAAAGTTGGCTTACAATCGCCACTTCACACAATTACATGAATAAAGCATTACATCATCCAGATACAAACAAGGTCCGACTACGGAACCAAAATAAAAGAAGACTACCCCAAATGCTACACAGATCCCCGATCGACCCCAACTGGGCTCCACTACTGATCAACTAGAATGAAACAACACAAAGGACAAGATCTTCATCGACCTCCTCCTTGAGCTTGGTTGCGTCACCTGCTCGGTAACATCGGCACCTGCAAACTGGTTTTGGAAGTATCTGTGTGTCACGGGGACTCAGCAATCTCGCACCCTCGCGATCAAGACTATTTAAGCTTATAGGAAGGGTAAAATGTATGAGGTGGAGCTGAAGCAAGCGACTAGCATATTTGGTGGCTAACAACGCAAATGATAGCGAGAAGAGAAGGCAAAGCACGGTCGAGAATCTATGATCAAGAAGTGATCCTAGAACAACCTATGTCAAACATAACTCCAACACCGTGTTCACTTCCCGGACTCCGCCGAGAAGAGACCATCACGGCTACACACGCGGTTGATGTATTTTAATTAAGATCAACTTCAGGTTTTCTACAACCGGACATTAACAAATTCCCATCTGCCCATAACCGCGTGCACGGCTTTTGAAAGTTCAAATCCCTGCAGGGGTGTCCCAACTTAGCCCATCACAAGCTCTCACGGTCAACGAAGGATATTCCTTCTAGCGAGAAAGCCCGATCAGACTCGGAATCCCGGTTACAAGATATCTCGACAATGGTAAAACAAGTCCAGCAACACCGCCCGAATGTGCCGACAAATCCCGATAAGAGCTGCACATATCTCGTTCTCAGGGCACACTCAGATGAGACTAGCTACGAGTAAAACCAACCCTCAAGTTTCCCCGAGGTGACCCCGCAGGCAGCTCAGTTCGGACCAACACTCAGAGGAGCACTGGCCCGGGGGGGTTAAAAAAAAGATGACCCTTGAGTCCGCGAAACCCAAGGGAAAAAGAGGCTAGGTGGCGAATGGTAAAACCAATGTTGGGTATTGCTGGAGGAGTTTTATTCAAGGCGAACTGTCAAGGGGTTCCCATTATAACCCAACCGCGTAAGGAACGCAAAATCCGGGAACATAACACTGATATGACGGAAACTAGGGCGGCAAGAGTGGAACAAAACACCAAGCATAAGGCCGAGCATTCCACCCTTTACCAAGTATATAGATGCATTAATTAAATAAGAGATATTGTGATATCCCAACAAGTAAACATGTTCCAACAAGGAACAACATATCCATGTTCCAACAAGGAACAAACTTCAATCTTCACCTGCAACTAACAACGCTATAAGAGGGGCTGAGCAAAGCGGTAACATAGCCAAACAATGGTGTGCTAGGACAAGGTGGGTTAGAGGCTTGGTTTAACAATATGGGAGGCATGATAAGCAAGTGGTAGGTATCGCAGCATAGGCATAGCAAAAGAGCGAGCAACTAGCAAGCAAAGATAGAAGTGATTTCGAGGGTATGGTCATCTTGCCTGAAATCCCGCAAGGAAGAAGAACGAGTCCATGAAGACAAACGGACGTAGTCGAACGGGTCCTCACAAACGCGACGTTATCGGAACCCACCCGAAGAAGCAACACCGGAAAGAAGCACACAACATAGTAAACAACCAACACATGAACATGGCATGATGCACAACCAAGTATGATGCATGTCCGGTTTAAAGAGGGCATGGCATGGCAAAGTGCATAAGCAATCCTACAAATTAAGTGGAGCTCAATATGCAACTCTGCTGCATACTGACGAAACACCACGTTCAAGTTATTTAGTTCGATCTTGTTTATGTACCCAACAATATTAAATGTTGTTAAACATGGCAAGAGGGTGAAGCAAATGAAAACTACCTATCTAGGCAAGTTTAAATGAGGCCGGAACGACAAAGAACAAGTCCGGAAACTCCTCATGTGCAATTTAAGGATTTGGTACTGTTCTGACCTAAACACAATTTTAGGGTTGTCAAACATGCAAAGTGATGCCACCATGTTAAACTAGACATTTTTCCACCCCATTTACATATAAAGTTTATTAAATTCCGAGTTACGGTTATTTAGTTATGAATTAAATCATTTTTACATGGCATAGGGGCAAATATATGCAAACAACATTTTAAACATTTTGAACATGGATGAAAGTAACATATTATGAAACTAGACAAAATTTTAAGCAAGTTTCATATATTAAGTTTTTACATATGATGCATAGTTTGTGAGTTATTAAATGAAAGAAGTATGAGGGCTTTTCTGCAAACTGCCAACTCTGGATAATTAGCTAAATTCGCAGACGCTGAAAAAACATCCACTGGGCCGAAATTGAACTAGCCCAGCAGTAAGAGAAAAAAAAGGAGGGGGCGCTTGGGGTGGCCTCACCCATGGGCTTCGGCCTAGTTTGTGAAAGAGGGAGGCTGGATCTGGGCCTGGAAGAGATCGAGGCCTGGTCCGTGCGGTGCGGTCAACGCAATGCAAGCGGAGGCGCAGGCTACGTTTGTTCTCTGCTCGACAGAAACTAAGCAGCGGCGACGGCAGGGATGCAGCGGTTGCTCCATCCGGCGAGATGCAGGTGAGGAAGGCAAGGTGGCGCAGGGCAGACACGGATCTGGTCGACGACGGGGTCAAGGAAGCTTCGGGCAGCAGCGGTGCTTCACGCCACCGGATCCGGCGGGGTTCCAGTCAACAGGGGAGGCATCGGCGCTTGACGCTCGACCTGCAGGGAAGCAGAGGGACTTGGCGCGGGGTCAACGCACGAGCAGAGCAGCGGTGGCGAATCTCGGTGGGAAGGAGGCCGGCGCATGCAGCGGAACTTGGCGAGGCGGCTGAGGCAGGGCTTGTCGGCGGCGGACTTGATGGCGATCCCGGCGACGCCAGCTGATCCGGGGCGGCGGTCGCGGATGACGGCAAGGAACCTGACCGGCGGCGGACTTCCAGTTCCCTGGTGCTGGCGCGGCATCCTGCAAGAGCAAGCAGGGAGAGATCGGGAGATTTTGAGAGCGAGGCAAACAGGAGGAGAAAGTAGAAGGAAAAATAAAAGGAGGCAGGGAGAAGAAAGTGAAGGAGAGGGCGACGGGATCCTGGTGGCGATAGGTGGCGAGCTATGGTTGGGGATGGATGGATCCCGAGGGGGATTTGGTGAGCGGCAGCGGCGATGAGTGGATAGGGAAGGATCCCTAGAAAATAGGGTTTGGTCTAGAAATGCATTGGCTATGTATATAGTAGGTAGGCTAGGGTAAGACTATATCGTCCCTCTGATCGTAATCGGACGGTCGAGAATAAAATGCTTTGGGAGACCAAACAAAGAATTGGAGATGTTTTGTAGATGTTTGGGGATGATCCGGACCAAACGGTGACGACTGTCCGGGTCGGGTCCGGGACAACTTTCGGACGCGCACGAAGGGTTCGATGCACTATGCAAGGAGGGTTAGACGGACAAGGTCAAGTGTGTGGACTGAGAGGAGAGAGGGGGAATGCAACCCGGCAACCGTTTCCGAAGACCGAAAACGTCCGACGTTAGGCCGGCTATACTGCCGCTATAGTTATTCGTTGGGGCGTCAAACGGACTCCAAATGCGATGAAGCTTGACAGTCGGTCTATCTACACTATAATAAGACCACAAGTCAACTCTCATCCCATTCCGAGAACATTTTCCGGCCACTTATAAAATACTATTTCGGACATGCCGCGGGCGCGTGCAAGTGTGGTTGGGCTCAGAACGGACAACGGAGAGAACTCGAAGAACCCGGAAGAATGCAAGTTTTAAAACATGATGATGCAGTGCACATGATGACATGATAAGATGCAAAACACAAGCAAATGACATGACAACGACAACGAATAACTGGAAGACACCTGGCACCTCGGCCTCGGGGCATTACAAGCAAGGCACATATTGTATTGTTGCCATCAAGGATAACAAGATAGGGTTTTCTTCATATTGCATGAGTCTATCCCTCTACATCATGTCATCTTGCTTAAGGCGTTACTCTATTTTTACTTAATACTCTAGATGCATGCTGGATAGCGGTCGATGAGTGGAGTAATAGTAGTAGATGCAGGCAGGAGTCGGTCTAGTTGTCTCGGATGTGATGCCTATATACATGATCATACCAATATATCCTCATAACTATGCTCAATTCTGTCAATTGCTCAACAGTAATTTGTTCACCCACCGTAGAATACTTATGCTCTCGAGAGAAAAGCCACTATGAAACCTATGGCCCCCAGGTTTATCTTTATCATATCAATCTCCTACTACTTAGTTATTTACTTTGCTATTTTACTTTGCCATTATTTTACTTTGCATCTTTATCATTAAAATACCAAAAATATTATCTTATCATATCTATCAGATCTCACTCGTGCAAGTGGCCCTATAGGGATTGACAACCCCTATTATCGTTGGTTGCATGGATTTATTTGTTTTGTGCAGGTATGAGGGACTTGCGTGTAGCCTCCTACTGGAATGATACCTTGGTTCTCAAAAACTGACGGAAATACTTATGCTACTTTGTTGCATCATCCCTTCCTCTTCGAGGAAAACCAACGCAGTGCTAAAAGAGGTAGCAAGAAGGATTTCTGGCACCGTTGCCGGTGAGGTCTACGCAAAAGTCTACATACCAAGTACCCATCACATACCTTATCTCCCGCATTACATTATTTGCCATTTGCCTATTGTTTTCCTCTCCCCCCAATTCACCCTTGCCGTTTTATTCGCCCCTCTCTCTCTCTCTATCCTCCCTCTCTTTCTCTATTTTCCCTTTTTGTCCGCTTGCTTTTTGTTTGCTTGTGTGTTAGTTTGCTTGTTTGTCGCGATGGCTCAAGATAATACTAAATTATGTGACTTCATCAATACCAACAACAAT
This sequence comes from Triticum dicoccoides, assembly GCF_002162155.2. Classification (NCBI taxonomy): domain Eukaryota; kingdom Viridiplantae; phylum Streptophyta; class Magnoliopsida; order Poales; family Poaceae; genus Triticum; species Triticum dicoccoides. The sequence goes on along the minus strand of NC_041382.1, from coordinate 296,358,249 downwards.
GATTTTATTAGCACTCCGATTGCTCCTCTTACCGATGCTGAATCTTGTGAAATTAATACTTCTTTGCTGAATCTTGTCATGAAAGATCCGTTCTCCGGCCTTCCTAGTGAAGATGCCACTACCCATCTAAATAGCTTCGTTGATTTATGTGACATGAAAAAGAAGAAAGATGTGGACAATGATATTGTTAAATTGAAGCTATTTCCTTTTTCGCTTAGAGATCATGCTAAAGCTTGGTTTTCGTATTTGTCTAAAAATAGTATTGATTCATGGAACAAGTGCAAAGATGCTTTTATCTCTAAGTATTTTCCTCCTGCTAAGATCATCTCTCTTAGAAACGATATTATGAATTTTAAGCAACTTGATCATGAACATGTTGCACAAGCTTGGGAGAGAATGAAATTAATGATACGTAATTGCCCTACTCATGGTTTAAATTTATGGATGATTATACAAAAAATTTATGCTGGATTGAATTTTGCTTCTAGAAATCTTTTGGATTCGGTCGCGGGAGGCACTTTTATGGAAATCACTTTAGGAGAAGCTACTAAACTCCTAGATAATATTATGGTTAATTATTCTCAATGGCATAGTGAAATATCTACTAATAAAAAGGTGCATGCGATAGAAGAAATTAATGCTTTGAGTGGAAAGATGGATGAATTTATGAAATTATTTGCTAATAAGAGTGTTTCTTATGATCCTAATGATATGCCCTTGTCTACTTTGATTGAGAATAATAATGAATCTATGGATGTGAATTTTGTTGGTAGGAACAATTTTGGTAACAACGCGTATAGAGGAAATTTCAATCCTAGGCCTTACCCTAGTAATCCCTCTAATAATTATGGTAATTCCTACAACTATTCTTATGGAAATTATAATAAGATGCCCTCTGATTTTTATTCTAATATTAAAGAATTTATTACTTCGCAAAAGAATTTCAATGCTATGATTGAAGAAAAATTGCTTAAGATTGATGATTTGGCTAGGAACGTTGATAGAATTGCTCTTGATGTTGATTCTTTGAAACTTAGATCTATTCCACCTAAGCATGATATCAATGAGTCTCTCAAAGCCATGAGAATTTCCATTGATGAGTGCAAAGAAAGAACCGCTAGGATGCATGCTAAGAAAGATGCCTTTATAAAAGCATGTTCTTCTAGTTCCTATGAAAATAATGATGAAGATCTAAAAGTTATTGATGTGTCCCCTATTAAATCTTTGTTTTGCAATATGAATCTTGATAATGATGGGACTGAATATGATCCACCTCTACCTAGAAGGCGTTCCAAGAATTCTGAATCTTTTGATCTTGATGCTAAATTTGATAAAAGTGGGATTGAAGAAATTAAAACCCTAGATGTTCCTAAACCCACTATTGTGGATTTCAAGGAATTTAACTATGAAAATTGCTCTTTTATTGATTGTATTTCCTTGTTGCAATCCGTGCTAAATTATCCTCATGCTTATAGTCAAAATAAAGCGTTTACTAAACATATCGTTGATGCCTTGATGCAATCTTATGAAGAAAAACTTGAATTGGAAGTCTCTATCCCTAGAAAACTTTATGATGAGTGGGAACCAACTATTAAAATTAAAATTAAAGATCACGAATGCTATGCTTTATGTGATTTGGGTGCTAGTGTTTCCACGATTCCAAAGACTTTCTGCGATTTGTTAGGTTTCCGTGATTTTGATGATTGCTCTCTAAACTTGCACCTTGCGGATTCCACTAGTAAGAAACCTATGGGAAGAATTAATGATGTTCATATTGTTGAAAATAGTAATTATGTGCCCGTAGATTTTATTGTTCTTGACATATATTGCAATCCTTCATGTCCTATTATTCTTGGTAGACCTTTCCTTAGAACGATTGGTGCAATTATTGATATGAAGGAAGGAAATATTAGATTCCAATTTACGTTAAGGAAAGGCATGGAACACTTTCCTAGAAATAAAATTAAATTAACTTATGAATCTATTATGAGAGCCACTTATGGATTGCTTACCAAAGATGGCAATACCTTGATCTATTTTTGCTTGTTATGCCTAGCTAGGGGCGTTAAACGATAGCGCTTGTTGGGAGGCAACCCAATTTCATTTTTATTCCTTGATTTTTGCTCCTGCTTAGTAATAAATAAATTATTTATCCTCTGTTTTGGTTGTATTTTTTGTGTTTAATTAGTGTTTGAGCCAAGTAGAACCGTTGGGAAGACTTGGGGAAAGTCTTGTTGAACTTGCTGTAAAAAACAGAAACTTTAGCGCTCACAAGAACTGCTGTCATTTCTATTTGGAAAGTGATATTTAGTTAATTATTTTTGTAGATGAGTAATAGATAAATTCCTCACGTCCAGAAATTTATTTTAGAATTTTTGAGGTTCCAGATCTTGCGCTAGCTACAGATTACTACAGACTGTTCTGTTTTTGACAGATTCTGTTTTGCGTGTGTTGTTTGCTTATTTTGATGAATCTATGGCTAATAAATTGGTTTATAAACCATAGAGAAGTTGGAATAAAGTAGGTATTACACCCATATAAATAAAGAATGAGTTCATTACGATATATTGAAGTGGTCTTTTGTTTTCTTTCGCTAACGGAGCTCACGATTTTTCTACTTTAAGTTTTGTGTTGTGAAGTTTTCAAGTTTTGGGTAACGATTTGATGGATTATGGAACAAGGAGTGGCAAGAGCCTAAGCTTGGGGATGCCCATGGCACCCCCAAGATAATCTAAGGACACCTAAAAGCCAAAGCTTGGGGATTCCCCGGAAGGCATCCCCTCTTTCGTCTACTTCTGTCGGTAACTTTACTTGGGGCTATATTTTTATTTACCACATGATATGTGTTTTGCTTGGAGCGTCTTGTATGATTTGTGTATTTGCTTATTAGTTTACCACAATCATCCTTGCTGTACACACCTTTTGAGAAAGCCATACATGATTTAGAATTTGTTAGAATACTCTATGTGCTTCGCTTATATCTTTTGAGTTATATAATTTTGCTCTAGTGCTTGACTTATATCTTTTAGAGCACGGTGGTGGATTTGTTTTATAGAAACTATTGATCTCTCATGATTCACTTAGATTATTTTGAGAGTCATAAATAGCATGGTAATTTGCTTAAAATCCTAATATGCTTGGTATGCAAGATTAATATTAAAAATTCTCTTATGAGTGTGTTGAATACTATGATAAGTTTGATACTTGATAATTGTTTTGAGACATGGAGATGGTGATATTAAAGTCATGATAGTTGAGTAGTTGTGAATTTGAGAAATACTTGTGTTGAAGCTTGTGATTCTCGTAGCATGCACGTATGGTGAACCGTTATGTGATGAAGTCGGAGCATGATTTATTTATTGATTGTCTTCCTTATGAGTGGCGGTCGGGGACGAGCGATGGTCTTTTCCTACCAATCTATCCCCCCAGGAGCATGCACGTAATACTTTGCTTCGATAACTTGTAGATTTTGCAATAAGTATATGAGTTCTTTATGACTAATGTTGAGTCCATGGATTATACGCACTCTCACCCTTCCACCTTTGCTAGCCTCTCTAATACCGCGCACCTTTCGCCGATATCATACACCAACCATATACCTTCCTCAAAACAGTCACCATACCTACCTATTATGGCAGTTCCATAGCCATTCTGAGATATATTGCCATGCAACTTTCCACCGTTCCATTTATGACACACTCCACCATCGTCATATTGCTTAGCATGATCATGTAGTTGACATAGTATTTGTGGCAAAGCCACTGTTCATAATTCTTTCATACTTGTCACTCATGAATCATTGCATATCTTGGTACACCGCTGGAGGCATTCATATAGAGTCATATCTTGTTCTAAGTATCGAGTTGTAATTATTGAGTTGTAAGAAAAATAGAAGTGTGATGATCATCATTATTAGAGCATTGTCCCAAGTGAGGAACGAATGACGGAGACTATGATTCCCCTACAAGTCGAGATGAGACTCCGGACGAAATAAAAAAGAAGAAGAAAAGAGGCCAAAAAAAAGAGAAAAGGCCCAAATAAAAAATAAAATAAAATAGAGAAAAAGAGTGTCGGTGTACTAGAATAGGGGTACCCTAGTACCCCGAACTTGTGCACGGGCAGTTGCAGCACCCCGCGGCAAGGCTTGTCGGGCTAACACCAAGATCCTCCGTGGTTCCCTTGGAGCCATTCAAGAACAAAGTATTTAAGCTCAGGAGACAAGGCCCCGGCAAGAGGAGCTTGCCGGGAAGGCCAACCGAGGCACTCCAAGGAACTTGCCGCGACGCGCCACGCGCCCTGGCAAGGCAACAAGGCCCCAGCAAGAGGAGCTTGCCGGGAAGACCAACCAAGGTACCTCGAGGCCCGGTGAGCGACAAGCCTCCGGACCCGACAAGATAACAGCAGCGGCAAGGCGCTTGCCGCGGCAGGCGGCCACTTTGTGCCCATGCTCCAGCGCATCCACCAACGTGTCACTCTGGGGGCCTCTCCAGGCGCGCGTGGCGGGAGGCTATGCAGCCAGCGGTGCGCAGTGGCATGCGAAGCTGACAAGATCGCCATCGTGGCGAACGGTGGCGCCCCTAACGGTCCTTTTCTGCACTGTTTGGGCGACTCAGACAGGCATTTAATGCCCTTGTCCCCTGCCGTCAGGGTTAGGTAGGGTGCACTGTACAAGTAACTGTACCAACCACCTCACTTTTTACATTTGTACCCTTCTCTGCGTTGCCACCTGTCGGTGACCCCTTTAGCGTATAAAAGGAGGCCCATGCGCAACGTAGAGGGGGTTCGGTTCGACTGGTTCGCGAAGTTCGACTCATTCGTAACCCAGAAAGATACTACGCTCTCTCTCTAGAGCAAGAACACAAGATAATCAAACAAGCAGCAGTAGGAGTGTTATCTCTCCGGAGAGCTCCGAAGCTGGGTAAACTGCTCGTGTGCTTCGCCTCGATCTGCTCTTCGTGCGATCTCCACCCCCCGCCGAACTGAAAGGGGCCCGGTCCGCTGGCCCCATAGGTGTTCGTGGATCAGTTTCCCCCGACATCTTTGGCGCGCCAGGTAGGGGGAGGCGTCGAGATTGTGTGAACCTGATCCGGCGTTCACACGAGCTAGATCTTCATTCCCTTCATCAACATGCCACCGAAGAAGAAGACTTCGGCGGCAGCCGCTCCGTCCACGTCACTTCCGCCACCGTTGGAGCAAACGGGTGGTGGAATGGACGCCGGCGGAAGAATGGACGTCGACGAGGAAGCTCATGATGCTGCCAGGTCCAAGAACAAGGTTGCACAAACCTCGGCGACTGTACATGTTCCACGCCACTCTCAGGAGGCGCAAGACCAACAGCGTCATAGCACTTGCAGTGCCATACGCATGATAGGCCAAGACCAAGCTGGTGGATCTCGGGGCGCTCAAGACCAGAATGCACGCCAGCGTGCTGGCACGAGCGGGGCACGGTCGCCTGGACGGGATACTGCTCCTTCTAACATAGTTAGAAGTCCGAGCACGTCCTGCTCCTCACGCCGTCCGCCCCTGCCACCCACCACTCCAGCAGAAGCTTTGGCGCGAGCTCAACTTCTCCTAGATTACCCTCCGACGTCGGACAAGATCGACGAATGGAGGGCCACCATTCAGAATCTCATCGGCTACGCCAATGGCGACACTCCACGGCGGCCGAGCGCGTCACCGCCGCGGCAGGGTTGCCGGGCGCGAGCCGGTGGCGATGAAACGGGTGGAGGTGCAACTACCATGCAATCAGCACCCCGAAGGCCAAGATCGCCGACTCGCCGGATCCACCTCGACAGCGACTCCACCGCATCTTCGGATCCACGAGCTCGTCGCGATCAGCGCCAAGTTCTTCATGATCGACAACAAGAAGACGCTCGAACTCGCATCGAGCGCCGAAGAGAAGCACGACGTCAATCCGACAAGCGCGCTGGGCCCTCTGTTGACATGCATGCGCCAGGGGAACCAGGCGATCTGCCGTACGCGGTAGGTTGCCCTGCGTTCACTCGTGAGCTGCGGCAAGTCCAGTTGCCCAGCACGAAGAACTTCAAGCCAGACGTACCGGAGAAGTACGACGGCAAGACGCATCCGTCGGAGTTCCTCAGCATTTACACCATTGTGGTGCAGGCTGCTGGGGGACGGGATGATAAGATCCTTGCCAACTACTTCCCGCTGGTACTCAAGCCCAACGTCAGGTCCTGGCTCATGCACTTGCCGGACAACTCCATATCCTCTTGGGCTGATCTGTGCCATCAGTTTGTCGGTGCCTTCACAGGAGGACACAAGCCTCATGGCCAGGAGAGTGATCTTCATCTGCTCGCCCAGAAGGAAGGAGAGCCCCTGCGCAAGTACATTCAGAGATTCAGCAGTGTGCAGCACAACATCCTAGACGTCCACCCTGCCGCGGTGATCAGCGCGTTCCATCAGAACGTGCGAAACCGCAGGATGCGGGAGGAAATGGCGATGTGCAAGATCAGGGACGTCAGTGAGTTATATGCACTGGCCGACAAGTGTGCACGTGCTGAGGAAGGGAGGAGACTCCCCGGAGAGAATGTAGGAGCGGGAGGATCTGACAGTGAAGATGCTGCCCCGGCAAGGAAAAACCGGCGGCGGAACAACAGAAGGAGGAAAGGCAAAGAGGTGCTAGTTGTTGAGCAGTCCGGCAACGGTGGTGGCGCCAAGGAAGCCAAAGCTGGTGACTCCGGCAAGGAGGTTGCCGCGGAGGTGGCGGTCGTCGACAAGCAGGACGGCACCAACAAGCAGTATTGCAAGATCCACCGCACCAAGGGCCATGATCTCCAGAACTGTAAGAAAGTCGAGCAGCTTGTTGAGCAACAGAAAGCTGAATACGAGCGGCGCGACAAGGAGAAGGCCCAGGAAGGTGTTGGGGGATCCGGCAAGAAACGTCCCAGCCGAGGAGGACGCCGCGGCAAGGCCAAGCAGTGGCAAGGAGACAGACCTCCTCGCGGCCGCGACAAGGATGAAGATGACGACGACGATGAAGACATGGATGATGAGGAGACTGATGAGCAGGAGTTCCAGAAAGCCACAGAGGTCCTGTGCGTTGACGGTGGTGCTTCTCTGCACACCTCGCACCGCCAACTCAAGCAGTGGGTGCAGGAAGTTAATGCAGCAGAACCACCCGTCGAGTCACGCAAGCCTCTGAAATGGTCCAGCACGCCTATCATCTTTGATATTGAGGACCACCCTGATCGCATAACTGCGGTCGGGTGCTTGCCGATGTTGGTTTCACCAACAATCCGCAACCTCAAGGTCACTAAGATGCTAGTTGACAGCGGGGCCGGCTTGAACCTGATCTCCTCCGCGGTGCTCCAGAAACTCCAGATCCCTGACAGCGAGCTCGAAGAGACCGGTACATTTCAAGGAATCAACCCGGGAAGAAGCAAGCCGAAGGGAAAGATCACGTTGCCGGTAACATTTGGCAGCGAGCTGAACTTCAGGACTAAGAGGGTCACATTTGATGTTGCTGACTTTCCATTACCTTACAATGGAATCCTTGGCCGTCCGGCACTCGCCAAGTTCATGGTAGCCTCTCACTATGCGTACAACGTACTGAAAATGCCAGGCCTGATAAGTGTCATCTCTATCCCTGGCGACAAGAAGGATGCTCCTATCTGTGCCGACAAGATCTACCGGGAAGCGGCAGCCGCAGCAGAACGCAAGACACTTGCCGCGGAAGCTCCCGGGGGGAAGAAGAAGACCAAGTCCGGCAAGAGTTCTGATGCCCACTCCGGCAAGCGCACCTCTTCGGAGTGCTGCGCTACTGTCGAGGACGCACCATCGAGCTCCACCGGCAAGTGTAAGAAGGCAATGACAGCTCCACCTAAGACCAAGAAGGTGTCCGCCAAGGAGGATGGCGCTGGTGGTACCTTCACCATCAGCGCCACTCTTGACCCCAAATAGGAAAGCGCGCTCGTTGCTTTCCTGCGGGCGAATGTCGACGTGTTTGCGTGGCAACCGTCTGATATTCCCGGTGTTCCCAGGAAAGTATATTGAGCACCACCTTGCCGTCTGTCCTCATGCGCGGCCCGTCAAGCAGAAAGTCAGGAAACAGGTAGTGGAGCGCCAAGAATTCATCGCAGAAGAAATCAAGAAGTTGGAAGCAGCAAGCCTTGTCAGAGGAGTGATCCATCCCACATGGTTGGCCAATCCTGTTGTCGTGCGCAAGGCTAACGGGAAATGGAGGCTTTGTATTGACTTCACTGATGTTAATAAAGCTTGTCCCAAAGACCCATTTCCCTTGCCGCGCATTGACCAGATTGTTGACTCCACAGCCGGATGTGATTTTCTTTCATTTCTTGATGCATACTCAGGATACCATCAGATCTTCATGGCAGAAGAGGATGAAGAGAAAACCACATTTATCACCCCGTGTGGCACGTACTGCTTCATACGGATGCCTTTCGGTTTGAAGAATGTTGGTTCAACATTCGCAAGGGTAGTCCACCACGCTTTTGAGCCGCAGATGCACAGAAATGTGGAAGCCTACATGGATGACATAGTGGTCAAAAGCAAGAACAGGGCGACCCTGATTCAAGATTTAGACGAGACATTTGCAAATCTGCGCAGGATCAACCTCAAGCTTAACCCCGAGAAGTGCGTGTTTGGAGTCCCATCCGGCAAGCTTCTCGGGTTCTTCGTGTCTCAGCGGGGAATTGAAGCCAATCCCGACAAGATCAAGGCCATTGAGCAGATCGAAGCACCAAAGCGCGTCAAGGATGTACGAAGGCTTGCCGGTTGCGTGGCTGCTCTTAGCAGGTTTATCTCTAGATCTGCTGAGCGCGCCCTGCCATTTTTCAAAATTTTGAAAAAGGCAGGTCCAATGAAATGGACTCCAGAGGCGGAGGCTGCGCTGCAGGACTTGAAGAGATACCTGTCCTCCACTCCAATACTTGTCGCACCTAAGCCGCAAGAGAAGTTGCTGCTGTATATAGCGGCAACCAATCAAGTGGTTAGTGCTACGTTAGTGGCGGAGAGGGAGGCAGATGATGAGCCAGCAACCACGGCAGATGCATCCAGCGACAAGCAGGGGGCTTCGCCGACAAGCTCTGGTCCCGACAGAGATGGATCTACGCAGGAGCATGATAAGATGCAGAAGAGAATGGTGCAGCGTCCAGTTTACTTTGTCAGTTCCCTTCTACAGGGGGCTAGATCAAGGTACTCTGGTGTGTAGAAGTTTCTTTTCGGCCTCCTCATGGCCTCGAGAAAGCTGCGCCATTACTTCCAAGCACATGAGATCACAGTCGTCACTCGCTTTCCGCTGAAGAGGATACTGCAAAATCCAGAAGCGACAGGCAGGATTGTCGAGTGGGCGCTGGAACTGTCAAGCTTTGGCCTCAAGTTTGAGAGCACTTCAACTATCCAAAGCAGGGCATTGGCAGAGTTCATAGCAGAATGGACGCCAACACCAGATGAAGAAATTCCAGAGACGAGCATCCCCGTCAAAGAGGCAAGCAAAGAGTGGCTGATGTACTTTGATGGTGCCTTCTCACTTCAAGGCGCCGGTGCGGGCGTGCTGCTTGTCGCGCCCACCGGAGAGCACCTCAAGTACGTAGTCCAGATGCACTTTCCCAAGGAGCAAGCAACCAACAATACTGCAGAGTATGAAGGATTGCTTGCCGGTCTCAGAATTGCAGCAGACCTTGGGATCAAGAAGCTCATTGTCAGGGGTGACTCACAGCTTGTCGTCCGCCAAGTGAACAAGAACTACCAGATTCCATTGATGGAAGCATATGTTGATGAAGTGAGGAAGCTAGAAGAGCACTTTCACGGCCTATAGATGGAGCATATCCCAAGAGCTCAGAATGACATTACTGATGGCCTGTCAAAGTGCGCCGCACTAAAGTTACCTGTGGAACCAGGGATCTTTGTGCTCAAGTTGACTCAACCATCCGTAACACCATCAACTGGACAAAGCAAGAAGAGGAAGTTGATTTCTGGTGACTACTTTCCGGTAGAGCTCCCCAAAGCCGCCGCCAAGAAAGTCCCCAAGATCAACACCAAGGTTGCTGAGGGGCAGTCTGCTCCGGCAAGCCTTATGGTTTGTTCCGTTGAAGTAGACGCTCCCGACAAGTTTTGCTCCGGCAAGCTTGCCGGGGAACATCAAGCTCCGGCAGGGCCGCAAGTCCTTGCCGTGGAAGCGGATGTTCCCGCAGCAGCAGATGTGCCTTTAGTCCTTGTTGTCGAGCCACAAGCTCCAGAATGGGCACAGCAGATTGTCCATTTCCTTCAGACAGGAGAACTTCCCGAAGAGCAAGAAGAAGCGGAAAAAGTAGCCCGGCAGTCAAGTATGTACCAGTTTGTCGATAGCATACTGTACAGAAGAAGACTCAACGGTGTGAAATTGAAGTGTATTTGCCGGGAAGATGGACAAAAGCTGTTGGCAGAGATACATGGAGGCATATGTGGCCACCACATTGGCGCAAGAGCACTTGCCGGCAAAGCTTTCCGGCAAGGTTTCTTTTGGCCGACAGCCCTCCAGGATGCAACTGCACAAGTAACCAAGTGTGAAGCGTGCCAGTTCCACTCCAAACAGATACACCAGCCAGCTCAAGCTCTCCAGACGATCCCTTTATCCTGGCCATTTTCGGTCTGGGGGCTCGATATCCTCGGCCCTTTCCCCCGAGCTGTCGGGGGCTTTGAGTACTTGTACGTCGCAATCGACAAGTTCACAAAGTGGCCGGAAGTGCAGCCAGTGAGGAAGGTGACAGCACAGTCAGCAGTCAAGTTCTTCAGGTCAATTGTTTGTCATTTCGGGATCCCTAACAGGATCATCACCGACAACGGCACGCAATTCACGAGCCGCACCGTCATGCAGTACGAACAAGACCTTGGCGCCAAGGTCTGCTTCGCTTCTGTTGCTCATCCAAGAAGCAACGGTCAAGCAGAGAGGGCAAATGCTGAAGTGTTGCGCGGGCTCAAGACCAGAACTTTCGACAGGCTGCGCAAGTGCGGAAGAAACTGGATCGAGGAGCTGCCGGTGGTTCTTTGGTCGATCAGAACGACGCCAAATCGAGCCACTGGCCAGACGCCTTTCGCTCTAGTCTATGGAGCAGAGGCAGTTCTCCCCACGGAACTCGTATACGGATCGCCTTGAGTGCTCACTTATGATGAGCTTGAGCAAGAACAGCTGCGACAAGACGACGCGCTGCTCGTTGAGGAAGATCGTCTTCAGGCTGCTGTACGAGCTGCTCGATACCAGCAAGCTTTGCGCCGCTACCATAGCCACAAAGTTAAAGCCAGAAGCTTCGAGGAAGGCGACTTTGTTCTTCGGTGCGTTCAGTCCGCCAAGAATTCCAACAAGTTGACGCCAAAGTGGGAAGGCCCTTATCGGGTGAAACGAGTCACAAGGCCCGGCGCTGTCCGCCTTGAGACCGAAGATGGCATTCCGGTGAGCAACTCCTGGAACATAGAACATCTTCGTAAGTTTTTCCCGTAGGGCGCGGTTGCCAGAACCCGTTCCGGCAACCACCTTTTGTGCAAGTCTTGCCGCTGTTGCATGTAATCCTTTGTACAAAGCCGGGCGCAGATCCCGTGCATAAATAGAACCCCATGTGCTCCGCACAACTTGTCCATTTCATGCATTAGTTTCTTTCTTGCATGCGTTATCTGACACTTTGTGCAGCACCTACATCCGGTAAGCAATAACGAGCTGAAGGGCTCCATATCATTATTTTCTCTTCTTTCTTCTTTTTCAACAAAGGAAAAGAAGGTTCCCTCGCACACAAGCTTGCCGGGGGGGAAGGACAAGATTGTGGTATGGACCAGGCGTTGTTCAAGCAAAGTTTTGCCTTGCCGGGAAGCAAACGACAGAAAAGCTAAGTTGCCAAAGTTTGAGCAATGAATTTTTAAATTTTTTGAGTTATCTTCCTCGAACGACCCTGCTTTGTATGGAAAACCTGTGCGCGGAGGAACCAACTCGTGGCTAGTTGCTCCCTTACTTTGTTTCGAGTCCGCTCAACAACGTAAGTGTGCTGCATCTAGTCGTGACAAGGTTTCTTGTCGGAAGCAGCGCCGCCAGCAGGCAGCTGATGTTCCGCACTCAGCGCTCGCGGCTCGGGCGCCTGCGCCGACAAGTTCCCTAGAAGCGTAGGGTAAAAACATACAAAGGAAAGAATCTAGTAGAGGAAATAACATAGCAATTGATAACAGAAATAAAGTTATATTACAAGATAACTTGTCGCAGCTCTAACAGACTGTTTTCATAACATGATTAGCAGCGACAAGGGAAAAGAGAAAACGGGCGGCCTAGTCTACGTGATCGCCCTCAACCCTCTTGATCTCGCTCACCTTGTCCACAATGGGTGCGACAAGGGCCTTGAGCGCATCCAGATCGGCGTCAGGCGGCAAGGACCTAAGGACGTTGGTAAGGTTGAGGCCTGGGTTGCGGAAGGCCACCTTCATCAGCACCTTCTGGAGAGCCCCCGCGCAAATCCTGCGTGACTCGTCGGCCAGCTGCTTTGGGATCCTCTCCCGAAGCCGCTGGAGTGCCGTCGCCACGCCCTTGAAGAACAGGCTGAGCTTGGCGCTGGGTTGGAGATTCTCGTCGGAGGGATACCCAAAGTCCTCCATCCCCAGCTGTGCCAGCTCCTCGTCGATGACTGCGGCAATATTCACCAGACCCTCGGTCCAGTGCTCCACAGTATCTCTGAACGAGTTCTGGGTAACTGCGATGCTCCCCAGCAACGCCTTGTCAGCTTTGACCTTCTCCGACAAGGTCTTCTCCCGCTCCTTGGCGGCCTCCAGCGTCTGCATCAGCGTGGCCAGCTTCAACTCCAGGTCCGCATTGGAATCCTTGGCGGCGCTGAGCTCCTTGTCCCTCTCAGCGAGAAGACCTTGCAGCTCACCGTGGGCGGCAGCATCCTTCTCACGCTCACGCTTGAGCGCGGCAAGCTCCTCGCCGCTCTTCCCGATGTTGGCCTCCAGCTGCGCCACCTTCTCCTCCAGCTCTTTCTTGGCAGCCTCTGCGATTGCGGCAGCGTCCTTTGCCTCCTTGAGCGCCCCGCCAAGTGCTTGCTCGCACTCGGCGAGCTCCTCCTCGTAGCTGTCGAGGTTGGCCTTCCGCTGCACCAATTCGCCTTCTCGCGCGGACTGCTTCTCGGCGGCCAGCCTTTGTTCCTCCTCAGCTTCGGCCTTCTCGAGAAGGAAGGCCGTGCGCTCCTCGTCGAGTCGCTCCCGCTCCTGTGCCAGGGACCGGAGAGCTTCTTGATTGTGGCCCCGGAGCTCCTCCGCGCGCTTCTCCATGTCAACTCCCGCCTTCGCGACAAGCGCTTCCCGAGAAGCCAGCTTGGCTTGCCGTGCGCGGTAGAGTGACAGCAGCTTCCGCAGCAGCTGCTCCTCCTCAGGCTCGCCACTGCTGCTGCTGGGCGCGTCGACCAACGACAGTCCAGCAGAGGCGAGCACCTCCTCATCGAAAGTTTCCCCCTCGACCGGCGCCCTGGAGCTCGACGCCCAGGGTAGCTTGATGAAGATATCGTCACCGGCCTTCAAGTAGGCGCCGGGCTGGGGCTCCTTGGAGCCCGGCTCCGCGGAAGCGGCAGAGGGATCGGCGGTCGGCGCAGCGCCTGGCGCTCCTGCGGCCTCAAGGTCGTCAGTGCGATCGCCCGACCCCTCGCCAGCTTCTGCGGCGGCAGCCTTGGCAGCCTCCTCGCCGGCGGTCTCATCAGCACCGGCCCCTTCCTCACCAGCGCCCTTTGTCTCCATTGGCTCAGCAGCAGATGGGTCTGAAGAACGAAGAAGGGAGAAAAATCAATCAAAAATCCAAGTGAAGAAAATCAGAAGAAGAAGAACCCAAGGGAAAGTTTTTGGGCAAGTGAATTACCTATGCCAAGATCTGCAGTTGCGGTCTCGGCCGCCGCAGGATCGACGGTGCTGCCCCTTGCCGGAGAGCGCTCCCTTACCGGGGACTCCTCCCTTAGCAGCATAGTCGAAGTAGATGGCACTTCGGGACCAGCTTCCGGGCGCTCCTGATATGGCTGCTCTGCTCCTACACAAATCAACAAGCAAGATATCAACAAAGGAAAAAGCACTCATGCGCGCCTGACAGCAGAAAGCTAACTATGAACTTACGCTGGGGGCTGCGATGGGGGCTGTTTTGAGGAGTGGTTGCCGGGTCCGTCAAGGTGGTCTCGGACCCACCCCCTGCTGACACGGTGGGGTCATCTTCGATGACAATCACCGCGGCCTTGGCCCTCTTCGCCGCTCTCTGGGCCAGCGTCCTGAAAAGAAAGGAGTCCAGATTGAAGCATGTCAGATACAAGATAAAAACAGCAAGATTGAAGAACTACAAGAGCACCAAAGAAACTTACTCTTCTTCCTCCTCGTCGGAGCTGAGCGCGGAAAGATCAAAATCCGGCTCCCTTCCGATGCGGCAAGGCGAAGGAGTAGGATCCCTTGCCCGCTTGGCGGGGGCGGCGGCAGTGGCCCGGGAAGATCCCGCTCCAGTTCCCGCTACTGCGTGGGTCGCTCCCGCGGCAACATTGCTTGCCGTGGTAGAGCGTGTCGCACAGCTTGGCGGCTGTTGACCCGGCTGCCGCCCCGCTACGTCCGCGGCCCTGCAAAGACGCCTTCTTGGCGGGGCCGGGGGCTCCGCCTGCGGCAAGCCTTCTGAAGGCTCGGGCTCTTCCTCGCCGGCCTCGCTCGGCTCAGCTTCAGAACCGGCAGGCTCTTCCTCGCCAATGAACTCCGCGCGCTCGGTGAGGCTTGCCGCCTTTGCAGCCTCCGCCTCCTCCACAGTGAAACCGAACGCGCCCGCGGCAGCTGCGGCCGCAACCTCTTCCGCCCTAGTGGCGATGCGCTACAGCTCCTCGTCGGTGGTGTCACAGGTGAGGCTCTTCTGCTTGTCATCGTGGACCGGCACTTCTTCCAAGTTGTCGAAGAACGCTTGCACGACGTCATCCACAGGCTCTTGCCAAGTTGGAACGATTCCGTGTGAATCGCACAACGGCATCATGGCGCGGATCCGGTCAAGCGAAGAATTGTTGCACAATGGAACGACGCCCCTCGGCAGCGTGAATGGGTGCTGGGGGTCGCGTTTGAACAACTCCAGGAGCATTGCATCCAGCTCCAAGACGGTGAAGTTGTAGTTGAGGCCCGGCCGCAGCCTCATGATGTCCGCCGAGTTCTTGAATTCCCAGGCGGGCCTCCCCCTCTCCTGCAGGGGGGCGATGCGGCGGCGGAGGAAATCTGCGCCTACAGCGCCTACAGTGAGCCCGGCAAGCCTGAGGCGAAGGATCCTAGTAATGGCGATCTTCAGCCTCTCGTCTTCCGGGGCCATGTTGCTCCAGTCATTGCCGCGCACTATTGGAGCTTGGCGCATGGCGGTGAAGGGCTGTGGATTCTCCTCGACGATCCAGCACCACTCCGCTCTCCACTCCTCCCACTTGCTGCGGAGCTCACCCTCCAAGTATGCCTCCTTCTTGCCGAATCTCGAGATCCAGGCGATCCCTCTGGCAAGCGGCTCTCCTCTCTCTACCCGAGGTATGAAGAAGTGGCGGAAAAGGGAAACATTGGGGTGGACTCCGACAAAGTTTTCGCACAAATGTGCGAAAACTGCCATGGTCAGAACGGTGTTGGGGGTGAAGTCAAGGAGGCGGAAGCCGTAGGTGTTCATGATATCGCAGAAGAACTCCGAGAAGGGCGGGCAGAGCCCGCAATAGAAGAACAGCGCGAAGAATGGGTACCCGTTTGGAGCCAGTTCCGAAGCAGCGGCCGGGAGTACCCTCGTGCGCGGATGCGCCCGCGTCTCCGTCGCCCAAAAGAGGTAGAAGTACTCCCTCAGCTCCTTCAGGCCGAGCTGGGGGGAGAAGATCGGCCGCTCCTTCCGCAGCACCGCGAGCCGCTGCGCCTCGGCCGACTTCACGCCCTTTCCCTTGTCGGCTTTCGGAGCCATGGCTGAGGTGGTGGGGGAGGTCGAAGGCGTTGGTGATGCTGGTGCCAATGGGGGGCGGAGCGCTGCTCTCTCGGCTTTGAGAAGAAGGAGGGGGCGGAGGTTCGTGAAGATGGAGTAGTAGCAACTAGCAAGGGGGAACGAACTGCCCCTGTTTCCTCTGCTTATAAAGAGGGACGGGGCGGACGTTTCGCCCTTCTGAATAAAGAACCACCCACGATCTCTCCCATGATGCTGCATTCAACGCGTGCCGTTAGGGGAGAGCGCGGTGGATACGGAGCGAGATTCGGCGTGGCCCAGTCCACATGTGCCCGTGCCCTGTCTTGGGCCTAGCCCAACAGCGCTCGGCACCGTGTCTGACCCAGGCCCGGGGGCTCCTGTCGGTGTACTAGAATAGGGGTACCCTAGTACCCCGAACTTGTGCACGGGCAGTTGCAGCACCCCGCGGCAAGGCTTGCCGGGCTAACACCAAGATCCTCCGTGGTTCCCTTGGAGCCATTCAAGAACAAAGTATTTAAGCTCAGGAGACAAGGCCCCGGCAAGAGGAGCTTGCCGGGAAGGCCAACCGAGGCACTCCAAGGAACTTGCCGCAACACGCCACACGCTCCGGCAAGGCAACAAGGCCCCGGCAAGAGGAGCTTGCCGGGAAGACCAATCAAGGTACCTCGAGGCCCGGTGAGCGACAAGCCTCCGGACCCGACAAGATAACAGCAGCGGCAAGGCGCTTGCCGCGGCAGGCGGCCACTCTGTGCCCACGCTCCAGCGCATCCACCAACGTGTCGCTCTGGGGGCCTCTCCAGGCGTGCGTGGCGGGAGGCTGTGCAGCCAGCGGTGCGCAGTGGCATGCGAAGCTGACAAGATCGCCATCGTGGCGAACGGTGGCGCCCCTAACGGTCCTTTTCTGCACTGTTTGGGCGACTCAGACAGGCATTTAATGCCCTTGTCCCCTGCCGTCAGGGTTAGGTAGGGTGCACTGTACAAGTAACTGTACCAACCACCTCACTTTTTACATTTGTACCCTTCTCTGCGTTGCCACCTGTCGGTGACCCCTTTAGAGTATAAAAGGAGGCCCATGCGCAACGTAGAGGGGGTTCGGTTCGACTGGTTCGCGAAGTTCGACTCATTCGTAACCCAGAAAGATACTACGCTCTCTCTCTAGAGCAAGAACACAAGATAATCAAACAAGCAGCAGTAGCAGTGTTATCTCTCCAGAGAGCTCCGAAGCTGGGTAAACTGCTCGTGTGCTTCGCCTCGATCTGCTCTTCGTGCGATCTCCGCCCCCCGCCGAACCGAAAGGGGCCCGGTCCGCCGGCCCCATAGGTGTTCGTGGATCAGTTTCCCCCGACAAAGAGAGAAGGGACAATGTTACTATCCTTTTACCACACTTGTGCTTCAAAGTAGCACCATGATCTTCATAGTAGAGAGTCTCTCATGTTATCACTTTCATATACTAGTGGGAATTTTTCATTATAGAACTTGGCTTGTATATTCCAATGATGGGCTTCCTCAAAATTGCCCTAGGTCTTCATGAGCAAGCAAGTTGGATGTGTCGTGGTTCTAAGTCTGATAGAAGTGTAGGGGGGTAAGTATGGAGAGGCAAGGTCTTAGCTATGGAGAAATTGTAGGCACGCAAGGTTTTCGAGTTCAGACCCTTCTCGGAGGAAGTAATAGCCCTATGTCTCGGAGCCCGGAGGCGGTCGACTGGATTATGCGTGTATGGATTACAGGGATGCGAACCCTTCTCCCTGAGGAGGGGGGTGGCTTATATAGAGTTCGCCAGACCCCTCCCGCCCTCAGTTACAAAGGGTTTAAATACATTAATGTTGGGCGTTACTGATAACGCCCCTAATAAAGTGCTATGATGACCACAAAAGCTACTTAATAACCGACCATTAGCATGCAGAATGCCCTTAGGTCTCCTGACCGTCCAGTGGTTGCTTCTTGGTCGAGTGATTGCTTCTTGGTCGAGTATCTTCGAGTCCGTCGAGTGGAACACCTCCAAGTCGATTGAAAGGTGATTTCTTCTAGAGATGTCCTTGGGTAGGTCAGTTTGGACAGGTCCATGACCCTACCCTAGGTACATAGCTTCATCATTAGCCCCTGAATGGATCGAGGTTTGAGTGGGAAAGGGTTTGAGCACCTCTCCAACTCATTTTTCATGTCGTGAGCATATCTTGTTTCGCATCAATGAACCAGAGTGATGACAACAACTTTCTTTCCAAACGCCTTGATCCATTCTTAGTTTTTCTCGAGTGAGTTCTGATACTTGAAAAGCTCCGAGTGACGGTGCGGAGGAGATCTTCGGTCTGACGAGTTGTTCTGCTGCCCGCGGATTTCGTGGGATCCAAATTTTGGGAAGCGCGCGGGACGGGGAGGCCGCAGTAATCGGATGGGATAGTGCGAAGCCGCCTCGATCCCTGTGCCACCTTTTTCGCCACGTATCGTGCGCGTGATTGCCACGGGATTTGACAGGGCTGCCCGGGCTTACCAGTCAGCCACTCGGAAGCAGCCTCATATAAGGCGTTGGGCCGGGGCTCTGTTCCGCGCACCACCATTCTCTCTTCTTTTTCTCCCGATCTCTCCACCACCCTTGCTTCCGCCTCGCCGCCGGAACTCCGCTCGAGCTCGATCTACCACCATGGGGAAGGACAAGACGGCGGCGCTGGAATGCGCGAAGAAGGCGACCGCGAAGGCGAAGGGCAAGCAGACCAACCGGGGCGGATCCTCGTCGAGGTCCGGCCTGCCGGCGGGCTGGATCCAGGGCGACTGGATCCGCTCGGCAATCACGCAGGACGACCTCGACGACCTGGTGGAGGGGGGATTGATCCCCCACAAGTCGGATCGGCTCCCGGGGGACGAAACTGAGCTGCAGCCCAGAGAGGGTGAGTGCGTCCTCCTAGCAACCCACGTAGATCGTGGATTCTCGCTGCCTCCCCACCCTTTCTTCCGGGGTTTTTTGAACTTCTTTGGGGCTCAGCTCCACCATTTCACTCCGAACACCATAGTCTATCTGCCTGCTTTCGTGTCCATGTGTGAAAACTTCTTGGGCTGTCGACCGCACTGGGGGCTTTTCAAACACATCTTCACTTGCCGTTCCTAGTCGGTTAAAAAGACCAAGTCGAGTGACAAGAGGACGTGGGTGATCCAGATGTGCAGTGGTCTGGGGATCCAGATGAGGAGCAAGAGTACTTTCCCAGTGATGATCCTTCCTGACTCGGTCCGGGGCTGGCAGTCGACTTGGTTTTACTGCAAGGATCAGCCAACCCCTGGCCAGTCGACTGGGCTTCCTCCTTTCTCCTTGGCTCGGGTGGAGAAGCCTGCTCCCCTGAAGATAGTTCCAGAAGAGAAGGCGCAGGTCAAGGAGCTGGTCGAACGGGTCGTCCAGCTCGTCCGCGACGGAGTGACCAGGATGGATCTGCTGGAGGTCTTTCTCGATCAATGCATCCAACCCCTTCAGGCACGCGATCATCCGATGTGGATGTACTCTGGGCTCGAAGATACCACTCGGATCCACCCGGAGGAGGTCAGCAAGGATATCTTGGAGAACTGGTTGAGGGGAATCACTGGCAACAAAGACAACCCTCGGGGATCCAGGAGGGTGATTCCATTCGACAACTCGCGCCAGCCAGAGCAGGTATATTTCTGTTTTATCAAGTAACTTTCCGATTCACCATGTGATGTCCCGTTTGTGGTCGACTGAATGTCTTTTGATTGTTATCCTTTCAGGCCCTCATTGAAATGTACTCGATGCCCAATGGAGAGCAAGAGCAAGACCCGGAAGGCGAGGCGAGCGGCGGCGACAGTGGCGAATGGACTTCTGATGGTGAAGAGGATGGAGAAAGCGATGACTCAAGCGACGGAGAAGAAGTCGAGTCGCCTCCTCGCAGGGAGAGGCAATCCAAGCTTGCCCAAGAACGACCGAGCGCCCGTGAAAAGGCGACTGCTCAAGCTGGTCAATCTTCGAAGCGTCCTCGGATCTCTTCACCAACCCCCACCGAGAAAGCGCCAAAGCACCCCAAAGTTGCAGAGCCGAAAACTCGGAAGGCGCTGCCGAAGATTAAGATTGACATCCCCGTCGCTTCCGCGTGAGTGTCTCCCTTTGTATACACTCGACGCTTCGTGCCGTTTGTTTTTCTTGTTTTAACCGGACGAACTTTGGAACTGTCAGCGCTGCCACTTCTGGGACCTCAGCTTACAGGGATGATGATGAGGTGATGGAGGATGCGGTCACGTCTAAACTAGGTATGATTCCTGCCATACTGTCTTTATTTTGGTCGATTCAACTGCAATGTGTACCATTGGGTGATGTGATTTTGTCGATTGAACTTTGAACAGCCCCTAACATTATTGACCTCCCTGATGATGATGATGATGAAGAGCCTGAGAGGCCTTTGATGAGGACAAATAGGTGACCTCCTGCGAGCGAGGTGCCACAATCGACGCCGAGGGCGGAGCCAGTCGTTCAGGATGCTGGTGATGCCAATCAGGGTTCTGTTACCTTCGCCGTGCCGTTGTCGAGTGCCTTGCCTTCTTCGTCGACTGCTCAGGCCCCTGTCGACCCGCCTTCAGTTTTTGCGACCCATCATGTCCCAGAGGACGAAGTGCACGCTGCCAGTGAAGCTCTACGCCAGGCGGGCGTCATGATGGAGAAGATGAAGATGGTGCGAGACGCCAGTCAGGCCGCCTACGATGCCAGCTCGGCTCTCCAAAGCAACATTCAGGTTAGTTGGTCGCCGCTTGTTCCGTTAGGATATGATATCTGAAGACTTTTTCCGAAAATCTTTGCGTTAGTACACCCACTGGGTGCGTTGATTGAACTTTGAATTAGTGGGGGCACGCTGAGTGGACCCATTGGGTGTAGTCCCCGAGACTACGGTGGACTACGGGCAGTCGACTGTAGTCTTTGTATCTTGTCGAGTGTAAACCGAATTGATAGTTTGTCTCTTCCACTCGGTCTGGTCGAGTGGGGTCAGAACCGGTGGGGGCACGTGTAACACCCCGGATGTAACTTTCCCAATTTTTACTCCAACTCTTGCCGTTTCCGGCGTTAAGTTATTTTTATTTCTCGGGTTCGGGTCTTTGTCTCCGTGTGTTGTTTTCGTTTTCATGCATCTCATATCATGTCATCGTGTGCATTGCATTTGCATATGTGTTCATCTCATGCATTCGAGCATTTTCCCCGTTGTCCGTTTTGCATTCCGGCGCTTCGTTCTCCTCCGGTGGCCATTTCTAGCTTTCTTTCGTGTGTGGGGATTAAACATTTCCGGATTGGACCGAGACTTGCCAAGCGGCCTTGGTTTACTACCGGTAGACCGCCTGTCAAGTTTCGTATCATTTGGACTTCGTTTGATACTCCAACGGTTAACCGAGGGACCGAAAAGGCCTCATGTGTGTTGCAGCCCAACACCCCTCCAATTTTGCCCAAAACCCACCAAACTCTGCTCCATGTCCTAGAGAGTTCGATCACGATCGCGTGGCCGAAAACCGCACCTCATTTGGACTCTCCTAGCTCCACTTATGCCTATAAATAGCACCCCTCCAAATTCGGATCTTCTTCCCCGTCCAAACCCTAGTCTAAAAAAAAGCAGATCCGCGCCGACGGACATGTCCGGGGCCTAGCCGGACACGTCCGCCGCCGCCTCTCGTCCACTCCGCGCCCGCCACGTGGCGCAGCCGACCGCCGCCGCCGCCGGCCCGCGGAGGCCCGCGCCCGACCCCCGACGCCGCGCTCCCGGGCCAGAGGAGCGCCGCCGCCGCCTCCCTTCTTCCCCGACTCCAGAGCACCGTGCCACCGCCCGCCCGAGCTCCTTCGCCGGTCGCCGCCACCCGCCGCCTGGCCTCGCCCCGCCGCCCGGCCTCGCCACCGCCGCCCGGCCTCACCGCGCCTCGGATCCGGCCGGGCCCCGCCGTCCTCTTCCTCCTCCTCCAACGCCGGCCTTCTTCCCCGTCAAGTCCGGCGAGCCGCTACAGTAACTCCGGCGTGCATCGGGAAGCGTGCGGATCTGGATTCAGATCTGAGAAATT
>NC_041382.1:296321271-296336311 GCF_002162155.2 Triticum dicoccoides | reverse complement strand
CGCCGCCTCCCTTCTTCCCCGACTCCGGAGCACCGCGCCGCCGCCCGCCCGAGCTCCTTCGCCGGCCGCCGCCGCCCACCGCGGCCTCGCCCCGCCGCCCGGCCTCGCCACCGCCGCCCAGCCTCACCGCGCCTCGAATCCGGCCGGGCCCCGCCGTCCTCTTCCTCCTCCTCCCACGCTGGCCTTCTTCCCCGTCAAGTCCGGCGAGCTGCTACAGTAACTCCGGCGTGCATCGGGAAGCGTGCGGATCTGGATCCAGATCTGAGAAATTCATCTCGGTTGACTTTTCGTCCCTAACCCTAAAATTTTTGTGCATACTTTGACCGTCCGTAACTTTGCATCCGTAGCTCCGATTTGGGCATATTATATATCAAAATGTTCGCCTCGATGAGTACATCATTTTATTCCATTCCATCATTTTCATTTGAGCTCATCTTGATGCCCAAAATGCTTCTAGAAGGAGGCTTCGTGAGTTAATTGTCAGATCTGCTAGTTCATCTTAGACTTTTGTCAATTTTTGCCATGATTATTGTGTGCATGATATGCCTGTCAGTCCTTCATATGTTTTGTTAAGGATTTTGTCTTCTTTCCAGAGATGCAACCCATGCATTTTTAGGATGTGTGTGGTGACTTGTGCAAGCTTGCAAAGTGAGGCGCCCGGTAAATCTGTTTTCAGGGACTTAGTTGTTTTCACTCTGGGATTATTTAGTTCATGATGCCATATGTTCAGCTTGTTTCCGAGTGATTCGTGCCTCTTTTGAGGATGATCAGTAAAGGAGTTTTGTTAATCATGTTATGCTCTATCCATCCGTGTCTTTGTTTGCAATTATGAAGCACCCTAGCTTGAGTCAATCGAGCTCTGCTTTTGCTTCGTGGTGAATCTGGGCAGATCGTCAACTCGTTTGCGATTTTGCCGATGTTATTGTAGTTGATCCGTGCATGCTATGCCCTTGTTCTTGCCATGTCTAGCTTGTATTTTGTGCCTTCTTAATGGATGTATGCTTGCCTTGCCATGACTTGCACCGTAGTGAGTGCATCGAGCTTGTTTACATGCCTTCGTGAGTTATATTTCAGCATGTCTCAGTTTTCACTAAGTCTGAAAACTGATTGTGTTTTAGCTATGTTCGTCTGCCCGTTAGTATATTTTGTGAACCCTTTTGGCCCCAGGTCACTTTGGATCTTTTGTTAAGCTTGTTGAGTAGCTCCATGCCATGTTCTTAATTGTCATGTTCAGGTCATGTATCATGTTGTTTTGCTGCTCCGAAGAGGGCTTCGTGATCTGAAATTTCAGACAAGTGTTAATTTCACTAAGTCTGGAATCTGTTTTGCATTTGCGTTTTTGCCATGCTTGTTTGAACCTCATAATGAATGGATTGGCCGTCGCTCAGTGCTAGTCTTTTGTTAAGCATCTTGTGTGCATCCTTGCCATGTATTTCGTTGTCATGTTTGGTGGCTGTAGCATGTTCATTTCGTTGCAACTAGATGCCTACTTGCTGTAAATCGCAGACCGGTGTCATATCTTAAAACGCTTGCCATTTCCAAACCGTAACTCCGATTCTGATGATCTTTATATCGTTTTCAAGCGATTTCATCCCCTATTTCCAGCGGCACCCTTGGAATTCCAAGTTGAGGCCAGGTTCATGCATTTCCTGTCATATCTTGCATTTAGCATCCCACATCGCATCCCGCATAGCATACCATCTTTGCATCTTATTGTTTGAGCTTGCACGTGGTTGATTGTATCCTTGTTGCTTGTTTGTCTTGCTTGGGTAGAGCCGGGAGACGAGTTCGCTACCAAGGAGCCCGTTGAGTTTGCTTGTGAGGATCCAGCCAACTCTGACAACTGTGCAGGCAAGATGATCATACCCTCGAAATCACTACTATCTTTGCTATGCTAGTTTGCTTGCTCTTGCTATGCCATTGCTACGATGCCTACCTTTTGCTTGTCAGCCTCCCAATTGCCATGTCAAACCTCTAACGCACCATGTCCTAGCAAACCATTGATTGGCTATGTTACCGCTTTGCTCAGCCCCTCTTATAGCGTTGCTAGTTCCAGGTAAAGTTTGGAGGCCGTTCCTTGTTGGGACATCTTTTATTTGCTTGTTGGGATATCATTATATTAATATGTTATCTTAATGCATCTATATACTTGGTAAAGGGTGGAAGGCTCGGCCTCTCGCCTAGTGTTTTGTTCCACTCTTGCCGCCCTAGTTTCCGTCATATCGGTGTTATGTTCCCGGATTTTGCGTTCTTTACGCGGTTGGGTTATAATGGGAACCCCTTGATAGTTCGCCTTGATTAAAGCTTTTCCAACAATGCCCAACATTGGTCTTACCATTTGCCACCTAGCCTTTTCTTTCCCTTGGGTTCTGCAGACTCAGGGTCATCTTGTTTTAACCCCCCCGGGCCAGTGCTCCTCTGAGTGTTGGTCCAAAGTAGAGTCATGTGCAGCACCCCCTCGGGGAAACTCGAGGTTTGGTTTTAGTTGTATGGAGCGCTCATCTGAGTGTGCCCTGAGAAAGAGATATGTGCAGCTCCTATCGAGATTTGTCGGCACATTCAGGCGGTGTTGCTGGTCTTGTTTTAATCTGTCGAATTGTCTTGTTGTACCGGGTTACCGAGTCTGATCGGTGTGTCTCGGGTGGAGGTCTATTCCTTCGTTGACCGTGAGAGCTTGTCGTGGGCTAAGTTGGGACTCCCCTGCAGGGATTGAACTTTCGAAAGCCGTTCCCGCGGTTATGGGCAGATGGGAATTTGTTAATGTCCGGTTGTAGAGAACTTGAACCTTAATTAATTAAAATGAATCAACTGAGTGTGTTACCGTGATGGACTCTTCTCGGTGGAGCCCGGGAAGTGGACACGGTGTTGGAGTTATGCTTGCGCAGGTTGTTCTTCTAGATTCTCGCTCGCGCCTTGCCTCTTCTTCTCGCTCTCTTTTGCGTATAAGTTAGCCACCACATATGCTAGATGCTTGCTGCAGCTCCACATATACTTGCCTCATCCTTCCTATAAGCTTAAATAGTTTTGATCGCGAGGGTGCGAGATTGCTGAGTCCCTGTGGCTCACAGATACTATAACTCCAGATGCAGGTCCAGGTGATTCCGCTCCAGGTGACGAGTACGAGCTCAAGTGGGAGTTCAACGAGGACTCTCAGCGTTACTACGTGTCTTTTCCTGATGATCAGTAGTGGTGCCTAGTTGGGGTTCGATTCAGGGCCTTGTCGCATGTTGGGTTTTCTTCTATTTTGGCGCCGTAGTCGGGCCATGAGTGTTTGTATGATGGATGTTATTCATGTTCTCTGATGTGACGTGGCGAGTGTAAGCCAACTATGTATCTCCCCCTTTTATCATATATTACATGGGATGTTGTAATGATTACCTAACTTGCGACATTGCTTTCAATGCGGTTATGTCTCTAAGTCGTGCCTCGACACGTGGGAGCTATAGCCGCATCGAGGGCGTTACAAGTTGGTATCAGAGCCTTCCCCGACCTTAGGAGCCCCATTGCTTGATCGTTTTTAGAGGCCGTGTTGTGTCTAGAAAAATGTTTTGAGTCTTTAGGAATTATATATTGGAGAGCTTAGGAATTCTTTTTACTTCCCAGTCTCCTCATCGCTCTGGTAGGGCATCCTAACGTAGAGTTTTGACTCTTCTCTTCTCAAATTTCACTAAAAAAAATTTAGGATCACACGAGTATCTTGGAATCGTTCCGATGGCTTATGATGAGAACATTGACTTGGTGCCTCCTGTCAGGGGTTTAGTGGAAGTGTCCCGGGGAGTTGAGCTCTGAGGTGTTGTCATCATAATTTTATCGTTGCAATTCTGAAATACTTGAGATATGTTCGCCGACATCGAAAATCTCTTTTATGCAGTTCGTTGGTGAGATAACCTCAACGCCACCCAGTACTAGGGCGGGAGTTCGGGAGTATCGCCATAACTTGTATAACGGATGCTTTTCGAAGGTTGAGGTAGATGGTTTCCGAAGTTTTTCTCGGTTATGTGTTGAAGGATGGATACAGCCGGATGTAGGATTTGCTAGTTTGGGTGAGATATTATGCTTCCCCTGTATCCCCAACACCTGATTGCATAACCGGAAAGGTTCGGGAGTTTCATAGGTGGGAATTCTAGTAGCTCTAGTTCTTCTTCCATGAATATTGGTTTGAGATTGGGATTTCTTACCGATTATTCGTTCTTGATCTGTACCTTGTGGATTTGTTTCTCTACCTTAATTCTACGTGGCTTCTCAATTTATGGATATGTGACCATTTGAAGAGGAGTGCATTTGTTCATTTTTTTCGGATGTGAAGACTATATGTTGCAATTTTCATTCCGTTGGATTCAGCTTCAATATTTTCTGTCAATGTGCTAATGGTGGTCAACCTCTTCAGGATGGCTCCTCCAACGCGCACGACTCCGAATCCTGATCCGCCACCGCCTCCACCTCCTCCAGAGGCATGGCAAGCTGTGATGGCCGCAACCAATGCAAACACACAGCTGATCATGCAAATTCTCCAAGAGCGCAATCAAGGCAGTCAAGGGAATCAAGGCAGCAATCAGAGTCACTTTGCCACACTCGACCAGTTCCTTGCTAACGGGCCAAAGACTTTCAGCAATTGTGTTGAGGCAACCGATGCTGACGATTGGCTTGTGGATCTGTGTAAGCATTTCGAGTGCAGCAACGTCAGGCTTGAGGACTTTGTCAAGTTCGCTTCCTTCCAACTCAAAGATCAAGCTGCAGAATGGTTCCAGCAGTACAGGGATTCCAGAGGTGGACGTGTTATCACTTGGGATGATTTTCGTCGAGATTTCCAAGCTCATCATATTCCGCAGAGCGTGGTTGAAAGCAAGCGTGAGGAATTCCGCAATCTGAAGCATGGCTCTTTGTCTGTCTATGACTACAACAAGTTGTTCCAGAAGCTTGCCTGCTTTGCCAAGCAGGATGTTCCTGATGAGAAGAGCATGATATATCAGTTCAGGGGTGGTCTCAGAGAAGATATTCAGCTCGCTCTTGTTCTCTTCGAGCCCTTGAGATACGATGAGTTCTACAACATGGCACTGAAGCAAGAGGCTGCTCAGTTGAGGTGTGATGCTTCCAGGAAGCGGGTCAGAGATGTTACTCCTTCTTCCTCTACTCAAGTGGCCAAGCAGCAGAAGTTTTGGCTTCCTCCTCCTCCGTTCCATCAGCCATATCAGCAGAAGAGTAAAGGTGGCAGTGGTTCTTCCCACCCACCCAACCCAGGCTTTCAGAACAAGACTTCGTCTCTAGCTCCAAGATCGAGTGCTCCGTATCACCGTCCGCTTTCAGAGGTCACGTGCAACAAGTGCCAACAGAAGGGTCACTATGCCAACAAGTGTCTCAACCAGAGGCGTCTTCCTCCTCCTCCTCCTGTCAGATCGGCAAGTACAGCTGTGGTCAAGCATAACCCCAAGTACGCCAAGGTCAATATGGTGAATGCAGCCCAAGCAGAGGACTCGTCAGATGTGATTATGGGTAACCTTCCTGTTAATGATGTTCCTGCAAAAGTTCTTTTTGACACGGGTGCATCGCATTGCTTCATTTCCAAACCGTTTGCATCAAAGTATGAGTGTGATTATCAGTATCTGCAAAGTTCCTTGCAAATTGTGTCACCGGCAAGCAGATGACAGCTAACACCTGCGTCCCTGAGGTTACTATCACATTGGGTGACTACAAGTTCCTTTCTTCCCCAATTGTTCTTGGTAACTCGGATATCGATCTTATTCTCGGGATGGATTGGCTTTCTAATCACAAGGCTCAGCTTGATTGTGCTGCCAGGCAGATTCAATTGACTCATTCGTCTGAGGATGTAATTGTCTTTGCCGCTCGGGATAATACTATCCGTCTGTTTTCTCTCAATGAGAAGGGTGAATTGGATGCCATCTCTCAAATTCCTGTCATTTGCGAATATCAAGACGTCTTTCCAGAAGAGCTCCCAGGAATGCCTCCGCACCGGCCAGTGGAATTCGTTATTGAACTTGAGCCTGGCACGGAACCTGTGTGCAAACATCCTTACACGCTCAGACCTGAAGAGTTGAAGGAGCTGAAGAAGCAACTCGATGAGCAAGAAAGAATGGGTCTTATACGGCCTAGTACTTCTCCGTGGGGTTGTGGTGTTCTTTTTGTGAAGAAGAAGGATGGAACGGACCGACTTTGTGTTGATTACCGTCCAGTGAACAAGAAGACCATCAAGAACAAATACCCACTTCCCAACATCAATGAGCTGTTCGAACAACTCAAAGGTGCCCAAGTATTCTCCAAGCTTGATCTCCGTATGGGTTATCACCAGATTCGCATTCGTGAAGAAGATATTCCTAAGACAGCATTCAGAACAAGTTTTGGTTCATATGAATACACCATCATGTCTTTTGGCCTCGCCAACGCTCCTCCGACGTTCTCGCATGATGAACTTCATCTTCAACGCCTACACCAATGACTTCGTTTTGGTCTATCTCGACGACATTCTGGTTTTCTCCAAGAACAAGCAAGATCATGCCAAGCACTTGCGTTTGGTTCTTGATAAGCTTAGGGAACATCAGTTCTACGCCAAGTTCTCCAAGTGTGAATTTTGGCTCGATGAGGTTCTTTATCTTGGTCATATCATCTCTGCCAAGGGCATTGCCGTGAATCCTGAGAAGGTGTCTGCAATTGTGAATTGGGAACCTCCTCAGAACGTGAAACAACTCCGCAGTTTTCTCGGTCTCGCAAGCTATTGCCGAAGATTCGTTGAAAACTTTTCTAAGATCGCGAATCCTCTCTCAAATCTTCTTCAGAAGCACGTCAAGTACGTTTGGTCTCCGGAGTGTGATATTGCTTTCAACACTTTGAAAGAGAAGTTGATCACCGCTCCAGTTCTGACTCCACCTGATGAATCCAAGCCGTACGAGGTCTTTTGTGATGCCTCTCTCCAAGGTCTTGGCACAGTTTTGATGCAAGAGAAGAAAGTTGTTGCTTATACATCTCGCCAGTTGAAGCCTAATGAGAAGAACTACCCCACTCATGATCTTGAGTTGGCGGCAGTTGTGCATGCTCTGTTGACTTGGAGACATCTTCTATTGGGAAGAAAAGTGGACATTTTCACCGATCACAAGAGTCTCAAGTACATTTTCACTCAGCCTAATCTCAACCTAAGGCAAACTCGATGGGTTGAAATGATTCAAGAGTATAATCCGAGTATCGAGTATACTCCAGGCAAGGCCAATGTGATTGCTGACGCTTTGAGCAGAAAGGCCTACTGCAATAGTCTTATTCTCAAGCCTTATCAACCCGAGCTTTGTGAAGCTTTCCGTAAACTTAATCTACAAGTTGTTCCTCAAGGTTTCCTCGCCAACCTTCAAGTCTCTCCTACCTTAGAAGACCAGATTCGCCAAGCCCAGCTTCTTGATGCTATGGTGAAAAAGGTGAAGATTGGGATTGCCAAGAGTCAGTCCAAGTACAAGTGCTACCGCCTTGATGACAAGGACACTCTCTTCTTCAAGGATCGTATTGTTGTGCCCAAAGGTGAACTTCGTAAAGTGATCATGAACGAGGCTCACAATTCTCTCCTCTCCATCCACCCTGGGAGCACGAAGATGTATCAGGACCTCAAGCAAGCTTATTGGTGGACTCGAATGAAGCGCGAGATCGCTCAATTCGTGAATGAATGTGATGTCTGCAGAAGAGTGAAGGCAGAACACCAAAAGCCAGCTGGTCTCCTCCAACCTCTTGCCATTCCAGAATGGAAGTTCGACCACATTGAAATGGACTTCGTGACTGGGTTTCCAAAGTCCAAGCGTGGCAATGATGCTATATTTGTTGTCATCGATAAACTCACCAAAGTGGCTCACTTTCTGCCTATCAAAGAGTCGATCACGGCAGCTCAATTGGCGGAACTCTATACCTCTCGCATTGTCTCTCTGCACGGTATTCCTCAAGTGATATCTTCAGACCGTGGCAGCATCTTTACCTCGAAGTTTTGGGATTCTTTTCAGAAGGCCATGGGCACCAACATCTGCTTCAGCACAGCTTTCCATCCTCAAACAAGCGGTCAAGTCGAGTGTGTCAACCAGATTCTTTAAGATATGCTCAGGGCTTGTGTGATCTCCTTCGGCATGAAGTGGGAGGATTGTCTGAATTCTCCTACAACAATAGTTTTCAAGAAAGTTCGGGAAAGGCCCCATTTGAAATTCTGTATGGCAGGAAGTGTCGTACCCCTCTTAACTGGTCTGAAACCGGTGAACGTCAGCTGCTGGGTAATGACTTAATCACAGAGGCAGAAGAAATGTGCAAAGTCATTCGTGATAACCTCAAAGCAGCCCAATCCCGCCAGAAGAGCTACTATGATAGTAAGCACCGTGATTTGGCTTTCAAGATCGGAGATCATGTTTACCTCCGTGTCTCTCCTATGAAAGGTACTCGTCGCTTCGGTATCAAAGGGAAGCTTGCCCCTAGATACGTGGGACCTTTCAAGATTGTCAGCAAGAGAGGCGACCTCGCCTATCAACTCAAGCTTCCTTCAAACTTTGCAAATGTTCATGACGTGTTCCATGTCTCTCATCTTCGAAAGTGCTTCAAGACTCCTGACCGCACCGTCAACTTCGAGAACATTGAGCTCCAAGAAGATCTCTCCTATCGTGAGCACCCAGTTGCTATTCTTGAAGAGACTGAACGCAAGACTCGCAACAAGTCAATCAAATTTCTCAAAGTCAAGTGGTCACACCATTCCGGCCGTGAAGCTACCTGGGAACGCGAGGATCACCTCCGTTCTGAGTACCCGGAGTTCTTTCAGTCCTAGATCTCGGGACGAGATCTTTTCATAGTGGTGGAGTGTTGTAACACCCCGGATGTAACTTTCCCAATTTGTACTCCAACTCTTGCCGTTTCCGGTGTTAAGTTATATTTATTTCTCGGGTTCGGGTCTTTGTCTCCGTGTGTTGTTTTCATTTTTCATGCATCTCATATCATGTCATCGTGTGCATTGCATTCGCATACATGTTCATCTCATGCATTCAAGCATTTTCCCCGTTGTCCGTTTTGCATTCCGGCGCTTCGTTCTCCTCCGGTGGCCATTTCTAGCTTTCTTCCGTGTGTGGGGATTAAACATTTCCGGATTGGACCGAGACTTGCCAAGCGGCCTTGGTTTACTACTGGTAGACCGCCTGTAAGGTTTCGTATCATTTGGACTTCGTTTGATACTCCAACGGTTAACCAAGGGACCGAAAAGGCCTCGTGTGTGTTGCAGCCCAACACCCCTCCAATTTGGCCCAAAACCCACCAAATTCTGCTCCATGTCCTAGAGCGTTCGATCACGATCGCGTGGCCGAAAAGCGCACCTCATTTGGACTCTCCTAGCTCCACTTATGCCTATAAATAGCACCCCTCCAAATTCGGATCTTCTTCCCCGTCCAAACCCTAGTCTAAAAAAAAAAGCAGATCCGCGCCGACGGACACGTCCGCCGCCGCCTCTCGTCCACTCCGCGCCCGCCACGTGGCGCAGCCGACCGCCGCCGCCGCCGGCCCGCGGAGGCCCGCACCCGGCCCCCGACGCCGCGCTCCCGGGCCAGAGGAGCACCGCCGCCGCCTTCCTTCTTCCCCGACTCCGGAGCACCGCACCGCCGCCCGCCCGAGCTCCTTCACCGGCCGCCGCCGCCCGCCGCGGCCTCGCCCCGCCGCCCGGCCTCGCCACCGCCGCCCAGCCTCACCACGCCTCGGATCCGGCCGGGCCCCGCCGTCCTCTTCCTCCTCCTCCCACGCCGGCCTTCTTCCCCGTCAAGTCCGGCGAGCTGCTACAGTAACTCCGGCATGCATCGGGAAGCGTGCGGATCTGGATCCAGATCTGAGAAATTCATCTCGGTTGACTTTTCGTCCCTAACCCTAAAAATTTTGTGCATACTTTGACTACCCGTAACTTTGCATCCGTAGCTCCGATTTGGGCATATTATATATCAAAATGTTCGCCTCGACGAGTAAATCATTTCATTCCATTGCATCATTTTCATTTGAGTTCATCTTGATGCCCAAAATGCTGCTAGAAGGAGGCATCGTGAGTTAATTGTCAGATCTGCTGGTTCATCTTAGACTTTTGTCATTTTTTGCCATGATTATTGTGTGCATGATATGCCTGTGAGTCCTTCATATGTTTTGTTAAGGATTTTGTCTTCTTTCCAGAGGTGCAACCCATGCATTTTTAGGATGTGTGTGGTGACTTGTGCAAGCTTGCAAAGTGAGGCACCCGGTAAATCTGTTTTCAGGGACTTAGTTGTTTTCACTAAGTCTGGGATTATTTAGTTCATGATGCCATATGTTCAACTTGTTTCCTAGTGATCCGTGCCTCTTTTGAGGATGATCAATAAAGGAGTTCTGTTAATCATGTTATGCTCTATCCATACGTGTCTTTGTTTGCAATTATGAAGCACCCTAGCTTGAGTCAATCGAGCTCTGCTTTTGCTTCATGGTGAATCTGGGCAGATCGTCAACTCGTTTGCGATTTTGCCGATGTTATTGTAGTTGATCCATGCATGCTATGCCCTTGTTCTTGCCATGTCTAGCTTGTATTTTGTGCCTTCTTAATGGATGTATGCTTGACTTGCCATGACTTGCACCGTAGTGAATGCATCGAGCTTGTTTACATGCCTCCGTGAGTTATATTTCAGCATGTCTCAGTTTTCACTAAGTCTGAAAACTGATTGTGTTTAGCTATGTTCGTGTGCCCGTTAGTATATTTTGTGAACCCTTTTGGCCCCAGGTCACTTTGGGTCTTTTGTTAAGCTTGTTGAGTAGCTCCATGCCATGTTCTTACTTGTCATGTTCAGGTCATGTATCATGTTGTTTTGCTGCTCCGAAGAGGGCTTCGTGATCTGAAATTTCAGACAAGTGTTAATTTCACTAAGTCTGGAATCTGTTTTGCATTTGCGTTTTTGCCATGCTTGTTTGAACCTCATAATGGATGGATTGGCCGTCGCTCAGTGCTAGTCTTTTGTTAAGCATCTTGTGTGCATCCCTGCCATGTATTTCGTTGTCATGTTTGGTGGCTGTAGCATGTTCATTTCGTTGCAACTAGATGCCTACTTGCTGTAAATCGCACACCGGTGTCATATCTTAAAACGCTTGCCATTTCCAAACCGTAACTCCGATTCCGATGATCTTTATATCATTTTCAAGCGATTTCATCCCCTCTTTCCAGTGGCACCCTTGGAATTCCAAGTTGAGGCCAGGTTCATGCATTTCCTGTCATATCTTGCATTTTGCATCCCGCATCGCATCCCGCATAGCATACCATCTTTGCATCTTATTGTTTGAGCTTGCACGTGGTTGATTGTATCCTTGTTGCTTGTTTGTCTTGCTTGGGTAGAGCCGGGAGACGAGTTCGCTACTGAGGAGCCCGTTGAGTTTGCTTGTGAGGATCCAGCCAACTCTGACAACTGTGCAGGCAAGATGATCATACCCTCGAAATCACTACTATCTTTGCTATGCTAGTTTGCTCACTCTTGCTATGCCATTGCTATGATGCCTACCTTTTGCTTGTCAGCCTCCCAATTGCCATGTCAAACCTCTAACCCACCATGTCCTAGCAAACCGTTGATTGGCTATGTTACCGCTTTGCTCAGCCCCTCTTATAGCGTTGCTAGTTGCAGGTAAAGTTTGGAGGCCGTTCCTTGTTGGGACATCTTTTATTTGCTTGTTGGGATATCATTATATTGCTATGTTATCTTAATGCATCTATATACTTGGTAAAGGGTGGAAGGCTCGGCCTCTCGCCTAGTGTTTTGTTCCACTCTTGCTGCCCTAGTTTCCGTCATATCGGTGTTATGTTCCCGGATTTTGCGTTCCTTACGCGGTTGGGTTATAATGGGAACCCCTTGATAGTTCGCCTTGATTAAAGCTTTTCCAGCAATGCCCAACATTGGTCTTACCATTTGCCACCTAGCCTTTTCTTTCCCTTGGGTTCTGCAGACTCAAGGGTCATCTTATTTTAACCCCCCCGGGCCAGTGCTCCTCTGAGTGTTGGTCCAAACTAGAGTCCTGTGCAGCGCCCCCTCAGGGAAACTCGAGGTTTGGTTTTAGTTGTATGTAGCGCTCATCTGAGTGTGCCCTGAGAAAGAGATATGTGCAGCTCCTATCGGGATTTGGCGGCACATTCAGGCGGTGTTGCTGGTCTTGTTTTAACCTGTCGAATTGTCTTGTTGTACCGGGTTACCGAGTCTGATCGGTGTGTCTCGGGTGGAGGTCTATTCCTTCGTTGACCGTGAGAGCTTATCATGGGCTAAGTTGGGACTCCCCTGCAGGGATTGGATGTTCGAAAGCCGTGCCCGCGGTTATGGGCAGATGGGAATTTGTTAATGTCCGGTTGTAGAGAACTTGAACCTAAATTAATTAAAATGAATCAACTGAGTGTGTTACCGTGATGGCCTCTTCTCGGCAGAGCCCGGGAAGTGGACACGGTGTTGGAGTTATGCTTGCGCAGGTTGTTCTTCTAGATTCTCGCTCGCGCTTTGCCTCCTCTTCTCGCTCTCTTTTGCGTATAAGTTAGCCACCACATATGCTAGACGCTTGCTGCAGCTCCACATATACTTGCCTCATCCTTCCTATAAGCTTAAATAGTTTTGATCGCGAGGGTGCGAGATTGCTGAGTCCCTGTGGCTCACAAATACTATAACTCCAGATGCAGGTCCAGGTGATTCCGCTCCAGGTGACGAGTACGAGCTCAAGTGGGAGTTCGACGAGGACTCTCAGTGTTACTACGTGTCTTTTCCTGATGATCAGTAGTGGTGCCTAGTTGGGGTTCGATTCAGGGCCTTGTCGCATGTTGGGTTTTCTTCTATTTTGGTGCCGTAGTCGGGCCATGAGTGTTTGTATGATGGATGTTATTCATGTTCTCTGATGTGACGTGGCGAGTGTAAGCCAACTATGTATCTCCCCCTTTTATCATATATTACATGGGATGTTGTAATGATTACTTAACTTGCAACATTGCTTTCAATGCGGTTATGTCTCTAAGTCGTGCCTCGACACGTGGGAGCTATAGCCGCATCGAGGGCGTTACAGCACGTCAAGTGCACCCACTGGGTGTAGTCCCCGAGACCGCGGTGGACTGCTGGCAGTCGACTATGGTATGAGTTCTTTCTTTCTTTGTTTTTTCACTCCCTGCACTCGACTCCGGCAGGTCGGTCGAGTGGGATCAGAACCGATGGGGGCACGCAAAGTGCACCCACTGGGTGTAGTCCCCGAGTCTATGGTGGACTGCGGGCAGTCGACCGCAGTCTTAGTACTTATTGTCTTTGTTGTTTTCCGCTGTGAAATAATTTCTCCTCTTTGATTTCAGAAATCTTGTGATCTTGGAGCTCGTTTTGCTGACTTGGAGAGACAGCAGATCCAATTGAACCTCGACTTGGAGCTGGCCAAGACAGAGCTGCGAAAAGTCAAGGACGGCGCCACTAGTAAGACGAGTTTGTCGACTGGTCTGTCTTAGGCTTGAATTCCCTTCCGCTCTTTCTGGACCAAGCATTGTTTCTTTGCAGAAAAACTGAGAGAGGCTCTGACGAAGAAGGACCAGGATTTGGCTGCTGCTCGAAAGGAAGCTGATGACAGAACCGCTCTGGCTGAAAAGAAGCTGGCTTCGGTCGGCCAGTTGGAAGAAGATAATACCAGGCTGAAGTCTGCTCTGAATGACGCCAACAAGGAGTGCTCGCGCTGGAAGAAGGAGAATCTCATCCTGGGCGAGAAGATGGAAAGCATTGCTCGCAGGAGGGACGATCTGGAGAGCTATCTGAGAAGCCTTGCCAAGAAGTTGTTCATCAAGCTTGAAGGTGCACATTTTGTTCTGACTGATTTTTTTGTGTTGACTCAGTGTATGAAAATTGACTTATCCTTGGATCGTGAATGCAGAGTTTTGCCAGAACTTCGAGGAGGAGACTGGGAGGATCGAACCTGGTTTGGATCCAATCAATTCTCCCGTGAAAGATGAAACTGCCATGAATCTGCTCCGACTGGAATCTCGTATCGACGGTGTCGTGGACTACTTGGCTCGACTAAAGGTCTCCATGTCACGAATCGACACGGCACTTTGGCCAGAGGCCACGCTCCAAAACGATCTTGAGTCCCTGATGACTCGACTTGATGGAATCCCTGACCAAGTGCAGGAGTGGAAGAACTCTTCTGCTCGGTGTGGCGCTGATGTGGCTCTGTCTTTGGTTCGTGTCCACTTCAAGGAGGTGCGACAAGATAAGCTGGCCGCAATCAAGGTCGCCAACACCCAGAAGCATGACTTCCGAACTTTTATGGAGACTTTCATCGCTGCAGCCACTCGGATTGCCGATGGCGTCGACCTGGACGAGTTCGTCGAGCCTGCCAGCCCTCCTCCTGCGGAGTGAACAAACTTTTATGCCCCACCTTAAATTTGCCTCGGAATGCCGAGTGGTTTTTGTAACCACTAAACTCTTTCGGGCTGAATGCCTGAGCACTTTGATCTGTGGTCCGGACCCTTTAGGATTTATCTAAACTTGGTTTATCGTCGAATATCTTTATGAATTCCCCGTCGAGTGGAAATAATTCTTCATTCAAAACAACTTTTTGTATTTGTGGCGAAGCTCCCCAAGGAGGAGGTGGCAATCGACCTTGTTACTGCAGAGCAGGACGGAGTGCATGTTGTATTTGTGGCGAAGCTCCCCAAGGAGGAGGTGGCCGTCGACCTGCACCTTGTTACCACAGAGCAGGATGGAGTGCACGTTGTATTTGTGGCGAAGCTCCCCAAGGAGGAGGTGGCCGTCGACCTGAACCTCGTTACTACAGAGTGGGATGTGTTTTGTACTTAGGCGAGTGCCTGACTGCGGCTAAGTCCTCAAGTGAGAGAACTTAGGCAAGTACTGGACTGCAGCTAAGCCTCCGAATGGGAGGACTGCTCTCCACTCGGTAGGATTTTTTTTCAAACTTAGGCGAGTGCCTGACTGCAGCTAAGTCCTCAAGTGAGAGAACTTAGGCGAGTACTGGACTGCAGCTAAGCCCCCGAGTGGGAGGACTGCTCTCCACTCAGCAGGATTTTTACAAACTT
>NC_041382.1:296290872-296320827 GCF_002162155.2 Triticum dicoccoides | reverse complement strand
TGGGAGGGTTGCTCTCCACTCGGTAGGATTTTTTCAAACTTAGGCGAGTGCCTGACTGCAGCTAAGTCCTCAAGTGAGAGAACTTAGGCGAGTACTGGACTGCGGCTAAGCCCCCGAGTGGGAGGGTTGCTCTCTACTCGGTAGGATTTTTTCAAACTTAGGCAAGTGCCTGGCTGCAGCTAAGTCCTCAAGTGAGAGAACTTAGGCGAGTACTGGACTGCAGCTAAGCCCCCGAGTGGGAGGGTTGCTCTC
This sequence comes from Triticum dicoccoides, assembly GCF_002162155.2. Taxonomy (NCBI): domain Eukaryota; kingdom Viridiplantae; phylum Streptophyta; class Magnoliopsida; order Poales; family Poaceae; genus Triticum; species Triticum dicoccoides. Next base: position 296,320,575 of record NC_041382.1, on the reverse strand, counting down.
CACTCGGTAGGATTTTTCAAATTTAGGCGAGTGCCTGACTGCAGCTAAGTCCTCAAGTGAGAGAACTTAGGCGAGTACTGGACTGCAGCTAAGCCCCCGAGTGGGAGGGTTGCTCTCCACTCGGTAGGATTTTTTTATAAGCTTAGGCGAAGCGGATTCGCAGCTAAGCCACCCACTGGGGGATTTCTCACGTAAACAAAAACAATAATAATCACTGGGAAAATTGTAACGCTCTTGTCTTTGAGAAATAAACTACAGGAGTTTTTCTTATTACATCTTATTCGAGTGAGAATTCAAGTATAAAAGGGGCGGAGTAGCTCCGCATTCCAGGCTCGTGGCTCATCAATCTGGCGATCGACATTGTAGAGGTGGTCTGCTCCATTGTGGAGGACTCTGGTGACTATGAAGGGGCCTTCCCAAGTAGGAGCGAGTTTGTGTGGTTTCTGCTGATCCACTCGGAGGACTAAGTCTCCTTCTTGGAAGGCTCGACTCTTCACGTTTCTGGCATAGAATCGACGCAAGTCTTACTGATAGATGGTCGATCGAATCATAGCCATTTATCTTTCTTCTTCCCGGAGGTCGACTGCGTCCTGCCAGGCTTGTTCTGCTTCATCTTCAGAGTAGAGCTCGACTCGGGGAGCGTTGTGAAGCAGGTCACTCGACAAAACTGCCTCGGCTCCGTAGACCAGAAAGAATGGGGTTCTTCCGGTCGATCGGTTCGGGGTTGTCCTGAATCCCCAAAGGACTGATGCAAGCTCGTCGACCCATGCACTTGCTGCGTGCTTGAGATCGCGCATCAATCGGGGTTTCAGTCCTTTGAGAATTAGGCCGTTTGCCCTTTCTGCTTGCCCATTCGACTGTGGGTGAGCGACCGAAGCATAGTCGACCCGAGTGCCCTGAGAGGCGCAAAAGGCCCTGAATTTGTCGGAATCGAAGTTTGACCCATTGTCAGTGATGATGCTGTGCGGAACTCCATATCTGAATATGAACTCTCTGATGAAACTGATAGCAGTGCAAGCATCAAGATTCTTGATAGGCTTGGCTTCAATCCATTTGGTGAACTTGTCGACTGCTACCATCACATGAGTGAAGCCGCTCCTGCCTGTTCTCAGTGGTCCAACCATGTCCAGCCCCCAAACAGCGAAGGGCCAGACGAGTTGAATGGTTTTCAGGGCTGACGCGGGCTTGTGCGACATATTGGAGTAATACTGACATCCTTCACATTTGTCGACTATCTCTTTTGCCATCTCATTGGCTCTTGGCCAGTAGAATCCCGCTCGGTATGCTTTAGCCACAATGGTCCAAGAGGACGCATGATGCCCATAGGTCCCCGAGTGGATATCATCAAGGATCATCTAACCTTCTTCTGGTGTAATACACTTCTGGCTGACCCCAGTCGCACTTTCCCTATATAACTGTCCCTTTATGACTGTAAAGGCCTTGGATCGACGGACGATCTGTCGAGCCTCTTCTTCGTCCTCTGGGAGTTCTTTCCTTAGGATGTATGCGATGTACGGTATTGTCCAGACGGGAGTGATGACCAAGACTTCCATGATCAGGTCAACCACAGCTGGAACTTCAACTTCAGTCGGATCCATGGTACTTTTTGGCTGAGGGGCCTCTTCAGTGAAGGGATCCTCCTGAACTGATGGTGTGTGGATGTGTTCCAAAAACACATTGCTGGGAATGGCTTCTCTTTTGGAACCTATTTTTGCCAGATCATCAGCCGCTTGATTTTTTAGTCGGGGTATGTGATGAAGCTCTAACCCCTCGAATTTCTTCTCCAGCTTCCTCACTGCATTGCAATAACCAGTCATGGCTGGACTTCTGACGTCTCATTCCTTCATCACCTGATTAACCACCAAATCTGAGTCGCCATAGACCATGAGGCGACGGACGCCGAGTGAAATGGCCATGCGCAACCCATATAAAAGTGCTTCGTATTCTGTCTCGTTGTTGGAGGAATCAAAGTGGATTTGAAGAACATATCTGAGTTTATCTCCTCTGGGGGAGACCAACACCACTCCGGCACCATAACCATTCAGCATCTTGGAACCATCGAAGAACATAGTCCGATGCTCCGAGTGAACCTAAGTCAGCAGTTGTTGTTCAATCCACTCGGCGACGAAATCTGCGATTGCCTGGGACTTGATAGCTTTCTTTGCCTCAAACTTGATATCTAAAGGAAGGAGTTCAATCACCCATTTTTCCACTCGACCAGTTGCATCCCTGTTATGCAGGAACTCTGATAATGGAGCGTCGCTGACGACTGTAATAGAATAATTAGAGAAGTAGTGAGCAACTTTCTTTGTGGTCATATAAATCCCATATACAAGCTTCTGATAATGAGGATATCTTTGCTTCGATGGGGTCAAGACTTCAGAAATATAATATACTGGGCGCTGAACTTTGAAGGTTTTTCCTTCTTCTTCCTGCTCGATCGTAAGTACCGTACTGACGACTTGTCCTGTGGCTGCAATGTAAAGCAGCAAAGACTCCTTGCTGATTGGGGCAGCAAGCACCGGCTGGGTGGAGAGCAGAGTTTTGAGCTCTGCAAACACTGCATCAGCTTCAGGAGTCCACTCGAACTTGTCGGACTTCTTCATCAATCGGTAAAGAGACAATGCCTTTTCACCGAGACGAGATATGAATCGACTTAGGGCGGCCAAGCAACCAGTAAGCTTCTGGACGTCGTGCACTCGCACAGGACTTTTCATTCGGAGTATAGTACCGACTTTTTTGGATTGGCGTCTATTCCCCGTTCGGAAACGAGAAAACCGAGTAATTTTTTGCCAGGAACTCCGAATGTGCACTTTGATGGATTGAGCTTGATATCATACCTCCTGAGGTTGGCAAAGGTTTCAGCAAGGTCAGTCAGCAGGTCGGAACCCTTCCGTGACTTGACCACAATATCATCCATGTACGCCTCCACATTCCGACTGATTTGAGTGAGCAAACACTTCTGAATCATTCTCATGAATGTGGCTCCGGCATTCTTGAGGCCGAACGGCATGGTAACATAACAGAAGCACCCGAATGGAGTGATGAAGGCTGTTTTGATCTCGTCAGGTCCATACAGACGGATCTGATGGTACCCGGAATAGGCATCTAAAAAAGACAGTCGCTCACATCCCGCAGTCGAGTCGACTATCTGATCGATGCGGGGGAGAGGAAAATGATCTTTCGGGCAGGCCCGATTGATATGTTTAAAGTCAATGCACATGCAAAGTGACTTGTCCTTCTTGGGGACCATAACAACATTGGCGAGCCACTCGGAGTGGTAGATTTCTCGGATGAACTCCGCTGCTAAGAGCCGAGCCACCTCCTCGCCAATGGCTTTTCTCTTCTGGACGGCAGACCGTCGGAGATGTTCCTTGACAGGTTTTACTTTTGAGTCGACTCTTTGGCGGTGCTCAGCCAGCTCCCTGGGAACACCCGGCATGTCAGAAGGCTTCCATGCGAAAATGTCCCAGTTCTCACGGAGGAACTGGATGAGCACTTCTTCCTATTTGGAGTCGAGTGTTGTCGAGATATGAGTTGGAGCAGCGCTGGGGTCGGTCAGGTGGATGTGAGCTGTCTTCGTATCGCCAGTCGACTGAAAAGCTGATTCTGTAGCGGGCTTCTTGGTCCGCAATAAATCACTCGGGTCTGCAGTCTTCTGGTATTCCTGCAACTCCACCACTGCCATCTGAGCATCGGCGATCTTCGAACCTTTCTGAAAACATTCTTCCGCTTTCTTCCGATTGCCTGCAATAGTGATCACACCTTTGGGGCCAGGCATCTTCAATTTGAGATACACATAACATGGTCGGGCCATGAAGCGTGCATAAGCCGGCCTGCCCAAAATAGCGTGGTAGGCACTTTGGAAGTCTACAACTTCAAATGTCAACTTTTCTTTGCGGTAATTCTTGGAATCACAGAAAACCACATCAAGAGCAATCTGGCTGAGTGATTCAGCCTTCTTCCCAGGAATGACTCCATGGAAACTCATGTTGCTGGCACTGAGTCTGGACATCGCAATGCCCATCCCTTTCAATGTCTCAGCATATAATATGTTCAAACCACTGCCACCATCCATCAGGACTTTGGTCAGTCGAGTGCCTTCAACAACTGGGTCGACCACCAAAGCTTGCCTCCCAGGGGTGGCGATGTGCGTTGGGTGATCGGACCGGTCGAATGTTATGGCAGTCTGAGACCACTTCAGATAACTGGGTGTCGCCGGAGCGACCATATTCACCTCCCGGTTGATAACTTTCAGTCGACTTTTGCTTTCAACATCAGCAAAAATCATCAGAGTGGAATTGACCTAAGGGTATCCGTCGTCACTATCTTCCTTGTCCTCAACTTTGTATGACTCATTTTCCTTATCTTTGGGCTGCTTGCCCTGGAACTGCTGGATCAAGAGTCGACACTGTCGAGTGGTATGTTTCGGGTAAATGAAATTACCCTCTTCATCTTTCTTGGTGTGTACGAGACATGACAAATCCAACACATCATTTCCGTCCTGGTCTTTAACTTTCTTGGGGTTCCAAGGTCCTTTAGGTTTCCCTTTAAACTTTTCTTGGGTTACAGCCAAGGCTTCCCCGGGAGCAACTGGCTCGGCTTTCCGCTTCTGTTTCCGATTGAAATTTCCTCCGGTTTCTTGGGCGACTGACTTGAGCTTGCCACTCCTGAGTCGATCCTCATCTTCACCATTAGCGTACTTGATAGCAATCTCCATCATCCGATTCAGGGACATATCTCCGGTTCGACCGAATTTCAGATTCAGTTCTCTGTACTTGACGCCTTCTTTGAAGGCACAAACTGCTTGGTGGTCAGGTACATTCTCCACCGTGTGATGTAACGTGATCCACCTCTGGATGTAATCCCTCAAAGTTTCATTCGGCTTCTGCACGCAAGACCGCAGTTCTGTCAGCCCTGCCGGTCGCTTGCATGTGCCTTCAAATGTGGTGACAAACACTCAGGAGAGATCTTCCCAAGTGTTTGTGCTGCTAGGCGCTAACTGGTTCAGCCACGCTCTGGCCGAGCCCTCCAACATGAGAGGCAGATGCTTCATGGCCACTTCATCATTTACCGCCGCCAATCTGGACGGCCACTCAGTAGTCCTCAAGCCAAGTATCGGGCTTGGACTCGCCAGTGAACTTACTGACTCCAGTCGCCAACCTGAAGTTGGGAGGAATCACAGCGGCCCTGATGGCTCTACTAAAGCACTCTGTCCCCAAAACATGTACTCTGCTATTGGTAGGTGCATCTCTGTCGTGACCTTCTCGGTGAGCTCTATTCCTGTCAACCAAACCTTGAACGAGAATGGATCTCGCATCAAAGCCTGGCCCCCTGGGGTCGACTGGAATCCTTCACCCAACACTATGAGGGCGCCTGTCATCCTGCTGGCAAGGCACATACGACCCGCTCCTCGAGGGAGGGGTGGGTACTCGATGTCGATCGTCACGATCGACTTGGTGATCATACTACTCAGGGTTCCCATACTGATTACGCCGGTCCCCACGCCCCTCATGCCTCGGGGGCGATCTTGGGCTATGAGCCGACTGGACTATGTCCGCGGCAACGGATCTGCTGTGGATCCTGTTCCGCGACTGAGAAACAGCGGAATTCTGGTCTCCTGCTGCCTAGAGTAACGCTCTGATCTACAACAGGCCTCTGCCAGCCTCCGACTGGGAAGGCTGAATCGACTCTGCTATGCGAGCTGCAGCTGCTAAATTCTGAATCGGAGTTCGATATACCTGCGGGGGCGGGAAGAGCTGACGTCGACTGGATTCGGGAACCCGTTGTTGTGCACGCTCGTCGAGTGCTTGCTGGAGGTTCTCCAGTCGAGTGCGCTCGGCCAAGTTTGCCAGGCGCGCGTCTTCCAAGGCGCAAGCCTCGGGGGTTTCTCCAACGATAGGAGTGTGCAGTGCATCCATGTTCCGGCGGTGAAGTTCTTCTCTCTGCAGTGACGTGAGAGGTTCGGGAAGATACTCCTCATGGGGACGCGACGGGTCGCCTCCGCCCGCGCCTCCGCCTGCGCCTCCGTCGGTGCAAGGAAAACCGGGGGGACTGGGCGGTCCATCGACCATCAGAACCTCCACCGCTGGATCGCTACTGTCGCACTCGGATGCGGTCTCTGCGGAGCCAGTCGACAGGTCGAACGGGCCGTAGAGGGATTCATCGGGCTCGATTGCCACGACTTGAGGGGTGGCCGACTGACGTGCCACCGCGTGTCTCACCTACCGCTGAAGTCTCGACCGACCGGAGCGCTTGCGCCGGCGGGAAACAGGGAGGGAGGTCAACACAGGAGTCGACCGGTAGGGGGTCGACGATTGTCGCAGGAGAACACCGCGGATGCACGCGCTAAAGTGCATTGCCCCGCGGACAGGGAGTGCGTCCACATCGAGCGGAGCCTCCTGAAGCCAAGCGGAGTCGTCGGCGATGAACGTGAGCGCGCCGAGACGGATCTCGCGGCCCTCCACCAAAACTCCGCCGAAAACCATGATGATTCGGGTCGGAAAAGATCGCAACTCCTCCAACAAAACGCTAAAACACCTGCCCCAAGGTGGGGGCCAACTGTCGTGGTTCTAAGTCTGACAGTAGTGTAGGGGGGTAAGTATGGAGAGGCAAGGTCTTAGCTATGGAGAAATTGTAGGCACGCAAGGTTTACGAGTTCAGGCCCTTCTCGGAGGAAGTAATAGCCCTACGTCTCGGAGCCCGGAGGCGGTCGACTGGATTATGCGTGTATGGATTACAGGGGTGCGAACCCTTCTCCCTGAGGAGGGGGGTGGCTTATATAGAGTTCGCCAGACCCCTCCCGCCCTCAGTTACAAAGGGTTTAAATACATTAATGTCGGGCGTTACTGATAACGCCCCTAATAAAGTGCTATGATGACCATAAAAGCTACTTAATAACCGACCGTTAGCATGCAGAATGCCCTTAGGTCTCCTGACCGTCGAGTGGTTGCTTCTTGGTCGAGTGATTGCTTCTTGGTCGAGTATCTTCGAGTCCGTTGAGTGGAACACCTCCAAGTCGATTGAAAGGTGATTTCTTCTGGAGATGTCCTTGGGTAGGTCAGTTTGGACAGGTCCATGACCCTACCCTAGGTACATAGCTTCATCAGGATGCACACCCACTTAGTTTCTTTTTGAGCTTTCATATACTTATAGCTCTAATGCATTCGTTGCATGGCAATCCCTACTCACTCACATTGATATCTATTGATGGGCATCTCCATAGCCCGTTGATACGCCTAGTTGATGTGAGACTATCTTCCCCTTTTTGTCTTCTCCACAACCACCACTCTATTCCACCTATAGTGTTATATCCGTGGCTCACGCTCATGTATTACGTGAAGATTGAAAAAGTTTTGAGAATGTCAAAAGTATGAAACAATTGCTTGGCCTGTCATCGGGGTTGTGCATGATTTAAATATTTTGTGTGGTGAATATAGAGCATAGCCAGACTATATGATTTTGTAGGGACAACTTTCTTTAGCCATGTTATTTTGAGAAGACATAATTGTTTTGTTAGTATGCTTGAAGTATTATTATTTTCTATGTCAATATGAACTTTTGTCTTGAATCTTTCAGATCTGAATATTCATACCACAATTAAGAAGAATTACATTAGAATTATGCCAAGTAGCACTCCGCATCAAAAATTCTTTTTTATCATTTACCTACTCGGGGATGAGCAGGAATTAAGCTTGGGGATGCTTGATACGTCTCCAACGTATCTATAATTTTTGATTGCTCCATGCTATATTATCTACTGTTTTAGACATTATTGGGCTTTATTATTCACTTTTATATTATTTTTGGGACTAACCTATTAACCGGAGGCCCAGCCCAGAATTGCTGTTTTTTGCCTGTTTTAGGGTTTCGAAGAAAAGGAATATCAATCGGAGTCCAAACGGAATGAAACCTTCGGGAACGTTATTTTCTCACCGAATACAACTCAGGAGACTTGGACCCTACGTCAAGCTAGCTAACAGGAGGCCACGAGGTAGGGGGCGCGCCTGCCCCCCCCCCCCCCACCAGGCGTGCCCTCCACCCTCGTGGGCCCCCTGTTGCTCCACCGACGTACTTCTTCCTCCTATATATACCCATGTACCCCCAACAATCAGATACGGAGCGAAAACCCTAATTCCACCGCCGTAACTTTCTGTATCCACGAGATCCCATCTTGGGGCCTGTTTCGGAGCTTCGTTGGAGGGGGCATCGATCACGGAGGGCTTCTACATCAACACCATAGCCTCTCTGATGAAGTGCGAGTAGTTTACTTCAGACCTACGGGTCCATAGTTAGTAGCTAGATGGCTTCTTCTCCCTTTTTGGATCTCAATACAATGTTCTCCCCCTCTCTTGTGGAGATCTATTCGATGTAATCTTCTTTTTGCGGTGTGTTTGCTGAGACCGATGAATTGTGGGTTTATGATCAAGTCTATCTATGAATAATATTAGAATCTTCTCTGAATTCTTTTATGTATGATTCGTTATCTTTGCAAGTCTCTTCGAATTATCAGTTTAGTTTGGCCTACTAGATTAATCTTTCTTGCAATGGGAGAAGTGCTTAGCTTTGGGTTCAATCTTGCGGTGTCCTTTCCCGGTGACAGTAAGGGCAGCAAGGCACGTATTGTATTGTTGCCATCGAGGATAACAAGATGGGGTTTTCTTCATATTGCATGAGTCTATCCCTCTACATCATGTCATCTTGCTTAAGGCGTTACTCTGTTTTTACTTAATACTCTAGATGCATGCTGGATAGCGGTCGATGAGTGGAGTAATAGTAGTAGATGCAGGCAGGAGTCGGTCTACTTGTCTCAGACGTGATGCCTATATACATGATCATACCAATATATTCTCATAACTATGCTCAATTCTGTCAATTGCTCAACAGTAATTTGTTCACCCACCGTAGAATACTTATGCTCTCGAGAGAAGCCACTAGTGAAACCTATGGCCCCCAGGTCTATCTTTATCATATCAATCTCCTACTACTTAGTTATTTACTTTGCAATTTATTTTGCCTTTATTTTACTTTGCATCTTTATCATAAAAATACCAAAAATATTATCTTATCATATCTATCAGATCTCACTGTCGCAAGTGGCCCTATAGGGATTGACAACCCCTATTTGCTTTGGTTGCGAGGATTTATTTGTTTTGTGCAGGTACAAGGGACTTGCATGTAGCCTCCTACTGGATTGATACCTTGGTTCTCAAAAACTGAGGGAAATACTTACGCTACTTTGCTGCATCATCCCTTCCTCTTCGGGGAAAACCAACGTAGTGCTAAAAGAGGTAGCACGCAACACCTAGCCTTGCAAGAAACCGTCGACCTGCACATCCATGTCTACGAGGAAATCGTCTACATAGGCCACTACAAGGCCAGCGAGGACAAAAAGACGTTGGCCTTCTTCCAGCGGCTAGAATCTTTGGACGCCATTGTTCAGAAGCACGTCGACCCGGCCACGAAAGCCACTGCTACTTAGCCGCCGTTCGGTGGGCCGGCACCTTGAGTCGAGGAGGTGGATGTCGTCAACGGATGCGTCTTTCTTCTCGCCTCCTGTAACCAGCACTGTATCGCCTCATGGCCTTAATGTTTTATTAGTGTATGGTATTTTTATTCCAGTCGTAACATTTTCACTGTGAGGTGGGGCCGCAGTTGAGCAAACCGACCATCGGCAAATCCCCACCCCGCCCACCGCGCGTCGGCTAAGTTAGAATTTAGAAGAGAGAAACGAGGGAGAAGAGCTAGCTGTAGCACGGACGCTGTTGTCAGATGGGAGTCGTGTTGATAGAATAGGAGTACTGAGTACATGTACCTCTTTTTTTAGGGAAAAACTAGTCGTACGTCTAGTAGCACTAGGGGTGTGTGCGACCTATACCTGTCATCACTTTAGGTCTCCTTTTCAAACCGCAGCTACGCTTCATAGTAGTACATATTTGTTCATGCATTTATCCTTCTATATGCACTCCAAGGCTATTTCCACGTGCTTCCTTTTGCTGACACATGGGACACAGAGCATCTGTGTCATAGTGCATGCATGACTCGGAGCATATGCAACCATGCCGGCATACTTTACATTTCATACCTCATGAATTACTACAAGCAAACCGGATTATTTTCATAGAAACCGGAGCATGTTCATTAAATTTTGGACATAACACATTAATAAAAAAACGACCAGACCTAAACCAGTCTAAGGTCCTCTTTAATTCACAGGATACTGAAAACATAGGAATGGGGAAAGTATGATGGCGATGAACCGAGACCAGGAGGAAGAGGGGTAGTACTATACATGCTACAGACTGGAATGTAGCATGTTGTTTTTTATGTCCATATCACCACATTATTTTCTATGGACTATTGCCTGCTGGTTCACTGGTCTGCCGTGGTTCGCACTCGTCTAACGTGAGTAGTAGTACTAGTATATACACTATATATACCCCATGATTCTTTGCTCCTTATTACGTACTTCGCCGACATGTGGGAGTGCCAGCATCCGGGTCGACATGTCATGCACCAGATTAGAGTGGGGAACGGAAGGGGGCATCACCCCGGTCGTAGCGCAGTAATTCATGACTATAGTGAGTAGTCATATCAGAAGACCCCGTCTTTCCAGAAGTAACGCGTCGTCAAATCGCACAGCCCTACCTTTCCAGCAGTAAGTTCAATCCGCTACTCCCTCACCCCTCCTCGGCTCTCTGTCAAACCGCCTACGCAAAAACTACCGCGCGTACAGCCCGGGCAAAGCCCCGCCCTCAACTTTTAACTACTCATAGTACTGTATAATTTTGTATCGATGAATTGCACCATGGAGTAGAAAACCAAAAGAAAAAATGTGGTACTACATGTAAGCAAATACAATTCAAGCTCGAGCTAGCGATCCGGAATGTAAACTGTGCATGTGTTTATACATATAGGTTACTTCAAAGTACTGAGTCCATTGATGCAATGTGGTCAAAATGTACCGTCGATATCTCAAAGCCAAAGTAGTTTGAGCTTGTTTGTTCTATATAAATACTAGTACTATATGTTTATTCACCCGTGAGGTTGTTCAATGAATGGAGAGCCAGGGAGTAGTAGTAAGTAGGAGTCATACAGTTAGTCATGTTAAATACAAATTTTTTTTAATGCTAAATACATAAATTAAAACGCTTATTATGGAGAGAAAAAGATAATCACTATATATATAGGGTGGGTTTATTATAATAACACCCCTTAAGACCTTATTAACACCGAACTTATTCTGCTAACACCCTTCGCACTGCGAAAACTACTAGGAAAACGACTGCCCACCCTTAACCGAACTTCATCTACCAGAAAAAAGTCCCCACCTGGCCGCCTTCTTCCTCGGTTCCTCTCACTCCCCACGACCTTCTGCCGCCCCACCCCCACCACCACCACCTTCCTCCCGCCCCACCCCCGACCTCCACTGCCTTCTGCCGCCGGGGCCGCCAAGCGCCGTGCCGCCGTCCGACCCAGCCACCTCCAACACCTGGCGCAACCAGCGCCGCCGCTCAACCACCAGCATCCGCGCGTGCCGCCGTCCACACCAACCTGCGCGCCGCCGCCGCTCTGTTCATCACCACCCAAGGCGACCTGGCTACCTCCAACCGTCGCCGCCCTGCCGAATCCGGTGAGATCCGGCCGCTCGGGTGACCCGGCTACCTCCAACCGCCGCTGCCCTGCCGGATCCGGCGAGATCTGGCCGCCCCGCCATGGCTCGCCCCCTACCCCGACGACCTCCTACTACGTAAGTGCGCCATGGCTCGGCCACGACCTCCCTGCTACGCCGCTGTGGTCGGCCCCGACCCCCATGGATCGGCTGCCCCCGCACCTTTCTCCTACTGATAGGCGGCGGACACCCCTCCCTCCCCTCCCCAGCCTCCCTGCTGCTGGATCCAGTGCGTGCTGTTGTGCGCTCCTCCATCTAGTGCAGTGCCCGCGCTGCTGGCGTGCAGTGCTGACGGATCTGGCATGCAGTGCAGTGCGCCCCCAACACTTGGTCACGCGTTCTGCTGTTCGTTTCTCGCAGGCGTGCAGCTCGTCCCCCGCGCGGCGTGCAGCTCTACTCTGCCTCGATGGAACTGCGCCTCCACCTAGTGGTTGTTCAGTTTTGTTTCCACATCATGGCCACAAGTGCAGGTTCTCTCGGTTGCAGCTCGGTTGGGTCGTCGCTGAAGTATGGAGGCACTTGAGAAGTTTAGAACCATTAGCAACCATAGAATCTTCAGTTTTGCAGTAAAGTCTGTAGTGTAGTGCAGTTAACTACTGGGGAACAACACCGGCAAGGCGTGCAAAAAAATAGGACGACAGGCAGCGACGTAGCCGTGCAGCTCGCTGGTCATGGTGCGCGATTCTGGCTGTGCCGACAAGCAGTACATGGCCACGCCTGCGTCCTAGTGGTGTAGTCCAGTGTCCGCGGAACATACAGCTCGCTAGCTCATTGCACGCGGTTCCGGCGGCGCGGGAAAGCAGTACAAGGCCGCGCGCGTGTCTGAGTGGTGCAGCTCGGTGCTCTTGTCCGTGCAGTTTGCTGTTGTATTCGACAACAATGGCAACAAAAGCTTGGTCCCCGGTGAGCTCCTTGGACATCTCCCTGTTTTGTTTCTTGCCTGAGTTATCATCTTCAGTTTTTTCAGATTTGATGCTCACATACTCTGTTAACGCCATCCATCATTTTTATGCCTATGTTTTCTGCGGCTAGACTAGGAACATATGGAACCGATTGCGTCTGGCTGATAGAAAAGAGGTAAAATACAAGGAGTTCTTCAGACTGGGTAGTGTTGTCACCTCAGAAGGGGATGGGAGTTCAGACTAAACATGAACACGATAGGTAGTTGCTCAGTTTCGGATATTGGATTCAGTTACAGCCACATCAACGATTCAAATAAATTCTCACAAAAGATGTGGAACCCAAGCCTGTATAAAGGTTACGTGCATGCATTGCTAGGCTGCTAGCCCCTTGGACTTGTGAAGCATGGGCCAACTTGTTCGTGGCTAAACTACACTCTTTTGTTTTGTTTAGACTAAGCACACTCTTACATAATCTGTATTATCAGCCCCACGTCAAGCGCACACACTCTTTTGTTTTCTTTTACTGATATTTTGTTTGTGCAATTCTTGGAAGGGAAGGCATCAAACAGGGGCGTTCGACGGCGACCTGCTCCCGGCCGACTGCAAGGACAAAGGCCGTGTGGCCTCGCGGGTGCAGTTCGCTCCACTTCTCGATGGGGTTCGCTAGCCCCGGTGCTGCAGTGCGCCTCGAGGTTTTCTTCTCCTTGGGTGCGTGAAGGTTTGTCCGTCGTGCGGGCGTGAACATGCAGTTCACCGGGGACCTACAGAAGAAAGAAAATCATTTTATTTATTTTCACTTTTTTCTTGAATGTGCGAGAAAAAATGTAGAGGTATGTAAAATTGGTACAGTCCGTTGGTGCACTCCTTGCGGCTCACGTGGCTCGTGTTTGAAGTTTTTTGTTGTATTTTATTTTTTGACCTCTTTTCTAGAAAGAGTTTGTTGAAAGCATGATGCAGTTTTCACTGTTAAAAAACCTTGGTGGTTTTCTTTGTAAAAAATGGACCGTGTAGTCTAGATGACTTGAAAAAAAAGTCAGAAAATGATGAAAAAATGCATGCAGATAGTTTTTTATTTGAGGCGTGGTTCACATCTTCGGATGCAAACTGCACTCATTCTTGTGCGGCGTCGTGTGTTCAAAAAAAAGTGAATTGTGTCGACACTTGTAGTACACTTCGTCCTCCGTGCGGTTCACTACATTCGGCCAAGCAGTTGAGAAGAAACTATAACAAAAATATGCATCGGCACTTGCCGTGCACTTCGTCCTCGCGTGCCGTTCACTACACTCGGCCTGGCAGCTGAGATAAAATTATAAAAAGAAAAAATATTAGCAAAAAGTAATAAGAATGCAGTTTCATCTAGTCATGTTGTAGTGCGGATTTCAGTCTGAAGCAGTGCGGTTTTCTGTCGGATGAAGTTCACTCGTCGATTTGGATGTCGTGAAAAACAGAGTATCCGTATTTCAACAATTTTAAAACTGCTCTTAACTTAAAAGTAAGGAATTAGAGATAGTGTTCTACATGAAAAAGTTTCGCCTCGTCGATATCTTTTCAACGGCATATCATTTGAATCATTTCCACAACCGGTTTGTAAAAATTTCGCGAAAAACGGCCGCTGCCACTCGTCGTCCGCCGCACAATTTTCAAAAGTAACTTAAAACTGTAAGGAATCTTAAAACCATTTATACATATGAAAGTTGCGCCTTGTTCATAGCTTTCCAACGACATATTACACGTCTCGTTTTGACAAACAGTTCAAAAACTAGAGCAAAAACAGTACCGAAAATTGCAAAAATTTCAAAAATCAGAATTCTGCGATTTAGTAAATTTGAAACTGCTCTTGAACCGTAACGAATTAGAGAAAATAATAGATATGAAAAAGATGCTCCTCGACGATATCTTTCAAACGGCGTATCATTTGCCTTATTCCGATGAGCGGTTTGGAAAAAAATCACGAAAATACGCTCGCTGCCACTCGTCATGCGCCACACCATTTTTGAAACTGCTCTTAAACCGAGAGGAATCTCGAAAAATTTTCAACATGGCAAAGTTGCGCCTAATCAATAGCTTTTCAACGGTATATTATACGCCTCGTTTCGATAAACGGTTAAAAAATTAGAGCGAAAACAGTACCGGAAAAACAGTACCGGATAAACGATTAAAAAATTAGACCGGCTGTATATATATATATACACACACACACACACACACTGAGCGCTTGCTTTACTAGGGTTTCTCTCTTCATTGTATCATCCTCTGCAGATCTAAACAAGACAGCGGTAGCCACATTTTCTCTCTGCTCATCGCTGGTCACAGATCCGGTCGGATCCCTTCGGCCAGTGTGTGTAGACGACTAGGTGCATCGTTCACGCGGTCATCGGCGTCGAGGGAGGAAATCCACAACTGCCGGCGGGTCCAGATCCTCTGCCCATGCCGTTCTCTCCAACACATCGCCGGCTCGGGAGGTCCTCCGACCCTTCTTCCTCACTGTCGTATTGTGCGCAGATCCGACCTGCCGCCGCCGACATCCCGATGACCCTCAGGTATAAGTTCTTCAAAAGCGGCCTTACTCTACTGCCCCAGCTCCCCACGTGTCTGCATGTGCATATTTTTCTACTTCCATCAGCTCTTCTAAAGCCACCTAAATTTTTAATATTATTGCAGGTAAAGCTACTTCATGCAGTTGAATCTAGGACTTGGTTCAAACAACAAAGAAAGGGGGGAGTCGTAGCATGAATCTAGTACTTGATTCAAAGAGGAAATAACAGGGGGAAAGTAGTAGAGACTGGATACCCAACCGGTCTCTTGGTTGAAAAGGGAAATAAAGGGAAAAGGGTACAAACAAGATAATGAACAGATCTATTATTGGTTGAAAAATGGATAGAAAGTGGCGGCTGGTGGACAAGTCAACAGAGTATGTCCAGGATTAGATTTGCTACCCTCACAAGTAAAATGTCTCCAGGATTAGATTTGATGTCATCACATAGTAAAAGGTCTCCAGGATTAGATTTGCTGCCCTCACATAGTAAAAGGTCTTCAAGATTAGATTTGATGTCCTCACATAGTAAAAGGTCTCCAGGATTAGATTTGCTGCCCTCACAGAGCATGAACAAATTCGGCATCACCACTTTATGCCTCCTTGCAGGTACATTGTGCTGATGCGTCCACTGTCGCATGTCCTTATACCAACCTTTTGTTGTTGTTAATGTAAGGGCGCATGTAAAATGAAGCGATCACACTGTTACCTTAAGGACATGTCTAACTAGTGTTATTGTTAATCTAATGCCTCCAGTGATATGATGCAATTAAACTGTGTTATAAATGGTACTCCTGTTGTTTCCCCCAATATGATAAGTAAGTTGCTTCTTTACGCAGTTGAGTGCCCTACTGTCCCCACGGCCCCATGCCCTTAAACCAACTCTTTAGCTACTGATGATTTACTGTATCTGGTAAATAAGCAATGCCACCATTAAAGTAATCCCATATTTGACGAATGTCATTGTTGATCGTAATGCTTCCGGTAACATGAAGCATTGCTGATGTTTTAAAATTTCTACTATCCTTGCGTGCTTGCCATGAACATAATTAAGATGCTTCTTTTCATTAAGGGACCAAAGGATCGTCATTGTCTAGGTATGCGTGCGGAACGAGGTTCTCGTCTACCACCGTTGTAGGGCCATCAGAGGTTCTGGAGCATTCGTCCGTTTCATCGGCATCGCCGACTCCACCTTTGCTATGCTGGAGAGAAGGAAGAACACGACGATTCAGCCATCTGGTGCAACAAGCTTGTCGACATCCAAAAGCAATACAAGATAATTGGAAACGAGCAGGAGAAGGACTCCGTGGTTGACCTCGCCGAGACCATCATCGACCCCTGCTACGCTAAGATGAAAGAA
Source organism: Triticum dicoccoides (assembly GCF_002162155.2). Taxonomy (NCBI): domain Eukaryota; kingdom Viridiplantae; phylum Streptophyta; class Magnoliopsida; order Poales; family Poaceae; genus Triticum; species Triticum dicoccoides. The sequence continues at coordinate 296,304,109 of NC_041382.1, read as the reverse complement.
GACAACGATAGCAAGGACCTGAACACGTGGGAGGTACCTCTGAATGTACCCTATATAACCTACGCGACCAAGCACGCATACGCATACTACGACATGTACAAGCGGATCTTGGACATGAGAGCATGTTTGCTTCCCGTAACTGACGAGTACACGGACAGCCGCAGCGTCATGATCAAGCGTGCCAGGAAGGTCTAGATGATGTACTTTATCTGTTTAAGCACCTTTTATCATCTGAGTGTTTCATGCATTAGCCTATGTGTCGTAATTATCTGTTTTGTCCGAAATATTTCGTCTAAGTACCCATTAACCTATTTTTAGTGGCTATTTACTTGTATGTAACTAGTTCACTGGGCTGCCGTGCTTTGAATCTCCTTCCTCCCAACATATTCCCCTTCTCAGGTGGACCCAGCAGGTCTTGTACATAGACATCTAGGACCAACCACCTATCCATTTGTATTTTTTTTGTTCAATCTTTCGTCCTCTTCCTATACAGCGGCTGGCGGTGCTGCCGCGCATGCCTCGGTGACCTATCAAAGCCTATGGTGTTGTCCAGGCCATCCCTCTACTCCCACACAATGTCTGGCGGCGGCGGCTCCACCGGCCCTCCCTACACCCGAACAAGTCAACAATTGTACTCCCCTCCGCCTGCGTCTTCCCCCGCTCCGGTTCGTTCGGTCCGAGGTCTCGACGTCGTCAACCGCCTTGGTGCTCTCGCCGCGGCGCCGCTGTCTTTGTTCCCAACATAGTCAGCAAAACAAGAGGAATCGGGAGACGACTGTTTGTCGAGAGGCTGACAGTCCCGGGCCCACTAGGTCCATGGCCTAGGTTTTGTTGTTTAACATGAGCAGCCCACGACATGTTTAACTTTTTTTGGATCCAGCAGGTATCAAGCGGCCTCTAGGCCTCCCAGCCTAGCTTGTCTATAACATCAGCAGCCCAAGTTATGTTTGTTTTTTCAAGACAACGCACAACTCACAATACAAAAAAATACACTTACGTGATGATATGTGTTTGTCACAGTAGGTCACATTTTTTGTCATGCATGTACATCCATGTCGATTTTATGACAGAATCAAGATAGTCATACATGTGTTGTCATAGAAGTGTTCCATGACATTACCAAAATTATCATCACGGAAGTGTCCACTTCCATGATGATAAATCACACATCATAGAAGTGCTTTCGTCAAGGGTGGCCGACACATGGCATCCACTGTAAAGGGTAGCCGTTAAGCTATTGGGTTCTAGTTTGGATCTGATAACCCGTTAACAGCCTGGACCAATGGGCATTTTCCACGTGTAAAATCATCATTGGCTGGAGGAAACACGTGTCGGCTCCTCGGTGGGCCAGATGTCGTCCGTCCATTGAAGGAGACATGCCTATGATACATCGACACGTGGCAGGGCCCAACAGAGGCCCATATAGGTTAAAAGGTCGGCCCAGTCGAAGGCCCATAGTACTTACTCACATAATAGTGGGCCAGCCCAATAACGGCCTGTTTAAACATGGCTCATTTACGGCCCAAAGCCAGATCTAGCCCGTTAATTGTTCGCCGAATATTTGAGTCCAATTACGGCCCAGTGACTTTCAGCCTGTTAGAGGCCCGATGTAGACATGGGCCCATTTCAGCCTGGTGTGTCTTTCGGCCTGGGAATGGCCCGTGCTGCCCATGGGCCATATATGGTCCGACGCGACATCCAGCCCACTAACTGCCCGCGATAAAAGTAGCAATAGTTTAGCCCAACGTGACTTTGGGCCTGTTAAAGGCCTGTCGTATAATTAGGCCCATTGATGCCTGTACTAAGCTTTCAGCCTCTTAAAGGCCCATGATATCAGTGGGCCAACTAAGGCCCGAGATATGTTTTGGCCTGGTAACGACCCGTCATATAAATAGGTCAAAAAGGCCCGGTCTACATTTCAGCTTGCTGAAGGCCCGTCGACGACTAGTGAAAATTGAGGCCCAACATGCATTTTGGCCTGCTAATGGCCCATGGTTTCTTCTCGGCCGTAACAGGCCAACAGAATATTCAGCCTGTTAATGGCCCAAAGCTACATGGGACAAACTAAGCGTTGGGTCCACAAAAGGCCCAACAAAAATTTGGGCTGAATATAGGCCGGAGTAAGTTGTGGGCCTGGCGCAAAGTGTGAAGGCCCTAATGGCCATTTAGGCCCAAGAAAGTTGCAGACCGGCCCAATTGTGGCCCGCTAAAAACCAGGCTCGTTAGAGGCGAATGTTTCGGCCCGGTCGACTACATCAGATTTTTTCATATAGCTAATGATGGTAGTAAATAGTAGGAATTAAGAACAAACCTACTCTATACAATAAAGAAATTATGGCATAGTAACTTAGAATAAACCTACACTATACAATAAAGGATTTATGGTATATTACATCCAATAGGCATCAAAGTTTGCCACCAGTGATCATAAAGCACAACGAAGAAGCAGATTACAAAAACTGGGCACCATTGCAGCGTAACAAAATAATACTGAACCAAGACCACTTCCAAGACAATCCTAGAAAAGTTAGCCTTGCGCCGGAACTGCTGCGCAAGCTGCTGAGCAAGCTGCTGAGCAAGGCTGTGAGACCAACCTAGCATGCCGGTCATAGCTTCCAGGTGTAGCTGTTTAGCAATGATGTTCTCACTGGTGTTCTCCGCAATCTTTCTTAGAGATAGGACTTCAAGTCAAAGTTTACTTGGAGAATGCCATTCTGCTAGAACTTGGAACCAAACAAGTCAAACTGATTCAGATAGCGAATTTTGTGAGCTTGTCTGACTACTAGTCTCAAGTAACTTGAACACTACATCAAGACAAGACTTTGGGGTTGTCTCGCTATCTTCAAGATGTTTTGCCTTCTTTGCTACAATATATGTTGGGTTTCTCTCACAGCCTTCAGCAGACTTGTGCATGCCATCAGGCATATAACCCTAAAACAAGCAGAGAGATGATAAGTTTTGCACATGTATAAACAATGATGATAACTGTGCTGTCAATTCCATCCAATTTCACATTAGAAAATAAAGAGTAAGTTCAAAATATCACTAGCATAATTTGGCATTGTTCATAATGCGGGAAGCTTCACCACACTACTGGATTACCATGTCAACATAACAAGCATAGATGAAGGGCAAAGACAATCATTGTATCTATTTTGGTTAATGTGCATGGCATGTTGCTCATATCATCAGCCATATCAGTAAGATAAAACAAGAGATGAGAAGGTGCAAATGTGGGCTGCTTCACCACACACTGGATTATAGATCCACAAAAACAAGCATACATATAGGGAGTATTGACTAGTGTGCATGGCATGAATAAGGAATTTGGTTTACAAGTAAAACTTGGAACTTACGGTTGTTGCGAACATGCATTTTAATAGAAACAGCAAACTAAACAGCAGTTAATGATAGGGAATATGAGCAAATTAAATAGCAGTTGAGGATAAAAGGCTTTAGAAGGACTGACTTACATTAGAAGTTCACACCGGCTTTATAAAGCCCTTCTCCATGTGAAGGGAAGGATAACTCAAGAATTTCAGCACATAATCTTCTTCATAAGCATTGCATGTACTCTACATTTTGTAGAGAGTAATTATAGATATGATAATACTGGAAGGGATAGAGGATAATGAAGATGAGATACCGATTGATGCTTCATAATCAACTACCAATCCCTGGAAGTACAAGCATTACAGGACAAAATGTACTGACAAGAGCAATGGGCTGCACTTCTGCACTGGCATTATGTGTGTATTCAACTTTTTGGTAAGATTAAATATAGATCTGATATTTTTTAGTAAATGGTGGGCGAGGGATATAAGATGTAGAATGCTACACAATGAACCAATCCCTCTTCCCATAATACAAGAGTGTTTTGAACACTAGTGTACTATACAAAACATTCTTATATTGTGGGACGGAGGGAGTAGCTGTTAATGTAAGTACAGTGATACACGACATTCAGTCCTTACAAGAGGATTGCAGAGCTAAACCTATTCAAAAGCATTGGGTTGATACTAAATTTATGTAAGAGTCCATAGGAATCTTATAATGTCCACCAAATGGACGTTAACGAGGCTAAATGTGCAGTGATGGTACATAATCAAACAGCTATGAAAGTAAGTATGGTCATACATGGCAAGAGTTACTCACAAGGGCAATGCAGTGTGCAGTATAGTTGCGAGATTCTATGGTCCCTTTAGAATGAATGTTCTTCTGAAAACAGTTTTCGTCCAAGTGAGATGTTAAGGCAACTGCAGAAATGTAGTTCAAATTGTGATGTGATATCATAGATAGTACCTTACGTTGAAGACGAGACCAATGCGTAACAAGATTATTCCAGTCACTGTCTGATAATTGTAGCACCGGAGACTTTACAGAAATTTCGTTTAGAGGCTTGTCATAGAAGTGCACTTGCCTCAGGTAGGAACGATACTTCATCAACGAGTGCTTGAAAAGCGCAACCAACCCTTGCTCGTCTTGACAATCCAGTTTGGTCCTCACCTATTTGAAAGAATGAAATCTTGTGTCTTCTGTCAGCAGAAACATATGCAGTAATTACCATGAATAACATTAGTACATTACTTACCATGAAATCTTGTGTCTTCTGTCAGCAGAAACATATGCAGTAAGTTGCGAGGAAGACTAGAAATTGTTCTGTGTCTGCGGTATAATCTTTCCATGAAGGAAAGATGCGCACAAAGTTCCCGACAACAATATAAGCTTCGTCTTCTAAACTAGGAAGAAATGGAACAGGGGTCCTATTTGCTGCAATTGGGGCTCTCTCTGGTTCGAAAAGGGATTTGGCAACTAGATTTGGTGTACTCTTTGCTCAAATGGGGGTTTTGCGCCGTAGAGCTGGTGCTATGTCAACTGGCATCATCATACTGTTTGCAGCAGTTGGTGTCTGCTGAGTTGGGGCATGAAAAATGACCAGTGTAGTAGGGCTAGTGACTGCTAGAGTTGGGGCCGTGTTTTGTAGGTCAGGTGATATTGCAACTACACCCAATGGGCTATTTGATTTATCAGGTGTCACTACCTTTTCCAAATACTTTGCTCGTGCTCCCCCACGATCAGCAATCACCCTCTTCCTTTTGAATGTCTGATACACAAGAACAACATTTGAATGGATAAATATGGTATGGTGACAGATGGAATATGGAATATGTATTGAAAATGGATAGGCATGGCGTATTCACATACACGATGTGCAAACTAAGCTAATGGCAGTGCAACAAAGTAGAAGCAATGTAAAGCATGAGTTGCAGGATATGTGCGACCAATATAACCTTGGAAAGTTAGATCAATCACCTTGATGGGTGAATAAGATAGGGCATCTGTCTCTGACTCCTCCACCAGGGAGTTACATTGACTTAGGTCTCCCTCTAGCTCAGAATCACTTTTAGGATCATATTCTGATCATGAATCTGTTGGTGGAGAGTGTTTGCATTGCATTGCATCCATACTTGATTTCAGTCCCTTAATGCCAAGTTTGACAACCATGGCATTGTTCTGCTTTATTCTTTTCATTTGCGCAAGCTCATAATCATTATGATGCTGTTTAGAATATGAGATTCATGAAAACATAAAAAGTAGTCAGATTATCAATGGAATGCATTGCGGATTCAAGTCAAAGAGTGTCTCCCAATAAACCCCTGCATATGCAAAGTTCACCCCCCAACCGTGCTGACTAGACCATACACAGAAATACAAACCTCTTATGTCTCTATAACAGGCAGACACACATTTCAAAACTGAAGTAGGAACATTAGAACCATATCAAATTCGTATTTGAACAAATAAACGAAGGAATTATGAGTGGCATAATGTTTAGCTTTAAGGGTGGAGTGCTGGTAGTGCGACACAAAGCAAGTAGGCAGATTGTATTCCAAGTAAAAGATCATAGTCTATGTAAAAGCTGGAAATGACACTTTCTTTCTATACAATGTAGTGTTCGTTGCCCACACATGATGGAAGAGATCACAGAGAGAAATACTATTCACTCATGTCTGCGGTTCCAGTATTTTGAAATAGGGTGGTCCACCCTAAAAGAATATTACAAACAAATATGACAAGGCAAGCATAGATGTCGTTAATCAATCATTTACTTGTGAGCTTACTAGGACAAGTATGCAGAATTGTAACTGCAGTAAGAGACCGTCCAAAATCTGAACCAAGAAGCTTGTCCAGCACTTATTGTTTGCAACTAATCGACATGAATAATTGGATATCATATCGAATGAGTAAGAAAGACAAGTAAAATTGTCAACAAACTTGGCCTGCAATAGTAATCTGGGTCAATGTCACTATGACCAACAATCCAAAATGACTAGTGTCTATTCCTAGGGCCAGAATTTTAAAACCTTGTGAACTTTACAAGTACTAAAGATTACTGAAATACATCTGACCCATTAAGTGTAGGTAGCACTCAGCACACAACAAACCCTAATGACAGTCCTGCCTAATTAGCAATGAATCAATTAGAAAATGGGTATGAGGAGTGGCTGCTGAGTGTTGAGGACGTATCTTAGGATAAATCGGGTTGGCTTAGTGGGTGTTGCACGCCTGAGCCATGAACGGACTAGGAAGGTAGGCACGGAGGCGCGCCCGGGCAGTGGTGACGTTGTTGGGCGAGCGGCTCCTGACCTCTTATTAGTCTGGCATCCCCTCCTAGAGTCATGCTGTCTGGGGACATCAAGTCACCGGCGAGGCAGGCGGCTGGGGGTGAGTAGAGATTGGAAGCGTGTAGCAGAATAGAGGGGAATCAGGGCCTGGGCCGACCCAAAATCCCAGGGTGGGCCGCGGCCCATCGTGGGCACCCTGTAGAGATACACACCCGAGCAGTGAACATGCATTTTCGAAACTAAATCAGGAACATTTAGCTGATCAATTAAATGACTCTATTTTAATTATATCAGATTTGTATTTCAACAACTAAGCTTGTTTAGCTTGATGGGTGGAGCAGTGCTATTATGACACGAAGCACATATGTTGATCGTATAGTGATCATAAAAGGGGGAAACCCTAAGCATTTTTTTAGCAAAATGGGGTTTCCCCTCTGATTTCTATTAAAGAAACCACCATGGAACCAACATGATCAATTAAACCCTAAGAATGATCAATTGAACCCTATAATTACTGTGCCATGGCAGATTTAAAGCCGCAAACCGGAGAAATGCTATTTAGCATCCATTGTTTGCTTCGAACTAAGAACTAAATTCTAAGAGCTGAAAAGAAAGTGCAGTAACCAAGTTACGACCTATTTTCTAATTGAGATAAAAAAGTTGAGGAGATATGAAGTACCACCTCTCCTGCGGCGCCGTGTAGGCATTGGGGTGCGATGGCTGTCAGTGGCGTTGAAGCAGATCTGCGACAGTAGACGGGTGCATCGGGGGATAAGTCCCATTGCGGTGGAATAGAAGGTCGTGTGAGTGGCCCTGACAAAGAGGATGATGGCGCCGATGAAGCGAGAGGACATGATGCAAGGCTCTTGGTCCGTCGCCATGGATGAGAAACGTCCATCTCTAGCAGTGGACGACACAGTCTTGGTAGACGCTCTGGCATGCTGGAGGATGGTGGCGATGGATGGGGTGGAGGACGGCGGTGATGGACGGGGTGGCGGACGGAGGAGGCTGGTGTGGGGATGGTGTTCTAGCATGGACGGTGTATGAATGGGAAAATGGAGGGACAGGTACGAGGAACCATGTTTTTGGGACGCACCTGTCTGAAATATGGGAAAGTTACGAACTTAGCCCCCGTTTAAAATTTGGACGTCTCGTCGGTTGGGGATAGAACGGTAATCTCGCATCTCGCCAATATTTACCCGGAGCGATTTCGGGCTAGGAGAGGGTGTTTTGGCGCCCATGGTTGGCGCCCACGTGTATGAATGGGGCTGACAGGTAGGGCGGTTGTGTCACGTCTGAGTGAAGTTACAAACCTGCCCCTATTGAAAATATTTGCCTACATCAATTTCGGCCCAGTCGAGTTTGTTTTGCCGCCCACCGTGTATGAATGGGGAAATGGAGGGAGAGATAGAGGTCTTTCGGACGAGCTTGAATCAAATGTGTTTTGCCTCCCATGTTTGGCGCCCACCGTGTCAGAATGGGCTCACAGGCGGTCGTGTCACGTCTAATTGAAGTTACTAACCTACCCCTATTGAGAGTAGTGGAAATCGGGCCGATGGATTGTCCGTGTAAGGGGTAGACAATAATTTCCATCTCCCAAACACTTGGCTTCGGGTAGCCGACGTGGGAGTGGACATTTTGCCGCTTCTTTCAAATTTTGGGACAATAAGCATCCATGTTTACCCTGGCAACTAAATTCGAATCCAGTTTGTATTCCTATACGAATCTTTATAAATCATTCTATGTGTTTTTATATATCTTCAAAGGCACGACAAAGATGTATTCCACTTTCATATATGAATATGATTTACAAATGCCGATACTCGAATTCAGAAGCTAGAATCTAGTTTAAGGTGAATTCAAATATTAGAAACCACTTTATGTCCAACTCAAGTGTCACACACAGCATAATGTGTACTCCCATTTAGATATGTACACAAGCGATGTATCAAGATTCAAATACCGAGTCAATCAACCAGTAGAGTATATGGATCAATAATATCAACTAACATACATAACCTCGGCCGCTGTACTTTTTTTTGCTAGAAGAGCATCCTTTTTTAGTGAACCTAGTACAACATCTTGGCCCTTTCCGATGCGTGCCACTTAAGGTTCATCTATACTACTATTATTGCTGAATGCACATTCAGCCCGATTGGCATATTTGTAGGTCTATCACACCAATCAAAATGAAATTTCCCCGATTCTTATCAATTAATACATACTTGTGCTAAAAAAATTTACAAACCAAAAACAAAAAACAATTATTACATGATCTCTAAAACAAATGGTTTGATCGATTACATGAACAAACAACACAAAGGTTATTCAACGATGGAAAGAACATTTCACCTATGATTTACCAAGTGGGAATTTAATTTCCTTTTTCCTTCATGACCTTAACAATGCGGTCATTCTTAGCTTGCTTCATTTTGGAATCCACCAAATATTTAATGGTTGTCTTGAGTACAGCTTGTGATTGTGCTTTTTGCTTCCTCAACATGTCAACTTTATTTCTAAGTGTAGAAGCAGAATCTCTTTCTACCAATAGTTTAGCCTCTAGAGCATCAACAGTTGGCAATTCATGATGCATGATTGGGCCGGTGCCATTGCTGTGGGATGATACAACGTCCATGGGGACCTCTCTCTTTGATCTTGGGCTAACATGTTTTGCCAATAAAGTTCCTATTGGATTCTGAAAAGTTGAAGTTAGCAAAACATCTCAACTGGGAGTTATAACAAAAAACTAGTTAAACAAACAAGGAATTAAAGAGTTTCAATTGGATGCTGAAAAGTAGTTATTAACATCATTGTAACCGGTTGTTGCAGCAGCAAAGCCGTTAAACAAACAAGTTTTGCAAAAGGTACCTGCTGTGGCATTGGAGTTTCTCTTGGATCCTGAAAAGTTGAGTAGCCAGTAATGTGATTAGAGCAACCGGTTGCAGCAGCAAAGTAGTTCAACAAACAAGTTTTGCAAAAGGAGCCTATTGTGGCATTGGAGTTTCTCTTGGATCCTGAAAAGTTGAGTAGTCAGTAACTTGATTAGAGCAACAAGTTATAGCAGCAAACCTGTTACACAAATATATTGTTGAAAATGTACCTGCTGTGCAATTGGACTTCCAATTGGATCCTAAAAGCTTGAAGTTGGTAAGATGATTACAACAACAAGTTATAGCAGCAAACCAGGTAAACAAGGAAGTTTCTGAAAACATACCTGTTGTGCCAACGGAGTTTCAGTCGGATCCTGCAAACTTGAATGTTAGCAATCATAAATAAAGGTTGCAAGAGCCATAAGAAACTAACATCAAACTAGTAAAACTAACCAGTTTTGGCAACATATTTAATTACACATGAACTAGTAAAACTAACAAGTTCTTGGCAACGTATTAAAGTAACAAGTCGGTACCGTTTACCAGCACCACGGACATATGTAAATTTCTTTGATGTAAGCAAAATGATTCCAACACATATATAAGTTAAAAAGACTGTGTCCCTCATATAAACTTGACAGTTGTCTATCTATGAACATGCAAACATTACTAGTGCTACAAGTGATAACAGCAAACCATGTAAACAAACAGGGTATGAGAACGCAAATTACACGTGAATTCTGTTGCACCCTAGAAGTACATATGACAAACTATCTACCTGCTTAAGTAGCTATTTAAGTTCAGGCAAATAGGTAATTCTTAACAGTAAGTATCAAACACGTAGATAGGCGCAGTCTATAATAGGATTAACAGGCTATGGCATTATGTAATCAGTAGCAAACTAAATTAAGCCAAGCAACGTAATTGAACAATTTTGCAATAAGTGGCTAACTAAAATTCCGAGAAGCAGGTAACTGAACTTACGCTAGCTCTTTGTACAGGCACACTTCAACTTCTTTTTCGCTTACAAGGTTCTACGAAGGATTCCATGGCATCAATTGCTTGGATACGCAGTCCCAATACTTCTTTCTTCCCACACAGCATTGGTAGGTAAGATGGTGCGATAGGTTATATGAGGACAGGTAGTGAGACTAGTTGTAGCCACACACATCACACTGACTTTTACTGTATATATTTCATGCGATTACATTTGGCATATTGAGATCTAAGCAACCTACAATAGGATGAAAACACTGGCATCCTTCACATTATTGGCGAACTCAGTTCATAGAAACAAGCAATTCAACAATTATGTGGGTAAATCAAAAGCGCCATTGGAATATTTTTCACTACCCCAATCATACACGCAAAAAGGGGCGACGCCACCATAGGGGCTGGTATGGGCGGCCGCCTCAGGTGGCTAGAAAGTGTGCACCTAGTTTGAGTCGTCCAGGTTGGCCCAGGCTAGTTTTGTTCGTCCCAACGCACGAGCAGGCAATGTAAAAAATGAAGAAAAATGTTTCAATTTGGATGGGCCAATAACGTAAGTGTAAGGCATGCCCTATAGCAGGCTCGCGGCCCAAACTAGCGCCTCCCATAATGATCAACAGCAGGAAAAATCTCAATTCGTTCGCTCCAGCCTCTAGTCTGGTTCACTTCTAACCTAGCCGCCGCCGGATAGACCGACATAGCACTTCCTCACACCCGCTTTGGAGGGCGGTCACCGGGCTTCAAGCAAATGGAAGGACAAGAAGATGAAGATGCAACCCTAGGTGTAGCCTGCGTGGGAGGCAGCGACGGCAGCACAGGAATGGCATCGAGCTTGCGCAAACGGACAGTCATAGCTTGCTAGAGCAGCATGCGCAATGAGCAAGTACATCACATCCCTGGTTATATCTAATTCAACTGTTCAATTTCTGGCCAATAGTTAAACCTGACGGTGTTGTAAAACTGCTTGTATGTAGGGAATCTATGAGAAAATGAAACCTATTTCTACTTATTTTATAACTCCCCCAATCAATACTAAACTGACTGAATCTGATGTATCTAATCAAGTTCCCGGTGCAAACATACAAGCTAATGTTGTTCTTGATCCTGAAGTGTCTAATGAACAGACTGTTAATGAACAATTTGATGCAAACATTTTACATGCTCCTGGTGATGAATATATAGTGTCTAATGAGGGATCTAATGCAAGCATTTTGCCAGCTCCCATTGAAGGATTTAGTGTCTAGTGATGATCTGCTATGTTGAGACAGACCTAGATTTTTGCAGGCATTGATGACAAGGAAATTATAGTACATTTTCATCGCTTGAGGAAACATCGAGGCCATCTACCAGAAAGTCCCCGTATCATGACAACGTAGCACAAATACTTTTCTAATTTGTTGTTTGAAACTATTGGCATACTTGGGAAGAATAGATATATTGATATGCAGTTTGCGCACTGGTTATAAGTGCAATTACTGTTTGATATTTTCAGCTAGAGAATGAATAATTCAAGCAGGTACAGACCATGTTAGTAGTCGTTGTACACTGTGTTGCATTTTGTGTTTTTTTGGTGCTTACATCATTTAGTGTTTTATAATCTGAACTACTTTGGATCATTAGCTGGTTTTCAAAGTGCATGTAGCTTCACATTTCTAAGTTACGTTGATTTCCGGAGTGCAAGTGCCTTCATATTTTTTAAGTTAAATGTTCGTCCCTGGTAACTTGAATTCGTGGATCCACCACTGCACACAAATCATACACGCAGGCCAGTACGAATTAAATGAAATGCATGGAATTACGCTAGCTCGTTGTACAGGCTCACTGCAGCTCTGCTTGCGCTTGGGATGTTCCATGTACAAGTCCATGTTACCACTTTCTTGGATGTGCAGGCCTTGTGCCCCTTGCATCCTCCTCAGCATTTTTGACACGGTGAATGGTTGATCAAATAAGAGGAATCGACCTTGTTGTTGTACCGGAGGACAGATACTTACAAGGTTATACGGGCGTGCAGGATGTGTACCAGATCCTGTTGCACCGTCATTCTTTGCTAAAAAATGGTTTTGCTTGTTTCAGATGATATCTCCAGAAGAAATAAGAGTCAAAGTCAGAGTTGCATAGGCGTGTAAGCTAAGTGAGCAGTGAAAGGATATCCAATCATCGTCGGAACAGTGCACAAGGGAGTGATGTGTTGATACCTAGTTCAGGTCGGCGTTTGGGCATGCTCGCCTAGCTAGAGTGCGGGTCACTTCAGAGCGATTGAGGGTGATGCGCTGGCATTGGCTGGCTACGCACGAATGCAGATCTTGAGTGGCAGCAGAGCGCTACGATGTGGTTGATGAGACCGTTGGTGAAGCCCCAACGACCTCGGGGGGCGGAGGTGTGACGATGTTCTTGGTGAAGTAGCCCCAATGAGGTGGGAGACGACATTGGTGAAACTCACCTGATGTGGTGGAAGTCGGTGTCTGTGAGGCATGTCGGTTGTGGCTGCCGACATTGTCAGTGGACCACCCAGTGCGGTGCACGAGGGCGTAGATGAGGTAGCTCCGGTGCGGTGGTGAAGCGCGACCGTCGTCTTCGTTGTTTTCGTCCGACATAGAGGTGGGGAAAGACTTGAGACGGGGGGCGATTCGAACTTTGCTTGGGTTGGTGGCGAATTAGGGATTTAAGCAATCTGGGCACGGAAGGCGACGGTGGAGAAGAGAGATTTTGCAGCGCTGGAATTGGGGCCACCGGATATTTCAATCTCAAATG
>NC_041382.1:296285678-296290557 GCF_002162155.2 Triticum dicoccoides | reverse complement strand
GGGGGTAGGTGGCTGGGTGCTAAGCGTCTGTACGGCATATGCGACCACCATGACACGACCCTGGTCTGCCTAGTGCGCCTACATTTGAGAATGCAAATGAATCTTCTTTCATTTGCAAACGAATCTGTATGTATTTACAATGCTTGTGTTTTCCTTTCAAATAATTAGTCATTCGAAACGAGATATTATAAATTAATTAATGAGGAGTTATTTGAAAAAAAATCGAAATGTTACGCACGCTAACGTGGATTAGAGTGTGTCACATAATTAGTTATTTGAATTAGAGTATGTGTCACATAGTGATCTCCAATTTAATGTGGATTTCGCATTTCACGGTATCCACGCTACTTTTTTTAATACAAATTCATATGTATATGATGAACACCATCGTAGTGAGAAAACTTTGGATGGATTCAACCTACAAAATAGCACAACGATCGAGTCAATGTCAACTTTTCCAAACCAAGTATGGCACGAATTCAAAATAATTACCATATGCATGGTCCTCAGTTCAAATCTTACAATGTACACTGAATTGAAACATCGATATTAAGTCTCATACTATCTACATTCAAGTGTTGTTTTTAGCCCCACCCCCCTCGGCACACACGCTACATACTTCTTGTATTGGTCAATATTCCTCTCCTAACCACCTTAGGAAGCTATCGGTTTTCGACACACGTTTATTCTTTCTCTCCATGTTTCGATCTCTAACTCTCTCAACTACACATCCCCCCTTTTCCACTTTGTTATCAAATGTATTTAGCTCACACACCCGCCATTGCACCCCATGCCGAGCTCTCTCTCTCTCTCTCCCACCCTCTCTCACTAGATACATTCATTGCCTATCTAGCCCCCAAACCTATTGTGCGCATGCACACACGTTGTCTATATAGGTCACTCCCTCGAGACTGTCTCACTCTTTCTTCCGCACGGCGGGCCACACTCGCTCAATCTCGCTCTCTTCATCTGAGTCTCGATTAACCTCATTTTCTTTCACACACAAATGATATATCTCCCTGTTCGGGCCTCGATCGACACACTTTATACTCTCTCGCGCAAATTGTGTATCTAGGTCAGTCCATCCAAGCCGCCCCCACTCTTTCAACCTCATGGTGGGCCACGCTCGCTCAATCTCTCTCCATCTCTCCTTGTCTCTCTCTCTATTTCTCTCTCTCTCTCTCTCTCTCTCTCTCTCTCTCTCTCTTTGTATGTCTCAATTGACCTCACTCTTTCTCAGACACAAACGATATATCTCCATGTTTGAGCCCAATTCGACATATTCATATTGTATACTCTCTCACGCACATTGTCTATCTAGGTCACTCTCTCCAACCCGTCTCACTCTTTCGATCACACGATGACCCACACTCGCTCAATCTCTCCCCCTTTATATATGTAATCAATTGACCTTGCTTCCTCCCACGAACAAAATATATCTACATGTCTGTGACTAGATCATCTCTCAAGCTCTATCTTACAGCCCTCATGTAACACCCTCGATGCGACTATAGCTCCCACGTGTCGAGGCACGACTTAGAGACATAATCGCATTGAAGGCATATGTCGCAAGTTAGGCAATCTTCACAACATCCCATGTAATGTAAATAATAAGGGGAGATAACATAGTCGGTCCATGATGGTGCCTCGACACGTGGGAGCTATAGTCTCTAAATAACATTACATCAACCAACACACTCATAGCCCGACTACGGTGCCAAAATAGAAGAGAACCCAACATGCGACACGGTCCCAATCACCCCCAACTGGGCACCACTACTGATCATCAAGAAAAGACACGTAGTAACGCTGAGAGTCCTCCTCGAACTCCCACTTGAGCTCATACTCGTCACCTGGAGCGGAATCACCTGGACCTGCATATGGAGTTATAGTACTGTGAGCCACAGGGACTCAGCAATCTCGCACCCTCGCGATCAAGACTATTTAAGCTTATAGGAAGGATAGGCAAATATATATGTGGAGCTGCAGCAAGCGACTAGCATATGTGGTGGTTAACTTATACGCAAAATAGAGCGAGAAGAGGAGGCAAAGCGCGAGCGAGAATCTAGAAGAACAACCTGCGCGCAAGCATAACTCCAACACCGTGTCCACTTCCCGGACTCCGCCGAGAAGAGGCCATCACGGTAACACACTCAGTTGATTCATTTTAATTAATTAAGGTTCAAGTTATCTACAACCGGACATTAACAAATTCCCATCTGCCCATAACCACGGGCACGACTTTCGAAAGTTCAATCCCTGCAGGGGAGTCCCAACTTAGCCCACGACAAGCTCTCACGGTCAACGAAGGAATAGACCTCCTCCCAAGACATTCCGATCAAACTCGGTATCTCGGTAACTCAAGACACTTCGACAAGTTAAAACAAGACCAGCAACACCGCCCGAATGTGCCGACAAATCCCGATAGGAGCTGCACATATCTCTTTCTCAGGGCACACTCAGATTGTCCTAGGTACGGGTAGGCCAGCCCAGAGTTGCCCCCGGTGGCCATCGGTAGCTGACAGGTGGACCAACACTCAGAGGAGCACTGGCCCGGGGGGGGGGGTAAAATAAGATGACCCTTGAGTCTGCAGAACCCAAGGGAAAGAAAAGGTCTAGGTGGCGAATGGTAAAACCAATATTGGGCATTGCTGGAAAAGCTTTAATCAAGGCAAAATATCAAGGGGTTCCCATAATAACCCAACCGCGTAAGGAACGCAAAATCCGGGAACATAACACCGATCTGACGGAAACTAGGGCGGCAAGAGTGGAACAAAACACTAGGCGAGAGGCCGAGCCTTCCACCCTTTACCAAGTATATAGATGCATTAAGATAACATAGAAATATAATGATATCCCAACAAGTAAATAAATGTTCCAACAAGGAACGGCCTCCAATCTTCACCTGCAACTAGCAACGCTATAAGAGGGGGCTGAGCAAAGTGGTAACATAGCCAATCAACGGTTTGCTAGGACATGGTGGGTTAGAGGTTGACATGGCAATTTGGGAGGCTGACAAGCAAAAGGTAGGCATCGCAACAATGGCACAACAAAAGAGCGAGCAAACTAGCATAGCAAAGATAGTAGTGATTTCGAGGGTATGATCATCTTGCCTGCACAGTTACCAGAGTTGACTGGATCCTCAAGAGCAAACTCAATGGGCTCCTCGTTAGCGAACTCGTCTCCCGGTTTTACCCAAACAAGACAAACAAGCAACAAGGATACAATCAACCACGTGCAAGACCAAGCAATATGATGAAATGATGATATGCTATGCGGGATGCGATGCGGGATGTAAAATGCAAGATATGGCAGGAAATGCATGAACCTGGCCTCAACATGGAATTCCAAGGGTGCCACTGGAAAGAGGGGATGAAATCGCTTGAAAACGATATAAAGATCATTGGAAACGGAGTTACGGTTTGGAAATGGCAAGCGTTTTAAGAATGACACCGGTCTGCAATTTACAGCAAGTAGGCATCTAAATGCAACGAAACGAAGATGCCACAACCACCAATCATGACAACAAAATACATGGCAGGGATGCACACAAGATTCTTAACAAAAGACTAGCACTGAGCCACGGCCAATTCATCCATTATGAGGTTCAAACAAGCATGCAAAAACGCAAATGCAAAACAGATTCCAGACTAAGTGAAATTAACACTTGTCTGAAATTTCAGATCGTGAAGCCCTCTTCGGAGCAGCAAAACAACATGATACATGACCTGATTAAGACAAAGAAGAACATGGCATGGAGCTACTCAACAAGCTTAACAAAAGACCCAAAATGACCTGGGGCCAAAAGGGTTCATAAAATATACTAACGGGCACACGAACATAGCTAAAATACAATCAGTTTTCAGACTTAGTGAAAACTGGGACATGCTGAAATATAACTCACGAAGGCACGTAAACGAGCTCGATGCACTCACCACAATGAAAGTCATGGCAAGGCAAGCATACATCCATTAAGAAGGCACAAAATTCAAGCTAGACATGGCAAGAACAATGGCATAGCATGCACGGATCAACTACGATAACATCGGCAAAATTGCAAACAAGTTGACGATCTACCCAGATTCACAACGAAGCAAAAGTAGAGCTCGATTGACTCACGCTAGGGTGCCCCATAATTGCAAACAAAGACATGGATGGATAGAGCATAACATGATTAACAAAACTCCTTTACTGATTATCCTCAAAAGAGGTACGGATCACTAGGAAACAAGCTGAACATATGGCACCATGAACTAAATAATCCCAGACTTAGTGAAAACTACTAAGTCCCTGAAAACTGATTTACCGGGTGCCTCACTTTGCAAGCTTGCACAAGTCACCACACACATCCTAAAAATCCATGGGTTGAACCCCTGGAAAGAAGACAAAATCCTTATCAAAACATATGAAGGACTCACAGGCATATCACGCACACAACAATCATGGCAAAAATGACAAAAGTCTAAGATGAACTAGCAGATCTGACAATTAACTCACGAAGCCCTCTTCTAATAGCATTTCGTGCATAGAGATGAGATCAAATGAAAATGATGCAATGGAATGAAATGATGTACTCTCTGAGATGAACATTTCGATATGCTATATGCCCAAATTGGAGCTACGTATGCAAAGTTACGGAGCCTCGAACATAGCAACTTGGACTAAAAATTTAGGGACTTAGTGAAAAAAAACCCTCTCTCAGATCAGATCTAGGGTTCTTTTTTTACCCCGCGCGCGAACCGAGGCGGCCGGAGTGCCGTTCGCCGGTGACAGGCAGGGCGGCGGCCGGCGTGAGGAGGTGAGGCGGGGCTGGCGATGCCGACCGGTGGTGGCGGCGGAGCGGCGCCGGGCGGCGACGGCTCGCGGCGAAGGCAGCGGC
>NC_041382.1:296278364-296285461 GCF_002162155.2 Triticum dicoccoides | reverse complement strand
ATCCGGACACATCCGGCTCGGCGCGGACGTTGTCCGGCGGCGGCGGAGATCTATTTTTTTTAGGGTTAGGGGGGAGAGAATCCGAGATTTGGAATGGGGGGGGGTATATATATAGGCATAGAGGGAGCTAGGAGAGTCCAAATTAGGTGCGGTTTTCAGACACGCGATCGTGATCGAACGCTCTAGGACATGGAGCAGAGTTTGGTGGGTTTTGGGCCAAATTGGAGGGGTGTTGGGCTGCAACACACACGATGCCTTTGCGGTCCCGCGGTTAACCGCTGGAGTATCAAACGAAGTCCAAAAGATACGAAACTTGACAGGCGGTCTACCGGTAGTAAACCAAGGCCGCTTGGCAAGTCTCGGTCCAATCCGGAAATGTTTAATCCCCACACACGAAAGAAAGCTAGAACTAACCACCGGAGGAGAACGAAGCGCCGGAATGCAAAACGGACAACGGGGAAAATGCTCGAATGCATGAGATGAACACGTATGCAAAAGCAATGCACATGATGACATGATATGAGATGCATGACAAAGAAAACAACACACGGAGACAAAGACCCGAACCCGAGAAATAAATATAAATTAACACCGGAAACGGCAAGAGTTGGAGTACAAATAGGGAAAGTTACATCCAGGGTGTTACAACACTCCACCACTACGAAAAGATCTCGTCCCAAGATCTAGGACTGAAAGAACTCCGGGTACTCAGAACGGAGGTGATCCTCGCGTTCCCAGGTAGCTTCACGGTCGGAATGGTGTGACCATTTGACTTTGAGAAATTTGATTGACTTGTTGTGAGTCTTGCGTTCAGTCTCTTCCAGAATAGCAACTGGGTGCTCACGATAGGAGAGATCTTCTTGGAGCTCAATGTCCTCGAAGTTGACTGTGCGGTCAGGAGTCTTGAAGCACTTTCGAAGCTGAGAGACATGGAACACGTCATGAACATTTGCAAAGTTTGAAGGAAGCTTGAGTTGATAGGCGAGGTCGCCTCTCTTGCTGACAATCTTGAAAGGTCCCACGTATCTAGGGGAAAGCTTCCCTTTGATACCGAAGCGGCGAGTACCTTTCATAGGAGAGACACGGAGGTAAACATGATCTCCGATCTCGAAAGCCAAATCACGGTGCTTACTATCATAGTAGCTCTTCTGGCGGGATTGGGCTGCTTTGAGGTTATCACGAATGACTTTGCACATTTCTTCTGCTTCTGTGATTAAGTCATTACCCAAAAGCTGACGTTCACCAGTTTCAGACCAGTTGAGAGGGGTACGACACTTCCTGCCATACAGAATTTCAAAAGGTGCCTTGCCCGAACTTGCTTGAAAACTATTGTTATATGAGAATTCAGCATAAGGAAGACAATCCTCCCATTTCATGCCGAAGGAGATCACACAAGCCCTGAGCATATCTTCAAGAATCTGGTTGACACGCTTGACTTGACCGCTTGTTTGAGGATGGAAAGCTGTGCTGAAGCGGATGTTAGTGCCCATGGCCTTCTTGAAAGAATCCCAAAACTTCGAGGTAAAGATGCTGCCACGGTCTGAAGAGATCACTTGAGGAATACCGTGCAGAGAGACAATGCGAGAGGTATAGAGTTCCGCAAATTGAGCTGCAGTGATCGACTCTTTGATAGGCAGAAAGTGAGCCACTTTGGTGAGTTTGTCGATGACAACGAATATAGCATCATTGCCACGCTTGGACTTTGGAAACCCAGTTACGAAGTCCATTTCAATGTGGTCAAACTTCCATTCCGGAATGGCAAGAGGTTGGAGGAGACCAGCTAGCCTTTGGTGTTCTGCCTTCACTCTTCTGCAGACATCACATTCATTCATGAATTGAGCGATCTCGCGCTTCATTCGAGTCCACCAATAAGCTTGCTTGAGGTCCTGATACATCTTCGTGCTCCCAGGGTGGATGGAGAGGAGAGAATTGTGAGCCTCGTTCATGATCACTTTACGGAGGTCACCTTTGGGCACAACAATACGATCCTCGAAGAAGAGAGTGTCCTTGTCATCAAGGCGGTAGCACTTGTACTTGGACTGACTCTTGGCAATCCCAATCTTCACCTTTTTCACCATAGCATCAAAAAGCTGGGCTTGGCGAATCTGGTCTTCTAAGGTAGGAGAGACTTGAAGGTTGGCGAGGAAACCTTGAGGAACAACTTGCAGATTAAGTTTGCGGAAAGCTTCACAAAGCTCGGGTTGAAAAGGCTTAAGAATCAGACTGTTGCAGTAAGCCTTTCTGCTCAAAGCGTCAGCAATCACATTGGCCTTGCCTGGAGTATACTCAATACTCGGATTATACTCAATACTCAGATTATACTCTTGAATCATTTCGACCCATCGAGTTTGCCTGAGGTTGAGATTAGGCTGAGTGAAGATGTACTTGAGACTCTTGTGATCAGTGAAAATGTCCACTTTTCTTCCCAATAGAAGATGTCTCCAAGTCAACAGAGCATGCACAACTGCCGCCAACTCGAGATCATGAGTGGGGTAGTTCTTCTCATTAGGCTTCAACTCGCGAGATGTATAAGCAACAACTTTATTCTCTTGCATCAAAACCGCGCCAAGACCTTGGAGAGAGGCATCACAAAAGACCTCGTACGGCTTGGATTCATCAGGCGGAGTCAGAACTGGAGCAGTGATCAATTTCTCTTTCAAAGTGTTGAAAGCAATATCACACTCCGGAGACCAAACGTACTTGACGTGCTTCTGAAGAAGATTTGAGAGAGGCTTCGCGATCTTAGAAAAGTTTTCAACGAATCTTCGGCAATAGCTTGCGAGACCGAGAAAACTGCGGAGTTGCTTCACGTTATGAGGAGGTTCCCAATTCACAATTGCAGACACCTTCTCAGGATTTACGGCAATGCCCTTGGCAGAGATGATATGGCCAAGATAAAGAACCTCATCGAGCCAAAATTCACACTTGGAGAACTTGGCGTAGAACTGATGTTCTCTGAGCTTATCAAGAACCAAACGCAAATGCTTGGCATGATCTTCCTTGTTCTTGGAGAAAACCAGAATGTCGTCGAGATAGACCAAAACGAAGTCATTGGTGTAGGCGTTGAAGATGAAGTTCATCATGCGAGAGAACGTCGGAGGAGCGTTGGCGAGGCCAAAAGACATGACAGTGTATTCATATGAACCAAAGCTTGTTCTGAATGCTGTCTTGGGAATATCTTCTTCACGAATGCGAATCTGGTGATAACCCATACGGATATCAAGCTTGGAGAATACTTGAGCACCTTTGAGTTGTTCGAACAGCTCATTGATGTTGGGAAGTGGGTATTTGTTCTTGATGGTCTTCTTGTTCACTGGACGGTAATCAACACAAAGTCGGTATCCTTCTTCTTCACAAAAAGAACACCACAACCCCACGGAGAAGAACTAGGCCGGATGAGACCCATTCTCTCTTGCTCATCGAGTTGCTTCTTCAGCTCCTTCAACTCTTCAGGTCTGAGCTTGTAAGGACGCTTGCACACAGGTTCCGTGCCAGGCTCAAGTTCAATAACGAATTCAACTGGCTGGTGCGGAGGCATTCCTGGAAGCTCTTCTGGAAAGACGTCTTGATATTCGCAAACGACTGGAATTTGAGAGATGGCATCCAATTCACCCCTCTCATTGAGAGAAAACAGACGAATGGTATCACCACGAGCGGCAAAGACAATTACATCCTCAGACGAATGAGTCAATTGAATCTGCCTGGTTGCACAATCAAGCTGAGCCTTGTGCTTAGAAAGCCAATCCATTCCGAGAATAAGATCAATATCCGAGTCACCGAGAACCGTAGGAGAAGCCAAGAACTTGTAGTCACCCAAAGTGATAGAAACATCCGGAACGATGGAGTTTGCCTGCATGCGCTTACGGGGAGAAACAACTGCTAAAGGACTAGGCAAAACTTGCGAAACCAATTCATGCCTATTTGTAAACGGTCTCGAGATGAAGCAATGCGATGCACCAGTGTCAAAAAGAACTTTTGCAGGAATATCATTAACAGGAAGGTTACCCATGATCACATCTGACGAGTCCTCTGCCTGAGCTGCATTCATCAAATTGACCTTGGCATGCTTGGGGTTATGCTTAACCACAGCTGTACTTGCCGATCTGACAGGAGGAGGAGGAGGAAGACGCCTCTGGTTGAGACACTTGTTGGCATAGTGACCCTTCTGTTGGCACTTGTTGCACGTGACCTCTGAAAGTGGACGGTGATACGGAGCACTCGATCTTGGAGGTTGAGACGAAGTCTTGTTCTGAAAGCCAGGGTTGGGTGGGTGGGAAGAACCACTGCCACCTTTGCTCTTCTGCTGATACGGCTGCCGGAACGGAGGAGGAGGAAGCCAAAACTTCTGCTGCTTGGCCACTTGAGTAGAGGAAGGAGTAACATCTCTGACTCGCTTCCTGGAAGCATCACACCTCAACTGAGCAGCCTCTTGCTTCAGTGCCATGTTGTAGAACTCATCGTATCTCAAGGGCTTGAAGAGAACAAGAGCGAGCTGAATATCTTCTCTGAGACCACCCCTAAACTGGTATATCATGCTCTTCTCATCAGGCACGTCCTGCTTGGCAAAGCGGGCAAGCTTCTGGAACAACTTGTTGTAGTCATAGACAGACAAAGAGCCTTGCTTCAGATTGCGGAATTCCTCACACTTGCTTTCAACCACGCTCTGGGGAATATGATGAGCTCGGAAATCTCGACGGAAATCATCCCAAGTGATAACACGTCCACCTCTGGAATCCTTGTACTGCTGGAACCATTCTGCAGCCTGATCTTTGAGTTGGAAGGAAGCGAACTTGACAAAGTCCTCAGGTCTGACATTACTGCACTCGAAATGCTTACATAGATCCACAAGCCAATCGTCAGCATCAGTTGCCTCAACACAATTGCTGAAAGTCTTTGGCCCGTTAGCAAGGAACTGGTTGAGTGTAGCAAAGTGACTCTGATTGCTGCCTTGATTCCCTTGACTGCTTTGATTGCGCTCTTGAAGAATTTGCATGATCAGCTGTGTGTTTGCATTGGTTGCGGCCATCACAGCTTGCCATGCCTCTGGAGGAGGTGGAGGTGGTGGCGGATCAGGATTCGGAGTCGTGGGTGTTGGAGCAGCCATCCTGAAGAGGTTGACCACCATTAGCACATTGACAGATAAATATTGAAGCTGAATCCAACGGAATGAAAATTGCAACATATAGTCTTTACATTCGAACAAAATGAACGAATGCATTCCTCTTGAAATGGTCACATATCCATAAATTGAGAAGCCACGTAGAATTAAGGTAGAAGAAGTAAAACAACAAGGTATGGATCAAGAACGAATAATCGGTAAGAAATCCCAATCTCAAACCAATATTCTTGGAAGAAGAACTAGAGCTACTAGAATTCCCACCTATGAAACTCCCGAACCTTTCCGGTTATGCAATCAGGTGTTGGGGATACAGGGGAAGCATAATATCTCACCCAAACTAGCAAATCCTACATCCAGCTGTATCCATCCTTCAACACATAACCAAGAAAACTTCGGAAACCATCTACCTCAACCTTCGAAAAGCATCTGTTATACAAGTTATGGCGATACTCCCGAACTCCCACCCCAGTACTGGGTGGCGTCGAGGTTATCTCACCAACGAACTGCATAAAAGAGATTTTCGATGTCGGCGTACTAAACTCAAGTATTACAGAATTGCAACGATAAAATTATGATGACAACACCTCAGAGCTCAACTCCCTGGGACACTTCCACTAAACCCCTGACAGGAGGCACTAAGACAGTATTCTCATCATAAGCCATCGGAACGATTCCAAGATACTCGCGTGATCCTAAATTTTTTTTAGTGAAATTTGAGAAGAGAAGAGTGAAAACTCTACGTCAGGATGCCTTACCAGAGCGATGAGGAGACTGGGAAGTAAAAAGAATTCCTAAGCTCTCCGATATATAATTCCTAAATGACTCAAAACATTTTTCTAGACACAACTCGGCCGCTAAAAACGATCAAGCAATGGGGCTCCTAAGGTCGGGGAAGGCTCTGATTACCAACTTGTAACACCCTCGATGCAACTATAGCTCCCACGTGTCGAGGCACGACTTAGAGACATAATCGCATTGAAGGCATATGTCGCAAGTTAGGCAATCTTCACAACATCCCATGTAATGTAAATAATAAGGGGATATAACATAGTTGGCTTACACTCGCCACGTCAATCAAGAACATAAATAACATTACATCAACCAACACACTCATGGCCCGACTACGGTGCCAAAATAGAAGAGAACCCAACATGCGACACGGTCCCAATCACCCCCAACTGGGCACCACTACTGATCATCAGGAAAAGACACGTAGTAACGATGAGAGTCCTCATCGAACTCCCACTTGAGCTCGTACTCGTTACCTGGAGCGGAATCACCTGGACCTGCATCTGGAGTTATAGTACTGTGAGCCACAGGGACTCAGCAATCTCGCACCCTCGCGATCAAGACTATTTAAGCTTATAGGAAGGATAGGCAAATATATATGTGGAGCTGCAGCAAGCGACTAGCATATGTGGTGGTTAACTTATACGCAAAATAGAGCGAGAAGAGGAGGCAAAGCGCGAGCGAGAATCTAGAAGAACAACCTGCGCAAGCATAACTCCAACACCGTGTCCACTTCCCGGACTCCGCCGAGAAGAGGCCATCACGGTAACACACTCAGTTGATTCATTTTAATTAATTAAGGTTCAAGTTATCTACAACCGGACATTAACAAATTCCCATCTGCCCATAACCGCGGGCACGGCTTTCGAAAGTTCAATCCCTGCAGGGGAGTCCCAACTTAGCCCGCGACAAGCTCTCACGGTCAACGAAGGAATAGACCTCCTCCCAAGACATTCCGATCAGACTCGGTATCTCGGTAACTCAAGACACTTCGACAAGTTAAAACAAGACCAGCAACACCGCCCGAATGTGCCGACAAATCCCGATAGGAGCTGCACATATCTCTTTCTCAGGGCACACTCAGATTGTCCTAGGTACGGGTAGGCCAGCCCAGAGTTGCCCCTGGTGGCCACCGGTAGCTGACAGGTGGACCAACACTCAGAGGAGCACTGGCCCCGGGGGGGGGGGG
>NC_041382.1:296275998-296278105 GCF_002162155.2 Triticum dicoccoides | reverse complement strand
CACCGGTAGCTGACAGGTGGACCAACACTCAGAGGAGCACTGGCCCGGGGGGTGGGGGTAAAATAAGATGACCCTTGAGTCTGCAGAACCCAAGGGAAAGAAAAGGGCTAGGTGGCGAATGGTAAAACCAATGTTGGGCATTGCTGGAAAAGCTTTAATCAAGGCGAAATATCAAGGGGTTCCCATAATAACCCAACCACGTAAGGAACGCAAAATCCAGGAACATAACACCGATCTGACGGAAACTAGGGCGGCAAGAGTGGAACAAAACACTAGGCGAGAGGCCGAGCCTTCCACCCTTTACCAAGTATATAGATGCATTAAGATAACATATGAATATAATGATATCCCAACAAGTAAATAAATGTTCCAACAAGGAACGGCCTCCAATCTTCACCTGCAACTAGCAACGGTATAAGAGGGGGCTGAGCAAAGCGGTAACATAGCCAATCAACGGTTTGCTAGGACATGGTGGGTTAGAGGTTGACATGGCAATTTGGGAGGCTGACAAGCAAAAGGTAGGCATCGCAGCAATGGCACAGAAAAAGAGCGAGCAAACTAGCATAGCAAAGATAGTAGTGATTTCGAGGGTATGATCATCTTGCCTGCATAGTTACCAGAGTTGACTGGATCCTCAAGAGCAAACTCAACGGGCTCCTCATTAGCGAACTCGTCTCCCGGCTCTACCCAAACAACACAAACAAGCAACAAGGATACAATCAACCACGTGCAAGACCAAGCAATATGATGAAATGATGATATGCTATGCGGGATGCGATGCGGGATGCAAAATGCAAGATATGGCAGGAAATGCATGAACCTGGCCCCAACTTGGAATTCCAAGGGTGCCACTGGAAAGAGGGGATAAAATTGCTTGAAAACGATATAAAGATCATTGGAAACGGAGTTACGGTTTGGAAATGGCAAGCATTTTAAGAATGACACCGGTCTGCAATTTACAGCAAGTAGGCATCTAAATGCAACGAAACGAACATGCTACAGCAACCAATCATGACAACAAAATACATGGAAGGGATGCACACAAGATGCTTAACAAAAGACTAGCACTGAGCCACGGCCAATTCATCCATTATGAGGTTCAAACAAGCATGGCAAAAACGCAAATGCAAAACAGATTCCAGACTTAGTGAAATTAACACTTGTCTGAAACTTCAGATCGTGAAGCCCTCTTCGGAGCAGCAAAACAACACGATACATGACCTGATTAAGACAAAGAAGAACATGGCATGGAGATACTCAACAAGCTTAACAAAAGACCCAAAATGACCTGGGGCCAAAAGGGTTCATAAAATATACCAACGGGCACACGAACATAGCCAAAATACAATCAGTTTTCAGACTTAGTGAAAACTGGGACATGCTGAAATATAACTCACGAAGGCACGTAAACGAGCTCGATGCACTCACCACAATGAAAGTCATGGCAAGGCAAGCATACATCCTTTACTGATCATCCTCAAAAGAGGCACGGATCACTAGGAAACAAGCTGAACATATGGCACCATGAACTAAATAATCCCAGACTTGGTGAAAACTAGTAAGTCCCTGAAAACTGATTTACCGGGTGCCTCACTTTGCAAGCTTGCACAAGTCACCACACACATCCTAAAAATGCATGGGTTGCACCCCTGGGAAGAAGACAAAATCCTTATCAAAACATATGAAGGACTCACAGGCATATCATGCACACAATAATCATGGCAAAAATGACAAAAGTCTAAGATGAACTAGCAGATCTGACAATTAACTCACGAAGCCCTCTTCTAACAGCATTTCGGGCACCGAGATGAGCTCAAATGAAAATGATGCAATGGAACAAAATGATTTACTCTCTGAGGTGAACATTTTGATATGCTATATGCCCAAATCGGAGCTACGGATGCCAAGTTACGGAGCCTCGAACATAGCAACTTGGACTAAAAATTTAGGGACTTGGTGAAAAAACCCCCTCTCTCAAATCAGATCTAGGGTTCTTTTTTTACCCCGCGCGCGAACCGAGGCGGCCGGAGCGCCGTTCGCCGGTGACAGGCAGGGCGGCGGCCGGCGTGAGGAGGTGAGGCGGGGCCGCCGATGGCGGCCGGTGGTG
>NC_041382.1:296254582-296275141 GCF_002162155.2 Triticum dicoccoides | reverse complement strand
GGGGACAGGCGAGGCCACGTGGCAAGCGGTGGTAGGCGGTGGCGAATCCGGACACGTCCGGCTCGGCGCGGACGTTGTCCGGCAGGGGCAGAGATCTATTTTTTTAGGGTTAGGGGGGAGAGAATCCGAGATTTGGAATGGGGGGGGGGTATATATATAGGCATAGAGGGAGCTAGGAGAGTCCAAATGAGGTGCGGTTTTCGGCCACGCGATCGTGATCGAACGCTCTAGGACATGGAGCAGAGTTTGGTGGGTTTTGGGCCAAATTGGAGGGGTGTTGGGCTGCAACACATACGAGGCCTTTGCGGTCCCGCGGTTAACCATTGGAGTATCAAACGAAGTCCAAAAGATACGAAACTTGACAGGCGGTCTACCGGTAGTAAACCAAGGCCACTTGGAAAGTCTTGGTCCAATCCGGAAATGTTTAATGCCCACACATGAAAGAAAGCTAGAAATGACCACCGGAGGAGAACGAAGCGCCGGAATGCAAAACGGACAACGGGGAAAATGCTCGAATGCATGAGATGAACACATATGCAAAAGCAATGCACATGATGACATGATATGAGATGCATGACAAAGAAAACAACACACGGAGACAAAGACCCGAACCCGAGAAATAAATATAAATTAACGCCAGAAATGGCAAGAGTTGGAGTACAAATAGGGAAATTTACATCCGGGGCGTTACAACTCACCCTTCCCAAAAGCTCAACCGGACAATATCTCTCCAGAGCATATATATCTTTTCAATGAATGCCGGACTACGCTCACTTTGTGTGTCTATCTATATGTGTCTCGATTGACCTCGCTTTCTCACACCGTATCTTCCACACATTGAATGTAACGCCCACGATGCGACTATATCTCCCATGTGTCGAGGCACGACTTAGAGGCATAACCGCATTGTGGTTTTTTCGCAAGAAGGGTCATCTTCACACAATCCCATATAATGAACAAGAAAGGGATAAATAGATAGTTGGCTTACAATCACCACATCACACAATGATCAAATAATTCATACATCATCAGAGTACACTCATAGTTCGACTATGGACAAATCCAAATGAAAAGAAGATAACCCAACTGCTAGATCCCCGATAGTCCCAACTAGTCACCACTACTGATCATCAGGAAAAGACACGTAGTAACGGCCAAGGTCCTCGTCGAACTCCCACTTGAGTTTGGTAGCATCACCTGCACTGGTATCATTAGCACCTACAACTGTTTTGGAAGTTTATGGGTAGGATGTGGTAATGAGGTGGAGTTGTAGCAAGCGCTAAGAAAATATGGTGGCTAACATACGAGTACAAGAGTAAGAAGAGAAACTACGCAACGAACGTGAAGCTAGAAGTGATCAAGAAGTGATTCTGAACTACTTATGTTCATTCATAACCCAACCATGTTCACTTCCCGGACTCTGCCTAAAAGAGACCATCACGGCTACACACGCGGTTGATGCATTATAATTAAGTCAAGTGTCAAACTCTCAACAACCAGATATTAACAAATTCCAATATGCCACTTAACCGCGGGCACAGCTCTCGAAAGTTTATACTCTACAGGGGTGTCCCAACTTAGCCCATCACAAGCTCTCACGATTAACGAAGGATATTCCTTCTCCCGGAAAGACCTCATCAGTCTCGGAATCCTAGTTACAAGACATTTCGACAATGGTAAAACAAGACCAGCAAGACCACCCGATGTGCCGACAAATCCCGATAGGAGTCACACGTATCTCGTTCTCAGGGCACACCGGATGGGCAAGACGTCGGGTTGGCTGAGACCCTGGTTTCCCAGGGGGCGCCGGACATCGCCCAGGTTGGACCAGCATTCAAAGGAACACTAGCCCCGGGGGGGGGGGGGTTAAATAAATATGACCCTCGGGTTTATAACTCCCAAGGGAAAAGTTTAGGTTGTTAATAGGAAAATGTTAAAACAAGGGTTGGGCCTTGTTGGAGGAGTTTTATTCAAAGCGAACTGTCAAGGGGGTCCCATAACCCCAACCGCGTAAGGAACGCAAAATCAAGGAACATAACACCGGTATGACGGAAACTAAGGCGGCAAGAGTGGAACAAAACACCGAGCAAAATGCCATGCCTTCCACCCTTTTCCAGGTATATAGATGCATTAATTAAATAAGAGATATTATGATATCCCAACATATCCATGTTCCAACATGGAACAACCTGCAAGGCACCTACAACTAGCAACACTATAAGAGGGGCTGAGCAAAAGCAGTAACTTAGCCAAACAACGGTTTGCTAGGAAGGTGGGTTAGAGGCTTGACATGTGTGACGCCCAAGACCAGAGCTTTAGATGCCTTCCTTGGTTTCTGAGTTTTCATCGTGTGATTTGTTTGGTTCGTTGCTTTCTTCTTTGCATCATTTGCATCGCATCATGTCATCATGCCAACTTTTTCTCAACAATCAAATCGTATGGATCTTTGATCCATTTAAATCGAGGGAAATACACATGGTGATTTTCTCTTTATAACATATATGCTCCCAAAATTATTAGGGAGCTATAAAATAATATTCCATTAGTTTGGAATTAACCACAAACACACTTGCAATTTAAACTCTCAAGTCTTTTCTGCTTCGAGTTGCTCCTCAAACCTTGCCAAAAATTCTCTTCCCATTTACTAAGGTTCCTCCAAAAATCTGAACATTTTTGGGCACTTCAAAATCCTACCCCTTGTTCAAACCATTTGAATTAAATTCAAATGCTTTTGAATTTAATCCTTGCAATCTTGCCCACTTCAATATTCTTAGACCATGCACCTTTTTGCGAGTCTGGGAAAATAATCCGCGTGCCCAAATCCTTCCTCTAATCCTTTCTTTTCTCTCCTTTCTTTCTTTGCAGTTTTCTGATTTCTAAAAAGGTTTTTTAAAGACTTGAGGGAGAGGGAGCGCCCCTGCCAGCTCTACTAGGCCGGCCAACCAGCAGACCTCCACCCCTTCAGCCCATCTTCCCTAGGCCCACTTAAACACCTCACCTAACCCTAGCCCAACCCACCTATCGCGCCTTCCTCTCCCTTGCCCGATCCCCATCCGCACCCTCTCCCTCTCGTTCTTTCTCTCCAGCGCCGCCAGAGAGAGAGAGAGAGAGGGAACAACCATGCGCGCGCTGCTCGATCCCCACTCCTCCTTTCCTCCACCTCGTGCCGCCAGAGGAGCCCCTCTCCTCGCCCTTCCCCGCTCGTCCTCCAGGCAGCCAACTCTGGCGGCCCCATCGCCAGCTCCTCCCTCGAACGCTGCCGAGCGCTGCCCCTTGGCCGCCGCGCCGCCTTGCCTTCCTCCTCCCACCATGGCCCTGGCCTCCGTCCCCGTCCCCACCTTCGGCGCGCCAAGCTCGCAGCCTTTGCCTCCTGCCGCCTCCACTCGATCGGAGAGGAGCTCCCGATCCTTGTGCTGCTCGTCCCCGTCGTTGTGGCCAGAGCTCACCGGGACCCGAGCACTGGTCGCCGTCGTTATCGCTCTGCCGACCAGCCGGCCCTGCTTCCTGTTGTGCCGCCCTCCTATGTGTTGCTCGTTTAGGCCGCCAGCCTTCCTGCTCTGTTTCTCCTGCTCGTGCCTAGCCGGAGCACCTTTACCGCTGGCCGAAGTCCCGCAGGAGCAGGAGCTTGCGTCGTCTCTGCCGTCCAGTGCCGCCTCCGCCGGATCTCCTCATTGTCCGCCCCGTCCGGATGTCGGACCACGTCGACAGGACCTCGTGCCCGTCAAGTTCTGGGAAACCCCAAGTATGACCTCGTGCACGTCTACGTGATGAGCCGCCAATTTCCACGAAGCTCCAAGTTCAACTACACTGTGAGACGAAGAACGCCAAGTCCCTCGGGTCAGATGCGTAAGACCGCCCCAGTTGTTGCAAAGTACCACGACGTCCAGAGACACCGGATCCGTCAAATTCCACTATGAGATGTACAACTACCGTCGACCTCGAAGACCTCGGATTCACCAAGTTCCCATGACGGCAAGTGTAACCCGTCGGATCGCCAACTTCGATTACCGTCGCAACCATGTACAACTACTTACACTTCCGATGTTGAAGGTCGTTGAGTGAACAAACTACCGACGACATGTATGACTACTCCGTGAATGTGTACCACTACAGCCACTCGAACGTCTACAGAACATGTACCGTCGACCCTCGAAGACCCGTGGACGTCAAGTACCTTGTTTTGACCCTGAACACCTACGGAGTGTGAACATCTATGAAGTGAGGAAGACTACTTCCACTACCGCCGTCGCGACAACGCCTACTTCCCTCTACAAACTCGTTCCGCCCGAAACGCATGCTTCGAAGCTATACCACCGAGACGACACCCGTGGATGAATGCTTGCGATGTATGAGTTGGACCGTGTGTTGCTCCGTGTCCGAGTTGTTCGTTGCACAAAGCCCCTATTTTGCCTTGCCGCCGTCATGTGGGAACCCGGAATCCAGGAGCACCCCATCTTCTTGCATGACACACTCGCACCCACTTCCTTTTGCACCGGTATCCCCGTGAGCTATCGGATCATCGGAATGTTGTCGCGGCATCATTTCCATTTCGTCGCCGTGGCCCCCCTTTCTTTCTACCACGGTGACACAAATGCTCTCATCATGCTCATGTCAACTTCTAATAAAAAATGCATAAAACTTGCAAATGTCATCCGCATCATGATAACAACATCAAGAGTGTTTAAATTGTTGTTTGCATTAATTTGCTAAATGCATATGAGGATTTTCCGTTCTTGTTGCTTGTTGTTCCGGCCGCATTTAAACTTGCCTAGATAGGTAGTTTTACTTTGCTTCACCCCTTTCCATGCTAAACAACATTTAATATTGTTGAGTACATAAACGAGATCGAACTAAATAACTTGTTGTGGTGTTTCGTCAATATGCAACTCGCTGCATATTGAGCTCCACTTAATTTGTAGAATTGCTTATGGACTTTGCCATGCCATGCCTCTTTAAATCGGACATGCATCATACTTGGTTGTGCATCATGCCTTGGTTATGTGATGGTTGTTTACTATGTTGTTTGCTTCTATCCGGTGTTGCTTCTTTGGGTTAGTTCCGATAACGTCGCGTTTGTTTGGATCCATTCGACTACATATGTGTGTCTTCTTCATGGACTCATTCTTCTTCCTTGCGGGATCTCAGGCAAGATGACCATACCCTTGAAATCACTTCTATCTTTGCTTGATAGTTGCTCTCTCTTTTGCTATGCTGCGATACCTACCACTTGCTATATCATGCCTCCCATATTGCCATGACAAGCCTCTAACCCACCTTTCCCAGCAAACCGTTGTTTGGCTATGTTACCGCTTTGCTCAGCCCCTCTTATAGCATTGCTAGTTGCAGGTGAAGATGAAGTTTGTTCCATGTTGGAACATGGATATGTTGGGATATCACAATATCTCTTATTTAATTAATGCATCTATATACTTGGTAAAGGGTGGAAGGCTCGGCCTTATGCCTGGTGTTTTGTTCCACTCTTGCCGCCCTAGTTTCCGTCATACCGGTGTTATGTTCCTTGATTTTGCGTTCCTTACGCGGTTGGGTTATAATGGTAACCCCTTGACAGTTCGCCTTGAATAAAACTCCTCCAGCAAGGCCCAACCTTGGTTTTACATTTGCACTAACAACCTATCACCTTCCCTTGGGTTCTGCAGACTCAAGGGTCATCTTTATTTTAACCCCCCAGGCCAGTGCTTCTCTAAGTGTTGGTCCAACCTGAGCGATGTCCGACGCCCCCTTTGTAACCACGGTCTATGCCAACCCGACGTCTAGCTCATCTGGTGTGCCCTGAGAACGAGATATGTGCAGCTCCTATCGGGATTTGTCGGCACATCCGGGCGGCTTTGCTGGTCTTGTTTTACCATTTTCAAAATGTCTTGTAACCAGGATTCCGAGTCTGATCGGGTCTTCCCGGGAGAAGGAATATCCTTCGTTGACCGTGAGAGCTTGTGATGGGCTAAGTTGGGACACCCCTGCAGGGTTTTGAACTTTCGAAAGCCGTGCCCGCGATTATGGGCAGATGGGAATTTGTTAATGTCCGGTTGTAGAGAACTTGAAACTCAACTTAATTAGAATGCATCAACTGCATGTGTAGCTGTGATGGTATCTTTCAGGCGGAGTCCGGGAAGTGAACACGGTTCTTGTGTTATCTTGAACGTAAGTAGCTTTTAGGATCACTTCTAGTTCACGACCGTTGCATTGCTTCTCTTCTCGCTCTTATTTGCGTATGTTAGCCACCATATATGCTAGTGCTTGCTGCAGCTCCACCTCACTACCCTTTTCCTACCCATAGGCTTAAATAGTCTTGATCTTGCGGGTGTGAGATTGCTGAGTCCTCATGACTCACAGATACTTCCAAACAGTTGCAGGTGCCGATGATACCAGTGCAGGTGATGCAATCCAGCTCAAGTGGGAGCTCGATGAAGATCGTGTTCGTTGTTGTTTCGTTTTCCAGTTGATCAGTAGTGGAGCCCAGTCGGGACGATCGGGGATCTATTGCATTAGGGGTTGTATTTATTTATTTGGTTCCGTACTCGGACGTCGATTGTATTCTGGATGATGTAATGCTATATTTATGTATTGTGTGATGTGGCGATTATAAGCCAACTCTTTATCCCTTTCATATTCAGTACATGGGATGTGTAGAGATTACCCCTCTTGCGACATGCCTACTATGCGGTTATGCCTCTAAGTCGTGCTCCGACACGTGGGA
Organism: Triticum dicoccoides; assembly: GCF_002162155.2. Taxonomy (NCBI): domain Eukaryota; kingdom Viridiplantae; phylum Streptophyta; class Magnoliopsida; order Poales; family Poaceae; genus Triticum; species Triticum dicoccoides. The sequence continues at coordinate 296,268,426 of NC_041382.1, read as the reverse complement.
GATATAGCCGCATCATGGGTGTTACAAGTTGGTAATCAGAGCCTTCCCCGACTTAGGAGCCCCCTGCTTGATCGAATCGCGGGCGTTGTTGAGTCTAGAACAAAAATGTTTTTAGTCTTAGGATTATATATATATCGGAGAGTAGGATTCTTTTTACTCCTCAGTCCCTTCGTCGCTCTGGTGAGGCCTCTTGACGTAGAAGTTTTGACTTTTCTCTCCTCAAATTTCATGAAAAAAATTTAGGATCACGAGGGTATCTTGGAATCGTTCCGATTGTTTTGTGACGATAACATTGTTCTTGGTGCCTCTTGACATTTAGGGGTTGTGGTAGTGTCCCGGGGAGTTGAGCCTCGAGGTGTTGTCGTCACAATTTTATCGTTGCAGTTCTGGAATACCTGAGTTTCGCCGACATAAAAAATCTCTTTTATGCAGTTGTTGGTGAGATAACCTCGATGCCACCCATTACTGGGGCGGGAGTTTGGGAGTATTGCCATAATTCGTATAACGGATGCTTTTCAAAGGTTGAGGTAAATGATTTCCGAAGGTTTCTTGGTTATGTGTTGAAGGATGGATACAGCTGGATGTAGGAATTGTTAGTTTGGGTGAGATATTATGCTTCCCCTGTATCCCCAACACCTGATTGCATAACCAGAAAGTTTCGGGAGTTTTTAAGTGGGAATTCAAGTATCACATAGGAATTCTTTCCAACAGACACATGATACGATATGTGATCTATCATATGTTTGTTTCCGGCTTATTTTGCAAGCCAAATCCTTGTTCTGTTTTGGTTTGTGGTATTCGAGTTGCTTCGAAGTCAAATGTTGATTCCATACCTTTCCTAAGAGGTTCTCTCATACTTCTATGTGATTACTAATCCTTCATGATAATCGAGATTGTCATGTCAATCCTTTTCAACCGGCGTGTTTCTCTTCAAGTGGATCTGATCATTTCAACATTTGCAAGATCCAATCTCAGTTTTCGTCAACGGTGTTTGTTTCATCCATCTCCAAGTTGCCTTTGTTTTCCCGCCCACCAACCCTTTTTATTCAAGGACTCAGATTTCTTAATCAAGTATCCAATTTATTGATGGAAGTCTCTCCATTCTTTTCCGTCAATGTTCTTATCCGGTGATTCTCAAGAATATACTAACGGAGCATCAAGTTCATCATTCCTCATTTCTTTTATCTTCTTCGGTGGATTCAAGTCAAGTTTTCGGTGTTGATCATATTCCCTTCCTTGCTCCAAATGTTTTCTCATGCTGGTGCACCTCTTAATCATCCACTTCTCTCTATTCAGTTGTTCCAGAGTGCTGAAGATATCTCAGAAGATTCTAGTTTCCATTCTCAATTCGTTCAAGTTCTTTTGAGGATGTTATCTCATTCAAGCCATTCAATTCAACCAGTGCAATCTATCTTTTAAATCGTTCAATGGTGTTTCTTTTGAGTGGGCCCTAACCCACAGGTCTTTTTCAGGATCTTACCTGACTCTTCTTATTTTCCCGGAGTTATTCTCAAATTCATTTCCAAATTTGACGTAACAATGAATTATCATCAGTCAAATGTCTTCTCCAAGATCTTTCAAATTATTTTCATCGTTGGTTCAACCTTTCTAATTTTCATTCTGGAGTGTCTCAACAATTCTTGGTGGTGCTGCTCATCGTCATTCTCAACATTTGAAGATTGGAGAAGAGTTTCTCTTAAATCTTGCTCCATTCTCTTCAAGATTCATGGTTCTAGCTTGATGCCATCCTCTCATAATTGTTTTCGATTGTGAGAATTCTTTCACCCATATGGAGCAATTCAAGAGTCTTTTCAGTTTGATTCTCTGAAGAGCATCATTGCGGGGTTATTCATCCCCAGCTTTCAGCTCTCATTCTCCAAATCTTACCGGTGCATCGCTCAAACATCCTCTAATCAGTTCATGATCTCTTCGTTCACTTGTATCTAAATTCTCTCTCTAGAATCTTCGTTCTTTTGCTAATTCTTCCTGGTAATTTGTGCTTTGGTTACTTTCATTTTCAATTCTTACGGTGGTTTGCTCAAGATTCTCTTCAATGGTGATCATATCAATTCATTTGTTGGTTCAAATCCTACCGGTGGTCCATTGAGTTTGCGCTATATCTATCTTAATCCTTTCTACGAGAATAAGTGGTATGCAATCCATTTCTTGTCATCAATTTAATTGGTGAAGGATAAGCATAATGCAATTCTTATTCTTGTTCCATCGAGTAAATTCAATTCTTGTTTTCCTGAGTGGTTCATCATATCACATTCTCGGTTCGAGATGCTTTATCTTTTCTTCAGGAGTTCCAAGTTTCCACTTTATCTCGTCGCGAAGCTCCATCTAAATCATTGCAAGGCTTCACCTTGTGTTTTCAACTTCTCTTTCCTTTCGTTTGATCATCATTTGGTTTACCGGAGTTCTTCATGGAGGCTCTACATGTTGGTCCATCAAGGATTTAATTCCTTCTCGATGTGTTCATCGAGATTCTTTTCAGAGGAGCTCAAGTATTCTTCATGTTGCATTCCGAAGTGAAATTCTTTATACCTTATCTATTGAGGTGCTGTTATGTCATTCTTGACAATTTCTCTTCGTGTTTCACGATTCACAAGTTGTCAGCAATGAGATATTTAAATCCATCATTTTCTCTTCGTTCAAGAGATCCTTTCAACCCATCACTTTCTTCCATGGAGTTATCTTGGTATAAATTTCACCTAAAGCCTTCCATTGGGAATGTTGCTCTTTGTGGTGATTATCTATGATCCAAGTTTTATCCTTATCACCTCGTTGGAAGAAGATTTCTATCTTTTTCTAGCTTCCAATCAAATCTTTTTCGTGAGTGGCAAGTTGTCACCTCATAATTTTGAGATGTCTTCTATAAGTCCATATCAAGCTTATCCTTTTCGTTGTTGGTTTTCCAACAGCTCCGTTTTAACTTTCTTGGAAGGGTGATCTTCAAGCTCACTTGTGGCATAAGTTGACCTTTTCTTCTCCATCCTTTCATTTCAATGATCTATATTCTTTCTTCCTACGAAGGCATTGTGATGTTGCTCTTTTCTCTCATATTCTCGAGTTGTGAGGATCATGTTCTTTTCGTGCTTATCCTTTTAACCGGAGTGTTGTGCCCTCCGCTCAAATTCTTTCCATCTTTTCAATTCTTGTATCTCTTTTCAACCAGAGTGCTGTCCGAATTTGTTCTTCCTTGTTCCTCTTTCCTAACGGAGTGTTTTCTACTTTGTTCATCTCCGCTGTATTCTTTCTTTCAAGTTGTTCAACCTCTCAAGGTTCTTTGGTTTCACTCGTTTGTCAAAGAAGCAACTTAGCTTTACCTTTTCTCTTCCTCTTCCGTTTTCCCTCCAGTGCCATCCTAGATCTCGGGGCGAGATCCTCTCGTAGTGGTGGAGTGTCATGACACCCCAAGACCGGAGCTTCAGATGCCTTCCTTGGTTTCTGAGTTTTCATCATGTGATTTGTTTTGTTCGTTGCTTTCTTCTTTGCATCATTTGCATTGCATCATGTCATCATGCCATCTTTTTCTCAACAATCAAATCGTATGTATCTTCGATCCATTTAAATCGAGGGAAATGCACATGGTGATTTTCTCTTTATAACATATATCCTCCCAATATTATTAGGGAGCTATAAAATAATATTCCATTAGTTTGGGATTAACCGCAAACACACTTGCAATTTAAACTCTCAAGTCTTTTCTGCTTCGAGTTGCTCCTAAAACCTTGCCAAAAATTCTCTTCCCATTTACCGAGGTTCCTCCAAAAATCTAAACATTTTTGGGCACTTCAAAATCCTACCCCTTGTTCAAACCAATTGAATTAAATTCAAATGCTTTTGAATTTAATCCTTGCAATCTTGCCCACTTCAATATTCTTGGACCATGCACCTTTTTGCGAGTCTGGGAAAATAATCCGCGTGCCCAAATCCTTCCTCTAATCCTTTCTTTTCTCTCCTTTCTTTCTTTGCGGTTTTCTGATTTCTAATTTTTTTTTAAAAAAAGACTTGAGGGAGAGAGAGCGCCCCTGCCAGCTCTATCAGGCCGACCAACCAGCAGACCTCCACCGCTTCGGCCCATCTTCCCTAGGCCCACTTAAACCCCTCACCTAACCCTAGCCCAACCCACCTATCGCGCCTTCCTCTCCCCTGCCCGATCCCCATACGCACCCTCTCCCTCTCGTTCTTTCTCTCCAGCGCCGCCAGAGAGAGAGAGGGAACAACAATGCGCGCGCTGCCCGATCCCCACTCCTCCTTTCCTCCAGCTCGTGCCCCCAGAGGAGCCCCTCTCCTCGCCCTTCCCCGCTCGTCCTCCAGGCGGCCAACTCTGCCGGCCCCATCACCAGCTCCTCCCTCGAACGCCGCCGAGCGCTGCCCCTTGGCCGCCGGGCCGCCTTGCCTTCCTCCACCGACCACGACCCTGGCCTCCGTCCCCGTCCCCACCTCCGGCGCGCCAAGCTCGCAGCCTTTGCCTCCTGCCGCCTCCACTCGACCGGGAGAGGAGCTCCTGATCCTTGTGCTGCTCGTCCCCGTCGTTGTGGCCGGAGCTCGCCGGGGCCTGAGCACCGGTCGCCATCGTTCTCGCTCTGCCGACCAGCCGACCCTGCTTCCTGTTGTGCCGCCCTCCTGTGCATTGCTCGCTCAGGCCGCCAGCCTTCCTGCTTTGTTTCTCCTGCTCGTGCCTAGTCGGAGCACCTTTACCGCTAGCCGAACTCCCGCAGGAGTAGGAGCTCGCGTCGTCTCTGCCGTCCAGCGTCGCCTCTGCCGTCCAGCGTCGCCTCTGCCGGATCTCCTCGCTGTCCGCCCCGTCCGACTATTGGACCTCATCGACAGGACCTCATGCCCATCAAGTTCCAAGAAACCCCAAGTATGACCTTGTGCACGTCTACGGACGAGCCGCCAATTTCCACGAAGCTCCAAGTTCGACTACACTGCGAGACGAAGAACGCCAAGTCCCTCGGGTCAGATGCAGGACGACGTCTGGAGACACCGGATCCGTCAAATTCCACTATGAGATGTACAACTACCGTCGACCTCGAAGACCTTGGATTCACCAAGTTTCCACGACGACAAGTGTAACCCATCGGATCGCCAACTTCGATTACCGTCGCAACCATGTACAACTACTTACACTTCCGAAGTTGAAGGTCGTTGAGTGAACGACGTGTACGACTACTCCGTGAATGTGTACCACTACAGCCGCTCGAACGTCTACAGAACATGTACCGTCGACCCTCGAAGACCCGTGGACGTCAAGTTCCTTGTTTTGACCCCGAACACCTACAGAGTGTGAACATCTATGAAGCGAGGACGACTACTTCCACTACCGCCGTCGCGAGAATGCCTACTTCCCTCTACGAACTCGTTCCGCCCGAAACGCATGCCTCGAAGCTATACCACCGAGACGACACCCGGGGATGAATGCTTGCGATGTATGAGTTGGACCGTGTGTTGCTCCGTGTCCGAGTTGTTCGTTGCACGAAGCCCCTCTTTTGCCTTGTCGCCGTCATGTGGGAACCCGAAATCTAGGAGCACACCATTGTAACACCCCGTGACCGATGCGTCAGGTGTCTTCCAGTTATTCGCTGTTGTTGCCTTGTCATTGCCTGTGTGTCATGCATTGCATATCATGTCATCATGCACATTTCATTTGCATACATGTTCGTCTCATGCATCCGAGCATTTTCCCCGTTGTCCGTTTTGCAATCCGGCGCTCCTATGTCACTCGGTGTCCCCTTTTACCGCTTTTCATGTGTGGGTGTTAAACGTTTTCGGATTGGACCGAGACTTGTCATGCGGCCTTGGTTTACCACCGGTAGACCGCCTGTCAAGTTTCGTGCCATTTGGACTTCGTTTGGTACTCCAATGGTTAACCGAGGGACCAAAAGGCCTCGTGTGTGTTGCAGCCCAACACCCCTCCAAAGTGGTCCAAAACCCGCCTAAGGCCTCTCCATCATCTCGGTCGTTCGATCACGACCGCGTGGCCAAAAACCGCACCTCATTTGGACTCTCCTAGCCCCCTACCTATAAATATGTGTATCCCTCCGAATTTCTCGCGCAGGCAAACCCTACCCTAACCTTCCTCGCGCCGCCGGACAATTTCTCCCGCGCTGGCCGGACATGTCCGCCGCGCCGCCGCCACGTCTCCCGGCCAATGGCGTTGCGCCACGTCGCCCCGCCGCCGCTCCAGGCCAACCACGGCGTGCCACCTGGCCTCCTACTCCTCCCCGCCGCCGTGGCCCGCGGAGCCCATCCGGGGCCCGCGCGGGCCCAGATCCCGCGCCGCCGCCTGGGAGCTGCCCTTCGCCCGAGCGCCCGAGAGGACCGCCGCGCGCCGCCCGGGTCGTCCCGCTGCACCACCGCGACGGTCGCCGCCCTCGCCCCGCCTCTCGCCGGTGGGCTCACCCTCCGCCCGCTCCGACAGGCCGCCGCCACTGTCCGCGCCCGCCGGGGACGCCGCCCCTCGCCGCGGCCGTGCCACCGCGACCGCGCCGCCCCGGCAGCTCCCTCCTCTCCTTCCTCCGGCGCCTCGAGCTCGACCCCAACTCCGGCGAACAGCATCTTCGTCGATCCTCGATTTCCGCGCCCGATCTGGATCCAGATCCAGATCCACCCCGGTTGACTTTTCCCTCCGAACCCTAATCTTTTTGCATTTTTCAACGCATCATAACTCTGTCATTGTAGCTCCGATTTATGCGTGTAGCATATCAAAATGTTCGTCTCGACGAGTACATCATTTCATCTCATTGCATCATTTTTATTTGAGCTAATCTTGATGCTCGAAATGCTGTTGGAAGATGGCTATGTGAGTAATTTGTCACATCTGTTTCAGCAAATGGCATTTTGTCATTTTTGCCATGATTAATGTGTGCATGCTATGATCCTGAGCTCTACATGTGTTTTGTCATATGCCATGCCATCTTTACAGAGGTGCTTGCCATGTATTTTTGTGATATTTGTGGTGACTAGCACAAGCTTGCAAAGTAGCGTAATCGGTAATGCTGATTTCAGGGACTTAGAATTTCACTAAGTCCTTGTCCTGATTTTGTTGTTATGCCATATGTTCGTGTTGTTTCCTAGTGATCCGTGCCTCTTTTGAGGATGATCAGTAAGGATGTTTTGTTAAAATTGTGGTGCTCTATCCATCCATGTCTTTGTTTGCAATTATGGAGCACCCTAGCTTGAGTCAATCGAGCTCTACTTTTGCTATAAATGTTTCTGGCAGATTATTAACATGTTTAGCAATTTTTCCGAGGTTGTTGTTATTGATCCGTGCATGCTAGGATGTTGTTCTTGCCATGTATAGCTTCTATGCCATGTATTTTTGATGGGTGTGTGCTTAGTTTGTCATGCCATGCTTTGTAGTGAGTGCATCGAGCTCGTAAACATGCCTACTCGTTAACTGATTTGCATGCTCCAGTTTTTCACCAAGTCTGAGATCTGTTTATGTTTTTGCCATGTTCACATGTGTGCAATTGTATTTTCTGATCCTTTTTGGCTCAAGGTCACTAAGGGACTTTTGTTAAGTACTTTGAGTAGATTCATGCCATGCCTTGCTTTGCCATGTTAAGGTCCTGTAGCATATAGTTTTCATGCTCCAAAGTATGCTTCCTGATGATAAATTCCTGACATGTTGTTATTTCACTGAGTCTGAAACCTGTTATCATTTGCACTTTTGCCATGATTGTTTGAGCCTATTAATGAGTGAATTAGCCATAGCTCAGTGTTCATATTTTGTCAAGCATCTTGAGTGGATTCCTTCCATGTATTTTGTTGCCATGTTTGAGTGCTGTAGCATATTTATCTTGATGCATTTAGAAGGCTACTTGTTGATTATCGTAGACCGGTGCCATATTTGTTTTGCTTGCCATTTCCAAACTGTGCATCCGATTCTGGTGATCTTTATATCGATTTCAACCGAAATCACCTCACCTTTCCAGTGGCAGTCTTGGATTTCCATGTTGAGGCCAGGTTCAATCATTACTTTCCAAATCATGCATATGCACCGCATACCACATCCCGCATATCATATCATGTTCAGGTGTTGGTTGTTTACTATGTTGTGTGCTTCTTTCCGGTGTTGCTTCTTCGGGTTGGTTCCGGTAACGTCGTGATTGTGAGGACCCATTCGACTACGTCCGTTTGTCTTCTTCATGGACTCGTTCTTCTTCCTTGCGGGATTTCAGGCAAGATGACCATACCCTCGAAATCACTTCTATCTTTGCTTGCTAGTTGCTCGCTCTTTTCATATGCCTATGCTGCGATACCTACCACTTGCTTATCATGCCTCCCATATTGTTGAACCAAGCCTCTAACCCACCTTGTCCTAGCAAACCGTTGTTTGGCTATGTTACCGCTTTGCTCAGCCCCTCTTATAGCGTTGTTAGTTGCAGGTGAAGATTGAAGTTTGTTCCTTGTTGGAACCTGAAGATGTTGTTCCTTGTTGGAACATGTTTACTTGTTGGGATATCACAATATCTCTTATTTAATTAATGCATCTATATACTTGGTAAAGGGTGGAAGGCTCGGCCTTATGCCTGGTGTTTTGTTCCACTCTTGCCGCCCTAGTTTCCGTCATATCGGTGTTATGTTCCCGGATTTTGCGTTCCTTACGCAGTTGGGTTATAATGGGAACCCCTTGACAGTTCGCCTTGAATAAAACTCCTCCAGCAATGCCCAACATTGGTTTTACCATTCGCCACCTAGCCTTTTCTTTCCCTTGGGCAGGCCTGCCCAAGGGTCATCTTCATTTTAACCCCCCTGGGCCAGTGCTCCTCTGAGTGTTGGTCCGACCGAGTAGACTGCGGGGCCACCTCGGGGCAACTTGAGGGTTGGTTTTACTCGTAGGATTTCTCATCTGAGTGTGCCCTGAGAACGAGATATGTGCAGCTCCTATCAGGATTTGTAGGCACATTCGGGCGATGTTGTTGGACTTGTTTTACCATTGTCAAGGATGTCTTGTAACCTGGATGCCGAGCCTGATTGGATTATCTTGGGAGAAGGAATATCCTTTGTTGACCATGAGAGCTTGTGATGGGCTAAGTTGGGACACCCCTGCAGGGATTTGAACTTTCGAAAGCCGTGCCCGCGGTTATGGGAAGATGGGAATTTGTTAATGTCTGGTTGTAGAAAACTTGAAGTCGACCTTAATTAAAATACATCAACCGCGTGTGTAACCGTGATGGTCTCTTCTCGGCGGAGTCCGGGAAGTGAACACGGTGTTGGAGTAATGCTTGACGTAGGTTGTTCTAGGATCACTTCTTGATCATAGTTGTTCGACCGTGCTTTTACCTTCTCTTCTCGCTCTCATTTGCGTATGTTTAGCCACCATATATGCTAGTCGCTTGCTGCAGCTCCACCTCATACTTTTACCTTACCCATAAGCTTAAATAGTCTTGATCGCGAGGGTGTGAGATTGCTGAGTCCCCGTGACTCATGGATACTTCCAAAACCAGTTTGCAGGTGTCGATGTTACCGAGCAGGTGACGCAACCAAGCTCAAGGAGGAGCTCGATGAAGATCTTGTCCTTTGTGTTGTTTCATTCTAGTTGATCAGTAGTGGAGCCCAGTCGGGACGATCGGGGATCTGTGTAGCATTTGGGGTAGTCTTCTTTCATTTTGGTTCCGTAGTCGGTCCTTGATTGTAACTAGATGATGTAATGCTTTATTCATGTATTGTGTGAAGTGGCGATTGTAAGCAAACTATGTATCTCTTTTCCCTTATTGTATTACATGGCATGTTTGCGAAGATTACCTCACTTGCAACATTGCTTTCAATGCGGTTATGCCTCTAAGTCGTGCTTCGACACGTGGGAGATATAGTCGCATCGAGGGCATTACACCCATTTTCTTGCATGCCACACTCGCACCCACTTCCTTTTGCACCGGTATCCCCGTGAGCTACCGGATCATCGGAATGTTGGCGCGGCATCATTTCCATTTCATCACCGTGGCACCCCTTTCTTTCTACCATGGTGACACAAATGCTCTCATCACGCTCATGTCAACTTTTAATAAAAAATGCATAAAACTTGCAAATGTCATCCGCACCATGATAACAACATCAAGAGTGTTTAAATTGTTGTTTGCATTAATTTGCTAAATGCATATGAGGATTTTCCGGACTTGTTGCTTGTTGTTTCGGCCTCATTTAAACTTGCCTAGATAGGTAGTTTTACTTTGCTTCACCCCTTGCCATGCTAAACAACATTTAATATTGTTGAGTACATAAATGAGATCGAATTAAATAACTTGTTGTGGTGTTTCGTCAATATGAAAGTCGTTGCATATTGAGCTCCACTTAATTTGTAGAATTGCTTGTGCACTTTGCAATGCCATGCCCCTTTAAACCAGACATGCATCATACTTGGTTGTGCATCATGCCTTGGTTATGTGATGGTTGTTTACTATGTTGTTTGCTTCTTTCCGGTGTTGCTTCTTCGGGTTAGTTCCGATAACGTCGCGTTTGTGAGGATCCGTTCGACTACGTCCGTTTATCTTCTTCATGGACTCATTCTTCTTCCTTGCGGGATCTCAGGCAAGATGACCATACCCTCGAAATCACTTCTATCTTTGCTTGCTAGTTGCTCGCTCTTTTGCAATGCCGCGATACCTACCACTTGCTATATCATGCCTCCCATATTGCCATGACAAGCCTCTAACCCACCTTTCCTAGTAAACTGTTGTTTGGCTACGTTACGGGTTTGCTCAGCCCCTCTTATAGCGTTGCTAGTTGTAGGTGAAGATGAAGTTTGTTCCATGTTGGAACATGGATATGTTGGGATATCACAATATCTCTTATTTAATTAATGCGTCTATATACTTGGTAAAGGGTGGAAGGCTCGGCCTTATGCCTGGTGTTTTGTTCCACTCTTGCCGCCCTAGTTTCCGTCATACCGGTGTTATGTTCCTTGATTTTGTGTTCCTTACGTGGTTGGGTTATAATGGGAACCCCCTGACAGTTCGCCTTGAATAAAACTCCTCCAGCAAGGCCCAACCTTGGTTTTACATTTGCACTAACAACCTATCACCTTCCCTTGGGTTCTGCAGACTCAAGGGTCATCTTTATTTTAACTCCCCCGGGCCAGTGCTTATCTAAGTTTTGGTCCAACCTGAGCGATGTCTGGCGCCCCCTGGGCAACCAGGGTCTGTGCCAACCCGACGTCTGGCTCATCCGGTGTGCCCTGAGAATGAGATATGTGCAGCTCCTATCGGGATTTGTCGGCACATCCGGGCGGCTTTGCTGGTCTTGTTTTACCATTGTCGAAATGTCTTGTAACCGGGATTCCGAGTCTGATCGGGTCTTCCCGGGAGAAGGAATATCCTTCGTTGACTGTGAGAGCTTGTGATGGGCTAAGTTGGGACACCCCTGCAGGGTTTTGAACTTTCGAAAGCCGTGCCCGCGGTTATGGGCAGATGGGAATTTGTTAATGTCCGGTTGTAGAGAACTTGAAACTCAACTTAATTAAAATGCATCAACCGCGTGTGTAGCCGTGATGGTCTCTTTCAGGCGGAGTCCGGGAAGTGAACACGGTTCTTGTGTTATGCTTGAACATAAGTAGCTTTTAGGATCACTTCTTGATCACTTGTAGTTCATGACCGTTGCATTGCTTCTCTTCTTGCTCTTATTTGCGTATGTTAGCCACCATATATGCTAGTGCTTGCTGCAGCTCCACCTCACTACCCTTTTCCTACCCATAAGCTTAAATAGTCTTGATCTCACGGGTGTGAGATTGCTGAGTCCTCGTGACTCACAGATACTTCCAAACGGTTGCAGGTGCCGATGATACCAGTGCAGGTGACGCAATCCAGCTCAAGTGGGAGCTCGATGAAGATCGTGTTCGTTGTGTTGTTTCGTTTTCCAGTTGATTAGTAGTGGAGCCCATTCGGGATGATCGGGGATCTATTACATTAGGGGTTGTCTTTCTTTATTTGGTTCCGTACTCGGACCTTGATTGTATTCTGGATGATGTAATGCTATATTTATGTATTGTGTGGAGTGGCGATTGTAAGCCAACTCTTTATCCCTTTCATATTCAGTACATGGGATGTGTAAAGATTACCCCTCTTGCGACATGCCTACTATGCGGTTATGCCTCTAAGTCGTGCTCCGACAAGTGGGAGATATAGCCGCACCGTGGGTGTTACAACATGGCAATATGGGAGGCATGATAAACAAGTGGTAGGTAGCGCGACATAGCGATAGAGCGAACAACTAGCAAGCAAAGATAGAAGTGATATCGAGGGTAAAGATCATCTTGCTTGCAAAGTTCTCAGAGTTGTTGAAAGCTTGCTCCTCGTTAGCGTACTTAACAGGTTCCTCGTTCATGAACTTGTCTCCCGGCTCTACCCATAGCAAGAACACAAGCAACGGAAACAACAATCAATCACGGTGCAATGCACAAGCAACATGATGCAAGACGGCATGGAATGCAAGATATGATGTGCAATGCATATGAGTACTCCGGAGAGAAAAGATGAGCAAGTCATCCACTTGGCAAACCAAGTATGCTGCTGGAAAGAGTGAGTGATTTTGGTCGAAATCGATATAAGGATCACCAGAAACGTATGCACGGTTTGCAAATGACAAGCAAAACAAGAATGATGCAAAAATGCGCTTAACAACATCATAGCACTTAGAATGCAAGAAGAAACTATGCTACAACACTCCAACATAGCAACAAAGCACATGGAAGTGAAGTACAGGAGAAAATACTACAAATCCTGAACACTGAGCTCCTGCTAGAACTCATTGGAACAAGCTTAAAATAGCATTGTAAAAATGCAAATGATATGAGCTTCACAAACTTTAGAGAAAATACTACACAAGGCATAAGCAACATCAGGTAGCAATGTTTAGAGCTAGCAAACAACATGCTACAAGAACATATCATGATAAAAAAGGCATGGCATGCTGGTAATAAAGACAAAGAACAAAACTCCCTTACTGAACTTTAACCAAAGATGCATAGAAAATAGGGTAGCACCCATGCAAACATGGCAAGTTATATGATCAATTTCAGACTTAGAAGAAAAATAGATCATGGCAGAAACATATTCATGATAGCAACTTTGGAAGCTCATGCCACTCACCACAAAGCATTTCATGGCATAACAAGGTAACCAACAGTGAGTAGACACATTTATGAAGCTAAGCATACCAAGAGCAAGTTCATAGAGTGCATGTATCACTAGCAACACCCATGGCAAAAATGAACTTCATGTTAATAATCTGCCAACAACAATATTTAGCAAAAGTAGAGCATGGTAATGACAAGCTAGAGTACTCCATAGTTGCAACCAGAGGCATGAATGGATAGAGCAATACCACATATTCAAAACACTCTTACTGAAGTACCTCAAAATATGCATGTATCTACTTTCCATGCTTGTGCTAGTCACCACAGAGCTCATAAAAATACAAGGCTTGCACCACTGTAAAGATGGCATGGAGATTCTCCAAAAACATATAAACATCAAGCTCATAGGATGCACACACAAAATGCAACGAAAATGACAAATCAGCAAGTTATGATAAATTCCAGCAGACAACATCATATAGCACTTTTTCTGACGAAGATTAGGGCATCAATATGAACACTAACTTGCATGCCAATGACACTAACACAAAGAGCATCACGAGACAAACATTTTGATGTATCATATGCACAAAACTGAGTTATGAGCATGGTGATATGACCGTTCAATGAGGGGCACAAAATGTTGAAAATGCCAGGGACTTAGTCGAAATTTTATACCCTCGGATCTAGGGTTTGCTAAGCCACGTGAACCGAGGTGGCTGGAGTTGTCGCCGGGGTTGCGGGATGTGGCCGCCGGAGT